>NC_056430.1:71521959-71895740 GCF_018296145.1 Oncorhynchus tshawytscha | reverse complement strand
AAATCCTGTAGAATAATACCGACTTTTGTAGAGGAAGTGAATTAAGTCAGTAGGTAAGAAACTATAGGTCGTTTTAGGTCAAACGAAGGGTATGCGTGAAAAATCCTATAGGATAATACCGGCTTATGTAGAGGAAGTGCATTAAGTCAGTAGGTAAGAAACTATAGGTCGTTTTAGGTAAAAACGATGGGTATGCGTGAAAAATCCTATAGTATAAATTCCGGCTTATGTTGAGGAAGTGAAATAAGTTAGTAGGAAAAACTATTGGTGGTTTTAGGTAAAACGAAGGGTGTGTATGAATGAATGAAAAATAAACTAATTAATGACAATTCTTTGTGATGAATGAGCAGATTAGAAAAAAGAGGAAGAACAGGTTGTGTGTCTGTGACCAACTCGTAGGAGGAATGTGCAGGCCTCTCTGACAGTTAACTGAGGGTAATTTGAGAAAGAGAGTGCATTTAACTCTCACTGGGAAGAGGAACAAAATCGATGAATATTGGGCAAAATAAGTTATACATAAGGATAAAACATTGACGTGATAATGTTTTAAACGACCATTGTAAAAAATACAATAGGTGTTAAAAAGAGGTATTAAACAAGGCACGGATAGTATATAACGGATGCGAAGTAGGAAGAAATAATTTTAAAATATCACGAGCCCTGTAACGAAATAGGAGGAAAACAGCAGGCGACTCTGGCACTCTGTAGCAACAGAGGCTGCAATTTAAAAATAGCCTAAAGGACAGGAGAGACTTTGTTTCACTAAAACCATGAATCAGGAATTAAACAGTAAAATAGGCTAAGAGAGAATACAGCAAGCGGATAAATAAAGAGATAAGAAAGTGTAGACATTATAAAGTAGGCTTTGATAGGAGAAATTAAGTGATGTGACTAATAAATTATTATTTGGGAAAGTAGGGTAGCTCTACCTTGGAAAATAGTAAATAAAAGGTTTATAATGCGATGGGAGTGTTTAGGGAAAATAAATAGTGGCATGGCAACAAACGGACTGTTTCTCCCCAGCATACAGAGATAGCGGAATTTAATAAAGCCATGGAGTCGCTGAAAGAAGCGCACATGAAATCTACCAAATTCGGCTTGAATACGAAAGAGCAAACTGGATAATGGAGGACAACATTACCCGGTAAACAGGATAAATAAAATAAACGATTCAGGGAGACAATTAGGAATTGGAACAATCACATAAAACCATAATAAGAAGCTCAATTTACCAGCGTTCTGATGTCAACATTCTATCATCAGAAAATACATTACGATGGGGGACAGATATGATTCTGCGTGCCCTCGCAGACGTGCGAGTGGTTAGCAGAGCTATAGAAAATATCTAAGCGTAAGAAGTGGTAGATGAGGAGCTAACAAGTATGGGGGAAAATGAGTGTAAGGTGACACTGGAACTTAGTGCGGTAGCAGAGAATGCCGCTATACAGGAGTTTGCATCCTTTTCAAAAGAGCAACAACGAATAATTTTGAGGTTAGTAAGAATGGAATTTTCACCAAGCTGTGTATAGTCTCTGATCGATCAATAAGTGGTTCAAAGAGATTACAGTTTATATGTGATGAAATACGTACTAGATCACATTTTACCTAACTTCTAGTAAGGTACCGATAGGATTTACAAATAGTCCAACTTGGAATCATTTAGCATTGAAACAATAGTTTCAGTGGTGATAAAATATGTGGAGAATTTGTTATTAGCGTCAAAAGACGGAAAATAAACGTATATGAGAAATCACCACCTTGGTAAAAGTAGTTGGAGGAAAGCAAAATGTAATATATTGGTGTTTCAATTTCTAAGGGTAAGATACAGATAACCAACCAGGAAGAAACTATGCGTTCTGTGCATGGCTAAACTTTTCTTGCATGTTCAGAAAAACGTAAGGGGTTTTCAGTTTTGTTAAGACATTCTATACCATCATTCTCTGAAACTGCTAAGACGCTTGTAGAATGAAATCAATATATAAGTAATACTATTGGCTTGCTGATTAAAAGGTAACATTGTGAATGTTAACGAAATGTACATTTCTTTTCCAGAAAAAAAGGGGTTTCATTTTCTCTGGTCAAAATGTAATTGGAGACTGCCGTACTGAGGAAAGCAGTTAGAGATATTCGGCCACTTTAAAAATAAAAATATCTGGATAAGGCTAAAAATGGAGTTCAAGATAAGTGAGGCCAGTTCATGTGTATTCTTGGCCTATGGTTCACTAGTAACCAATACACCTTATACCGTGAATGAATATGTAATAGTAGATTTATTTTGGAAGAGGTTTTTTCAATTCAATTTCAAATTGGGTATGCAGAAGGATGGAAATGTTTTTGAAAATGTATTTAAGTTGTTTCTAAAGAAAAGGGAGTGGAAACATATTAATGGTGTCAAATGCCCTGAATCCTAAGAATTTCCCGTGAAGACTGATCAACTTCACTAGAAAGTGTTGGAACAGGTGGGATTTAATTATAAAATTATTAAGAAACACCAGTCTCTATTCAAAGTGTACAATCACTTTGAAATTATATTATTTCCTTGGGAAAATGATGAAGAGTTGTAATCTTAAATTGACTAGTTTCTCAAATAGGTTTATTTTTTTATTTAACATTATCAGTTCCCTGGGGTTACGGGCTTTGGGTAAATACACAAATGTGCTTTGTTCATTCTGCATAGTTACTCCAAATGGTTTATTGGAGTGGGGGTCTCTGCGAGGGTTATGTTGATAACTACATAATCTGTAACTCGTCTGAGAGGTCGCCAGTAGAATAAGGGAGTTATCATGGTAGGTGACGTCAGAATGCTTTAATGCATGGGACAGATTATCACCACAACAAGTGTGTGTGAAGCTCAAACCCACCCTACTGGCTGAAGAGTGAGGGACAACTGTGTCTGATGACCTGTGAACTGTATCTAAAATAGACATGCTGGAATGATATGTGCTGGAAGAAGAAAGACTAAAGGGGATTGGGGTACTGACCTTTTATTACCAGGCCACTCAGGACAGAAAAACAGAGACAAAAGGGCGTATTGGAAAATAGATATTACTGGTACTAAAAGTTTTTAGTATAATGTTAATTATTAAAGGGATGATGTGTATTGAATTGAGAAGGTCAAATTTGAGTTAAAGTAAGCACTAAGGACTGTTATCCTGAATATTGGGTTGGACAATTTATAAACAACATTTAGTTGTGATTTGGATATAGGACTGTTTAAATTTACTAGGCCTAGGGAAGCTCTGGAAACTAATCCTGAGACAGGGTGATTGACAGAATTTACAGAATATTAGATTAAAGGTTTTTGTTTCTTTTGTTTTATAATGTCATTGGAATTGGAATGATAAATTGGAATGTTATAAGTAATTGAATAAAAGGTATAGTCTGTTGTGTGATAACACCCAAGGATGAAGAAGAAAGAGACCAACATAACATGGGCATAGAACGAAACGGATGGACGTTTAATTACATTACAAATAGTGGTAATTTATTGCAAATATGCAGTTATTATAATTTTCTTTACTTTTAATTTTTTGTTTGGTCAATTTATTTTTGATTTGAGGAAAATAAGTGTGTATATTGTTCCTGAGGAAGGACTGATATAAATTGACTAAAACTGATTTGAGAATGTTTAAGTATGTATCAAACTATGGAAAGAAATTAGGAGTAGTGACTTATGTGTTATGGGTTAGAAAAACTGTAACTACATTGGGGGCTCATACATGAAGGTTATGGTGTTATTTCTAGAAACAATGTATATTAATAGACAAGATAACTCACAGAAAAGGAAGGACAGTTGGTCTTGTAAAAATATAGGGATATAAAATATAGGGACAATTCTAAAGTAAATAGAACAACACACATACCTAAATTATGGTAAAATAAATAAGTGGTGGCATTTTGAACTCTAGAGCAAAAGTTTAAGAAGCTTAGAACTTAGTTTTGTTGGGATTGGATATTCTTCCAACTGGAAGACACTTGACTGATTACATGTTATTCTTACAGCAGTTGCTGTAGGGACCATAATTTGGCTATCATTGTGAATATTTTTGTGGCAGGAGTCCAGGTATTTGAGACAGAATGTTTACATAGAGATGTTATTTAAAAATTCAGATTTAGTGATCTTGCTCTAAGAAGAAAGGAAATTACCCATGTGTTAGTGTATATCCTCAGGAAAAAACAGCACATAAGACGCCAGATGGAAGGGCATGGGCTGAATTCTGGAGACTGAGTGTACATCAATATACACCAGGCTGGGGGTATACTTCTTACAGCACCTGCAGTGGTAAAGATCGTCATGTCTCTCTTTGGTGGGTGCATAAGTCTCACAAGAAGTGAGGTCCAGCTGAATAATGGGTGAGCTTGAAAACACCATGACAGAGGACGTGGAACCAGAGAGAGAGAGAGAGAGAGAGAGAGAGAGACTAGATTCCACTGTAGACATACTGGGTTGAGTTTGGGGGTTACTTGTTTTATTTGTTAATGCATCATGTGAAAAAGGATAGATGTTAGGGTAGTTGTACTCTAAACAACATGTTGGAGGCTTGATGTGAAAGCAGATACAGTGTTGAATTACTTCAAGAAGAAATACTGTTGATTAAGGTTATGCACATGCTTATCAGTTGAAATAGAGCAGATGGGGAACTAAGTAAAAAAATGACATAATATGGGAACACCTCTCAGAACCTGGGACCGAAAGGGGAAGACTGGGTGGAAGCACGAGGAAGCTTTTCAGGGCTTTTATTTTTGTGGAGTCCAGCAGAAAAGTATCCTGGAGGCATAGAGTCAGGTGAAGAGAGAGTGGGAATTGTCATGGTCTCCGATTTCAGTATTCATGAATATATTCATGCATAACACATGACATTGTCAATACTGTTATGTTTTGTCCTTTCCTTTCCAGGTCTTATGTTTAGGAAACCAGATGGAGAAGGGTTCGCCAGCTTCAGCTGGAATGTCAGTTTGTTGTGTGATGAGTGATGGAAGTAAGAGAATGTATGGTGTAATCATAGAACAGAGGCCATAAGTCTCTAAGTCTGAATGCCTCACAGAAAGAAGGCAGAAGCCTGAACCAGGACGACAGGTTCCACGTCTGATGATCCAAGGGGACCAGAAGGACCTCTCCCAGTGATACCAGGAGATCTAGTCTACGTTCGAGTGTTCCGGAGGAAGTGGGATCAACCGAGGAGAGAAGGACCCTACGAGGAGGCCGCAGCAACAAACACGGCAGACCAAGTGAAAGCCAAAATACGACAGGTGCATCGCCTAATGCACCCAGAAGGAGAGACAACACTGGAGGGAGAACCTGCGAACAACCAGAATTCACTCCTGTGGGGCCAGAGTGTCCAGGGATGGGAGGGAGTAACATGCCTGATACTCTTGATGACATACCTGTTGTGGCAGACCTCTTTGACAGAAGCCCTCCACAGTGGGACCCCGAAGTATCACCTACAGAATGGGAACATCTCTTCCCTAAAATTGACACCCTTCCAGATGGAAGCCCAGTCCGTCCTGAGGAGGGAGCCTCAGGGGAAGAAAGAGGAGGAGAGGCCTCACAAGGAACAGAAGGAGAGACCCCACAAAGAGGAGGAAAAGTCCAGCAAGCTGAAGAAAATGGGGATTTCCCCACAATTGACTTTTCAGCTCTTGAATGGTATCCTTAACAGACACTTGAAGTTAGAACCACAGAAGAACAATGACATTGACATAACAGAAGTAACAGTGAATGCTATTATAGAAACAACAGACTCACGCACAATCAAGATGTAGGGTGGAAACGGGAAGAGAAGTGAGGAACCAGTCAAACAATCTAAAAAGACTGACAAGGTTAGAATCTCTGTTCCACCTCAACACATAACTGAAACAGGAGAACAGAAGACAAAAGGATCAAACCCTTACCGGAGATTGCATTCGGTGGATGGACACATCAAACGAAGGGAGAAGTCATTTGGGACTCAAAAGGATGTGACCTGACATTAACCAAAGAAGTAGACAAGTGGGTGCTCACCATGAATCAGATTGAACCAGTTGAAGGTGAAGAATTAATAGTTGAAATAACAAGAACAAGATTGACCGAAGGGAGTAGCACCTCAGTCATTAGAATTGGTCCTACGCGAATACCTAAACAGGAAGAGCTAGAATGACAAAGAAACCTAAAGCATCAGAACCAGGAGGGTTCTTTACTGACATTTGGAACTTTTTGACAAACTCTAATGATATACCTCAAGACAAAAACATTGTAAAAGCGACATATATCTCAGAATCAGAACCACTCAAGGACGCCACACGAGAAGAAGGTGTGAAGAACGAGTGGTACGAATGGGCTAAGTATACAGCAAAAACAAACAGGATGGACAATTGTATTTTGTGTAGAAAATCAGCTTTGTCTGATCTTTTGATAGTACCTGAACTTGCATCATTTGAAGAATGTGTTAAATGTAAAATGTTCAATGTATTCAGAGAAAATACTACATTCCTTTGTGTAACATAGAATGCAGTTTGGCACTAGGTAACACTAAAGGCAGAAGTGAATTAAATCAAAAATATGTTGGGAGAACATGAATGTGCAATATAAGAACTGAATTGAATGATCCTCATAATGATGGGTTTACTATTGTAAAAAGAAAAGAAAGGGAAAAAATGAATGTTTCTACAGCTATGGAGATAATGGGATAGGATGTGGGAAACACTACAGTTAATTGAATAAACGACTTGAGTGATAGAAACTGCAGGAGTTAGTCAATTTTATAAAGTAATGATTGTAAAACACAAAGGTAAAATGTGGTAATATAACTCAAGTAACATTATATCTTGAAATGTTAAAGAATCAGGATTAAGGAATAGCTGATAGTTTCTGGATGAGTGGGCATACTACATGCTCATTGCTTCTTCACAATATAATGAATGATTATAAGTGTTTTATTCTTTACAGACTAGATCTTTTACTCCTATCTATGTTATTGTTTGGAGATGTTTGGAGAGGTTTTGTAAGTGTTTTATGTTTCAAATAGGATCTGGAGATGTTTGGTCCAGGTGATTTGTAAACTTTATTTTTGTTAATGGTTTTGTCAACTGTTGGTATTGGCCTCCACCCTATATGTCCTTTTAGTGTAGTTTTTGGTGCTAAATTAGCACCAGAGGAGGGATTTGTGAGAGCAAGATGTACATATAGGGAGAAACATAATATTGTAGCACAAGAGAAAGATACACTTAGAGTGCATTTGCCATTCTGGTAAAATGCATTGTCTATTGTATAGGACATGACGAGAAGAGACACATAGTCTACTAGTCCTAATAAGGACAAGCCAAACATAAGGGGCCCATAGGATAAGATGGGTATGTATTATTTTTGGGACATGAAGAGGTCCTGTCACCATTATAACTTGACTGAAAGCAGATATGGGTGTTATTGGGTGTGAACAAGCAGGAAGCACATATTGAAAGATAATGGTGGCAGATGGACTGAGGGAAGTAACTTCATTTGCATGTGGGATGGACTCATATGTTGTATGTGTATAAATCAGAGCCAGTGCTCTGGAAATGTGTGTGTTCCGCAGACCATCTAGGCTTCTGATATGTTTGTATTAAAAGCCTATATTGAATTCACAAGTTCTTGTAAGTGTTATATTTTGTAACGATCCTCCACGACACTACCGCCATCGAGAAAAGAGAGTACTGTGCAGCCGTCTTCATCGACCTGGCCAAGGCTTTCGACTCTGTCAATCACCGTATCCTTATCGGCAGACTCAACAGCCTTGGTTTCTCAAATGACTGCCTCGCCTGGTTCACCAACTACTTCTCAGACAAAGTGTGTCGACAAAGTGTGTCAAATCAGTGTGTCAAATCGGAGGGCCTGTTGTCCGGACCTCTGGCAGTCTCTATGGGGGTACCACAGGGTTCAATTCTCGGGCCGACTCTTTTCTCTGTATATATCAACGATGTCGCTCTTGCTGCGGGTGATTCCCTGATCCACCTCTACGCAGACAACACTATTCTGTATACATCTCACCCTTCTTTGGAATCTGTGTTAACTAACCACCAAACGAGCTTCAATGCCACACAACACTCTTTCCATGGCCTCCAACTGCTCTTAAATGCTAGTAAAACCAAATGAATGCTTTTCAACCGATCGTTGCCCGCATCACTACTCTGGACGGTTCTGACTTAGAATATGTGGACAACTACAAATACCTAGGTGTCTGGCTAGGCTGTAAACTCTCCTTCTAGAACTCTCCTTCCAGAATTTTGGATCTCCAATCCAAAATTAAATCTAGAATTGGCTTCCCATTTCGCAACAAAGCCTCCTTCACTCACGTCGCCAAACATACCCTCGTAAAACTGACTATCTTACCGATCCTCGACTTCGGCGATGTCATTTACAAAATAGCTTCCAATACTCTACTTAGCAAACTAGATGCAGACTATCACAGTGCCATCCGTTTTGTCACTAAAGCCCCTTATACCACCCACCACTGCGTCCTGTATGCTCTAGTCGGCTGGCCCCCGCTACACATTCGTCGCCAGACCCTCTGGCTCCAGGCCATCTAGAAGTCTATGCTCCGCCTTATCTCAGCTCAACGGTCACGATAACAACACCCACTCGTACCACACGTTCCAGAAGGTATATCTCACTGATCATCCCCAAAGCCAACACCTCATTTGGCCGCCTTTCCTTCCAGCTCTCTGCTGCCAATGACTGGAACGAATTGCAAAAATCACTGAAGATGGAGACTTATATTTCCCTCACTAACTTTAAACATCAGCTATCTGAGCAGCTAACCGATCGCTGCAGGTGTACATAGCCCATATGTAAATAGCGCACCCAATCTACCTACCGCATCCCCACATTGTTTTTATTTTATTTTCTGCTCTTTTGCACACCAGTATTTCTACTTTCACATCATCATCTGCTCATCTATCACTCCAGTGTTAATGTGCTGAACTGTAATTACTTTGCTACTATGGCCTATGTATGGCCTTACCTCCCCACGCCATTTGCACACACTGTATATAGACTTTCTTTTTTTCTATTGTGTTATTGACTGTACGCTTGTTTGTTCCATGTGTAACTCTGTGTTGTTTGTGTCGCACTGCTTTGCTTTATCTTGGCCAGGTCGCAGTTGTAAATGAGAACTTGTTCTCAACTAGCTTACCTGGTTAAATAAAGGTGAAATACATTTTTTTATATAAAACACCAGGAACTCACAATCCCTCCATCAGTCCTCAGACTGTCCGCAATAGGCTGAGAGAGGCTGGACTGAGGGCTTGTAGGCCTGTTGTAAGGCAGGTCCTCACCAGACATCACCGGCAACAACGTCGCCTTTGGGCACAATCCCAGCGTAGCTGGACCAGACAGGACTGGTAAAAAGTGCTCTTCACTGACGAGTCACGGTTGTGTCTCACCATGGGTGATGGTCGGATTCACATTTATCGTTGAAGGAATGAGTGTTACACCGAGGCCTGTACTCTGGAGCGGGATCGATTTGGAGGTGGAGGGTCCGTCATGGTCTGGGGCGGTGTGTCACAGCATCATCGGACTGAGCTTGTCACTGCAGGCAATCTAAACGCTGTGTGTTACAGGGAAGACATCCTCCTCCCTTATGTGGTAACGTTCCTGCAGGCTCATCCTGACATGACCCTCCAGCATGACAATGCCACCAGTCATACTGCTCGTTATGTGCGTGATTTCCTGCAAGACAGGAATGTCAGTGTTCTGTCATGGCAGGCGAAAAAAGCCCAGATCCCAATCCCATTGAGCACATCTGGGACCAGTTGGATCGGAGGGTGAGGGCTAGGGTAATTCCCCCTAGAAATCTCCGGGAACTGGCAGGTGCCTTGGTAGAAGAGTGGGGTAACATCTCACAGCAAGAACGGGCAAATCTGGTGCAGTCCATGAGATGCACGGCAGTACTTAATGCAGCAGATGGCCACACCAGATACTGTTACTTTTGATTTTGACTCCCCCTTTGTTCAGGGACACAATTCCATTTCTGTTAGTCATGTCTGTCTGTGGAACTTGTTCAGTTTGTCTCAGTTGTATAATCTTATGTTCATAAAAATATTTACACGTTAAAGTTTGCTGGAAATAAACAGTTGACAGTGAGAGGACGTTTCTTTTTTTGCAGAGTTTATATTAACTTCAGTTGCAGTGAAATGATCAAATTGAATCTTTAAATTGTCTTGGGAACAGGAGTGGATAAATATTTCTATCAGCCTCTCGGGGAAAATGCACATGTAATGTGTCATCTTTGACACTTTTGCAAGCAGACAGCATTTCAATCACATTCAATACACACCCAAGACTGACATTCTCAGCATTCCATTTCCTTAAAATCTGTCAAAATGACATTTGGCACAGGACCAATGTTTCCACTGTGTTCTAGCATGCTACCTGGTCCTTAAATCATTTTACCTGTTAAGATGACTAATGCATTTATTCTATCAACGTAAGACATTTGTGAGCACTACTTTAGTCTTCTGGGGCAACAAGTTATGACAGAAGAGAAGCTGCATGTATTAAAATATAGTTGACAAATGGCCTACCTAAAGGAAGTAAGCAGAAACTTGTCTAAATTAGGGGTGAAAGTAGCCGTTAAGCTCAGTTATTGTGGAAAACTGAGCAAGTAGCCCACTTTAAATGAATTTGACAGAGTCAGACAACCATGAGATGTATGCGCAGGCTCCGTTTCACCACAAAAACAGAATTGAGGGTTACATGCCACAGTAGCCCATCTCCGGGGTACAAGCTTTCTCAGGTTTTTGTAAAACAGGATTAGATGTTTACATGTCAACACAAAATAAATACTTTAGTATCCTGAACGGGATATTGATGGTCAGTGGCTTTAACGTAGAGCCAATCTTGGGATTTGTCAACCAGCAGCAAAGATAAAAAATGTATTATATATTTCAAATCCAAAAGAATAGGAACATTCCCTTTTACTACAAATTGCACTGGCAACCAACACGGTTCTCAACCAGCTAGCCAAAGGTAGACATTAAAAACACAGTATTTCAAAACACAAGGAAGCACTTAAAGTACAATATTTTATTGTTTTACAAGTAATGCAGGGTAGCATGAGCAGCAGCATCTCCCTGGCCGACGCAAAAGCATACAGTGGAAGCTTAAAGAAAGTGTCAGCAACAACTTGGATTTGTCATCTAAAGGATGAATCTACCATTGCAATTCTGTTGATAGATGATTAGTACAAATGATTTCTAAATGCAGGTGAGTGTAAAAGTTGCACATTACAAGTAGACTTCCCTTGAGGCAGGGCTCCTTTAGACAGGTTTGCCATTCTTGGTTCAGACACAGATTTGTAAATATATTGGTGGGCAGGTTTGGGAGAACTTTTGCCATTCTCATACACAGATTTGTAAATATATTGGGATGAGAACTGACTATTCAACGATGCTGCCTTGAACGCTGCTGGAGCTGAGACATTGGGTGCTTTCATTGTTACCATCAGACCCAAAATCCTGAGAAACACCACTGCTGCTAAAATCCATGTTGCTTGAGGAGTTGGCCCTCCTGTTCAAGGCCTGTGGCTCCCGCCGAGGCAAGGGCGCCTGTGGCTCCCGCCGAGGCAAGGGCGCCTGTGGCTCCCGCCGAGGCAAGGGCGCCTGTGGCTCCCGCCGAGGCAAGGGCGCCTGTGGCTCCCGCCGAGGCAAGGGCGCCTGTGGCTCCCGCCGAGGCAAGGGCGCCTGTGGCTCCCGCCGAGGCAAGGGCGCCTGTGGCTTCCGCCGAGGCAAGGGCGCCTGTGGCTCCCGCCGAGGCAAGGGCGCCTGTGGCTTCCGCCGAGGCAAGGGCGCCTGTGGCTTCCGCCGAGGCAAGGGCGCCTGTGGCTTCCGCCGAGGCAAGGGCGCCTGTGGCTTCCGCCGAGGCAAGGGCGCCTGTGGCTCCCGCCGAGGCAAGGGCGCCTGTGGCTTCCGCCGAGGCAAGGGCGCCTGTGGCTTCCGCCGAGGCAAGGGCGCCTGTGGCTCCCGCCGGCGCCTGTGGCTCCGCCGAGGCAAGGGCGCCTGTGGCTCCCGCCGAGGCAAGGGCGCCTGTGGCTCCCGCCGAGGCAAGGGCGCCTGTGGCTCCCGCCGAGGCAAGGGCGCCTGTGGCTCCCGCCGAGGCAAGGGCGCCTGTGGCTCCCGCCGAGGCAAGGGCGCCTGTGGCTCCCGCCGAGGCATTTGAACCAGATTTGATGAGGTACCGACTTGAGGTACCGTGGCCGGTTGCTTCACCTAAGGTATTTGGGCCAGTCGTGGCGCTTGATGAAGCACTGTGGCATATTGCTTCAGCTAAGGTATTTGGGCCAGTCGTTAAGCTTGAAGCATTATGGGTGGCCGCTTCCGAGGCATTATGGGTGGCCGCTTGCATGGCACTGTGGCCAGTTGCTTCCGCTGCCGAGGCACTCTGTCCAGCTTCTTCACTTAAGGCATTTGGGCCAGTCGTGGCACTTGCTGAGGTATTATGGGTTGCTGCTTCTGCTGAGGCACTTGGGTTGGATATGTCACCCAAGGTATTTAGGCCAGTCGTGACGCTTGATGAAGCATTGTGGGTGGCCACTTCCGAGGCATTATGGGTGGCCGCTGGCATGGCACTGTGTCCAGTTGCTTCCAGGCACTTATGGCCAGCACTTGCTTCCACTTGCTTCCGCTGCCGAGGCACTGTGTCCAGCTTCTTCACGTAAGCCATTTGGGCCAGTCGTGGCACTTGCTGAAGGTATTATGGGTTGGGCTGCACTTGCTGAGGCATTGTGGGCACTGCTTCTGGGCACGGGATATGTCACCCAAGGTATTTGGGCCAGTCGTGGCGCTTGATGAAGGCCAGTTGCTTCAGGGTGGCCAGTCTTCGCTTGATGAAGCATTGTGGGTGGCCGCTGGCATGGCACTGTGTCCAGTTGCTTCCACTACCGAGGCACCATGGCCAGTTGCTTCACCTAAGGCATTTGGGCCAGTCGTGGCGCTTGATGAAGCATTGTGGCCAGTTGCTTCACCTAAGGTATTTGGGCCAGTCGTGCCACACTTGATGAAGCATTGTGGCCAGTTGCTTCACCTAAGGTATTTGGGCCAGTTGCCACACTTGCCGAGGCATTTGGGTGGCTGCTTCACCTAAGGCATTTGGCCAGTTGCTTCGCTGATGAGCACTATGGCCAGCTGCTTCACCTAAGGTATTTGGGCCAGTCGTGCCACTTGCTGAGGCATTGTGGGTGACTGCTTCTGAGGCACGGGATCCAGTTGCTCCACCTAAGGTATTTGGGCCAGTCGTGACGCTTGCAGTGGCATTACGGGTGGCTGCTTCACCTGCCGAGACACGGGATCCGGTAGCTTCACCTGCCGAGGCACTGGAGCTGGTAGCTACCGCTGCATTGTGGCCAATTCCTTTTAATTGATTTTGGGGAATATATCTATAATTACCTACGAAAGAAAAGAAAAGGTTCAAATTGTAAAATGACATCATTTGAAGTTCTGCTATTTATACGGTGTTACTTTTACTGAATTATATGTGCAGAACAAAACACACCTTTAGGTGGAGGATAACAGGTTATCCCTCCAATTAGCAGGCAACAAATCCAAGAAATTCTAAATAAAAATAAAAACATCCTAGTCAGTTAAATACCTTTAAAACATGGAAGACAAGGGAATCAAACTAGAGCCATACAACTTACCTCAAAGACATTTCAAAACTCACAGCCATTTTTCTCCTCAAATCCTCAGTATTCAGAACTAATGGTAGCCAGAAGCCTTACCAGAAGATCCCTGATATTGTATCTGATTGTCTTTTTTGCTACGCCTTACAAAGGAATCCTAGACCCTTCTAATCTGGCTGGTTAATTAGGTACATCTGCAAGCCACTGAACATAATTTCCATTGGTCCAATTTCCCAATTGAGATTAGGTGCGCTTGATTTCATTCAGCTGGTGTGCTTAAGGGTTTGCGCATTCATGGACAAATCCAATGGTTTCAAAGAGTGAACTCTACCTACCCAGTGCACTGGGTGAGCTTAATCAAGTGCACCTTTATTTCATGCTAACTAAGATCCTGCCAGGGGCTTTTGCAGGTGCACCCTCAGTCGTCCGGTAGAAGTGTGTTGTGCAAAAATATATTTTAGATTTTTCAAAGTAGCCTCACTTTGCTTTGATGACAGCTTTGCACACTCTTGGCATTCTCTCAACCAGCTTCATCTGAAATGCTTTTTCAACAGTCTTAAAGGAGTTTGAACATGTGCTGAGCACTTGTTGGCTGCTTTTCCTTCACTCTATGGTCCAACTCATGCCAAACCATCTCAATTGGGTTGAGATTGGGTGATTGTGGAGGCCAGGTCATCTGATGCAGCCCTCCATCACTCTCCTTCTTGGCCAAATAGACCTTACACAGCCTGGCGATGTGTTGGGTCATTTGTCCTATTGAAAAACAAACGATAGTCCCACTAAGCGCAAACCAGATGGGATAGAGTATAGCTACAGAATAGAGTGGTAGGCATTGTACCTTGAATTCTAAATAAATCACAGACCATGTCACCAGCAAAGCACCCCCACACCATCACACCTAGTCCTCCATGCTTCATGGTGGGAACCAGACATGCGGAGATCATCCGTTCACCTACTCTGTGTCTCACAAAGAATGCATATACAATTTCATCCCGTGTCATGAGTCTTTGGCCAAACAGGCAGTCGACTACAGCAGGCAATTGTGCTAATTTGTGTCAATGTTTGTGAAATGAGTTCCATGTGACACATTATGCTAGCTAAGCTTCCCTGCTAGTGCCTTGCCAGCTTCATTGGAACTTAAATGGATCCATTTAAGGTCTGAGTTCTCATACTATGTAGTTAGATGATTTCACCAACAATACTTGGTTTAGAAAAATTGACTTGTTCTTATTTCGCCATTATTTAACCAGTTAGGCCAGTTGAGAATAAGTTCTCATTTACAACTGCGACCTGGCCAAGATAAAGCAAAGCAAGTGAGACAAAAACAACCACACAGATACACATGGGATAAACAAACGTACAGTCAATAACACAATAGAAAAATCTTTATACAGTGTGTGCAAATGAAGTAAGGAAGTACGGCAATAAATAGGCCAATAGTGACAAAGTAATTACAATTTAGCAATTTACACTGGGGTGATATATGTGCAGATGAGGATGTGCAAGTTGAAATACTGGTGTGCAAAAGACCAGATAAACAAAAACAAACATGGAGATGAGGTAGGTAGTTGGTTGGATGGGCTATTTACAGATGGGCTGTGTACAGCTGCAGCGATCGGTAAGCTGCTCTGACAGCCGATGCTTAAAGTTAGTGAGGGAGACATAAGTCTCCAATTTCAGTGATTTTTGCAATTCGTTCCAGTCAGTGGCAGCAGAGAACTGGAAGGAAAGGTGGCCAAAGGAGGTGTTGGCTTTGGGGCTGACCAGTGAAATATACCTGCTGGAGCGCGTGCTAGGGTTTGGTGTTGCTATGGTGACCAGTGAGTTGAGATAAGGCGGAGCTATACCTAGCAAAGACTTATAGATGACCTGGAGCCAGTGGGTTTGGCGACGAATATGTAGCGAGGACCAGCCAACGAGAGCATACAGGTCGCAGTGGTTGGTAGTATATGGGCCTTTGGTGACAAAACGGATGGCACTGTGTTAGCAAATTGGATGCAGTCTGAGTAGAGTGTTGGAGGCTATTTTGTAAATGACATCACTGAAGTCAAGGATCGGTAGGATAGTCAGTTTTACGAGGGTGTTTGGCATCATGAGTGAAGGAGGCTTTATTGACGTTCTGTTGTCTGTTTGGGAATATCTTTGTTTATTGATAGGTTAAACCGTTCCAGGCATTGTAAAGATCAAAGTACACTGAATCCACTTTTTAAGACCCTGTGGATCGATTAATGCACTTGCAGGAAGAATGAGCTATAAGTTAAAAAATCTATTGACGCTCATGTGAATCAATATAGGAAACAACAAAAATCTATACATTTAAGCTAGAAATATCAGGTTTTTGCATGGGCTGCATCTTAATCCACTTTATCTACCTGCCCATGTCGCCCTTCCGCATCTGGTGTACGGGGCCGAGCTACAGCTGAGTTTGTCAGACCATGTGACATAACTGAACTCCATCTTCTCACGAAAGCGTCTGTGGCGTCTGAACGGTTTGGCCTACAAACTATTATGACCACTATGGAAAGGGGAGACTCACAAACATGGTTCCGTTTTGCTCTACGACCAACAAGTTTCACGTACTCATCTGAAGGTAACCCATACAAACTAATGGAAGTATGGAGGTAGTTGTGCCAACATACATAAAGGGTTAAATATGTGCCATCACCAAGATAATGGATAGACTACAAAACTTTTCCATTCATGAAAAGGTGTTATTCAATGTGTTTCTGTGGGCTATGGTAGCAAAGGCAAAATTCTATATTTTATCAAAACATTGCAATAAAATGTTGATAGCTAAAGTGTCCCAAAGATTCATGCAGCTAATTGATCATGGTTGAACCTTTAAAACAATTCCTTATGTTAGCTTAGTACTCTCCCTAAGGCTCAGACTGAGGTTGATGAATAAGTCTGGACAGGCATTTAACCCACTGTTCCTAGGTCGTCGTTGAAAATAAGAATTTGTTGTTGACTTGCCTAGTTAAAGGTAAAATAAAAAAATAAAATTCAGCCGCAACAGCATTAATGAGGTCAGAAACTGATGTTGATTGATTAGGCCTGGCTCGCAGTCGGCGTTCCAATTCATCCCAAAGGTGTTCGATAGGGTTGAGGTCACGGCTCTTCGCAGGCCCATCAAATTATTCCACACCAAACTGTTTTTGTATGGACCTTGCGTTGTGCACAGGGGCATTGTCATGCTGAAACGGCAAAGGGCCTTCCCCCAAACTGTTGCCACAGTTGGAACCACAGAATTGTCTAGAATGTTACTGTACGCTATAGCGTTAAGATTTCCATTCACTGGAACAAAGCGGTCTTGCCCAAGCCTCCAAAAACAGCCCCAGACCATTATTCCTCCACCAAACTTTAGTTGGCACGATGCAAATCCAAATCAAATCAAATGTTATTTGTCACATACACATGGTTAGCAGATGTTAATGCGAGTGTAGCGAAATGCTTGTGCTTCTAGTTCCGACAATGCAGTAATAACCAACAAGTAATCTAGTTGCTTCTGCGGCATTTGAGCAGGATGCCACACTTGCTGAGGAATGGGGGCCGGTTGCTTCTGCTGCTGGGTGAATTTGGGCTGGATGCCTCACTTGCTTCTGCTGCTGAGACATGGCAGTCGGTTGTTTCTGCTGCATTCAAGCTGGACTCCACACTTGCAAAGGCATGGCGGTCGGTTGCGTCTGCCGCAGAGTCTCACTGGCCGGTTGCTTTTGTTGCTGGGGCATTTAAACCAGATGTCACACTTGTTGGGGAATAGGGGCCCGTTGATTCTGCTGCTGCGGCATTTGAGCCAGATGCCACAGTTGCTGGGGATTTGGAGCTTTATACCACACTCGCGGAGGTTGCTTAGGTTGCTTATGCATCAGAGCTGGATGCCACACTTGCTGAGGCTTCTGTGACATGCAACTGGTTGCTTCTGGTGCTGAGGCATGGCAGTCAGTTGCTTCTGCGGCATTTGAGCACGATGCCACACTTGCTGAGGAATGGGGGCCAGTTGCTTCTGCTGCTGGGTGAATTTGGGCTGGATGCCTCACTTGCTAAGGCTTCTGTTGCATGGCAGTTGGTTGCTTCAGCTGCTGAGGCACAGCAGCTGGTTGCTTCAACTGCTGAGGCACAGCAGCTGGTTGCTTCAACGAAGATATCTGCGCTAGCCACCACACTTGCTGAGACATTGTAGCTGGTTGCTTCTGCCGAGGCGGCATGGGAGCCGGTTCCTTTTGTGTGCTGGGACACAAGAGACAGTTTAGTTTCTTTAACTAGGCAAGTCAGTTAAGAACAAATTCTTATTTACAGTGACCGGCTACTTGTAAAGCCCACCGGTCAAACCCTCCCCTAACCCGGACGACGCTGGGCCAATTGCGCGCTGCCCTATGGGACTCCCGATCACAGCCATTTGTGATACAGCTCTGATTGAACCCGGGTCTGTAGCGACGCCTCTAGTGCTGCGATGCAGTGCCTTAGACTGCTGCACCCCTCGGGAGTGGAGGCCTTCTTGCTGGGGCATAGGAGCCGGTTCCTTTTGTTGCTTTAGAATAGGAGCTGGTGTCTTTTTATATCGATAAGTACCTAGGAACCAAGATAATTCAGCATAGTAAAATGCCATCATTTAATAAAGTTATTGGCACTATACAAAGTGTTATTTTAACTGAATTACTTCGTGCTATACAAACACACCTTTGGGTGGAGGATAGCAGGTTATCCCTCCAATTAACAGGCAACAAATCCAAGGAATATTAAAAATGTTTTTTATCCTAGTCAGTTAAAACACAGCTACCTGTAAAACCTGGAAGAGAAGAGGAAACCAACCACAGCGCGTAGTGAACATAGCTGAGGTGCACCCATGACCAGCTCTGAAAACAGATTGCATAGCGGAGAAGGTACGGTGGGATTCGAAATGGTCGGTAATCTGTTTGCTGACTTGGCTTTCAAAGACCTTAGATAGGCAGGGTAGGATAGATTTAGATCTGTAGCAATTTGGGTCTAGAGGATCATGGACCAATTCAATGGTTTTATAGAGGGAAATCTAAACTATCCATTGCACTGGGTGAGCTTAATCAAGTGCACTTTTTAATGCAGGCTAATTAAGTTCCTGCCAGGGGCTTTTGAAGGTGCAACCTCAGTGGTCCGGTAGAAATGTGTTGTGCAAAAAGGTTGCACACACATTGAGATCGTGTCCAAAAATTCCATACTGTGACAAATTAAATGAAGTTGTCTGTTGACGTACACTAGACAAGAGATTGTCCAACAGTAAACTAACTTCTTGTTGAAAATTCAATGCATATACAATTTCATTCATGTTCATGAGTCTGGCCAAACAGTCAACTACAACAGGCAAATATGTCAAGTTGTCCAAAAGTCCTGGGTGACATCTTATGCTAGCTAAACTGTCATGTTAGTGCCTACCAGCTTCCGCTTTGGAACTTAATGGATCCATTAAAGGGCCTAATTCTCATACTACGCAGTTCGATTGATTGGTTAAGAAAAATGTGCATGTTTAAAGACAGTCTATACAGAATTTATTTGTTAATTGAGCGGTTAAACCGTTCCAGGCATTGTAGATACCAAATACACAGGAGCCTGTGGTACAATAAATGGACTAGGAGGAATGGGCTACAGCTGAAGAGTATTGAGGCAGTCAAAGTAAAAGGCCCATCAAAATCCAGTTGAAGCTAGAACATTTTGAATGGGCTGCGTCTCAAGACACTGCAGCCGCCCGTTGCATCTGCGGTGGACAGGGGCCGAGCTACAGTGGTGTTGGTCTGACACCCAAAAAATGCAGTCTCAAAAACATCTATAGCTTCAGAACGGTTTGGCCTACAAACTGACCATTATGGGAAATTGACTCCCGAACATAGTTACGTTTCCCTCTATGACCCCACAATTGTAAGACAGGTAACCCATACAAACAGAAGTATGGAGGTAGAAGCATCAACAATAACATTTGATTCAGCTAGATATGGAACAGACACTCCTAAACTGATTTGACTCTTTGCCATTTGTGGTATGGGCTATAGTATAAGGCCAAATGCAAGTTTGAAACCAAATGGTCACTCAATTCTAGTAGCTAAATGAGCCATGGTCTGACCATCTAAAAACCATTCCCTATATGTTAGCTTACTGAGGTTGAAGACAGTCTCACTGTATACAATGCATGCCTACATCTAAAGTATGAACATATGAAGAAGGTCTGACAACTCACCCCTTGACAAATGTAGACCCAAGCTTTTATTTTGAACAACCAGTAGCAAAGGTAAAAGACTAGAAAACCAAAGAATTAACTGAGCAGTCATTTTTACTACAGACTGCACACCACCTGTTCTCAATTAGCAAGCAATGGACACAAGAACCACTATTTCACAGAGACAGGGCATTTTTTTAAAGAAGAACTGTTCATGTACTCCCTCACGCTAGAGTAGCAAGAGCACCAGACACTTCCTGGTCGAAACAAAAGCAGAAAGAAATGCAGTGTCAGCAACACAGAATGTTAAGTAACCAATGTCAAAAACAATTCTCACCATTAGCTTCTAGAGGATGAATCCATTACATTTTCTTGTTGAAAGATATGGTTAGTACAAAGGACTTCAAATTCAGAGAGCAAAGTTCAGAGCAGGTTAAAGTGAACCATTACCTTGCAGAATCTTTCACTAGTGATGGATATACGCTTGGTGCACCAGTACGAACAAAACTGTCCTTGGGAGCATTTCCAATGTGAACAAGCATAGCCTCCCTAGGAGTGTAGCGGGTTAGGGAGAATACAGTCCTGCCATTCTCGTAGTGCGATTTGGAACTGTAGGAATAGATTGGGATGACACCTGTCTGTTCACCATCTTCAGTGGTTTCGTAGTGATTCTGCTGAGACATTGGGGCCAGTTGCTTCTGGGGCATTTGAGCTACATGCCATAATTGCTGAGGCATGGGGGTCAGTTGGTGCTGTGGCATGGCAGTGTGTTGCTTCCGCTGCTGGGACATTTGAGCTGGATACCCCACTTGCTGGGGTATGGTGGCCGGTTCGTTCTGCTGCGGTTCAGCAGCCGGTTGCTTCTGCGGTATTTGAGCTGGTTGCCACTCTTGCTGAGGCACGTCGGTCAGTCGCTTCTGCGGTAGAGGCATGGAGGTCAGTTGCTGCCGTGACATTTGAGCTGGATACCACACTTGCTGGGGTACGGCGGTCGGTTGCTCCTGCGGTAGAGGCGTGGAGGCCGGTTGCTTCTGCTGCTGGGGAAATTCAGCTGGATGCCATACTTGCTGATGCGTATGCGGCATGGCGGTCACCGCAGCGACTTGCTTCTGGACCATTTTAGCTGGATACCACACGTCGTGAGGCTGTTGGGGCATAGGGGCCGGTTGCTTCTGTGCCCGATGCCACACTTGCTGAATCATGGCAGCCGGCTGCTTATGCTGCTGGGGCATTTGAGCGGATTGCCACAGTTGTGGTGGATTGGCGGTCAGTTCCTTCTGCGGTAGATGCATAGTGAATGGTTGCTTCTGCTCCTGGAGAAATTGATCTGGATGCCACAATTGCTGAGGTGGCTGGGGCATGGCGGTCGGTTCAATTTGCTGCTGAGGTTCAGTAGCTGGTTGCTTTTGCTGCTGAGGCATTTGAGCTGGATGCCATACTTGCGGGGGCATGGTGGCCTGTTGCTTCTGCGGTTGAGGCATTGGGGCTGGTTGCTTCTGCAGCATGGTGGCCAGTTTCTGCTGCTGGGGCATTTGAGCTGGATGCCACTCTTGCTGGGGCATGGCGGTTGGTTGCTTCTGTGGTAGAGGCATGAAGGCCAGATGCTTCTGGGGCATTTGAGCTGGATACCTCACTTGCTGGGGTATGGTGGCCAGTTCCTGTTGATGCTGGGGAATGTGCATTGGGTGCCACACTTGCTGAGGTAGCTGGGGCATGGTGGCCGGTTCCTTCTGCTGCTGAGGTTCAGCGGCCGGTTGCTTCCGCTGCTGAGGTTCAGCGGCCGGTTCCTTCTGCAGCTGGGGCTTTTGAGCTGGATACCATGCTTGCTGGGGCATGGTGGCCGGTTCCTTCTGCTGCTGGGGTTCAGCAGCCGGTTCCTTCTGCTGCTGAGGTTCAGCAGCCGGTTGCTTCCGCTGCTGAGGTTCAGCGGCCGGTTCCTTCTGCAGCTGGGGCTTTTGAGCTGGATACCATGCTTGCTGGGGCATGGTGGCCGGTTCCTTCTGCTGCTGGGGTTCAGTGGTTGGTTGGTTCTGGGGCATTTTAGCTGGATACCACACTTGCTGAGGTTGCTGGTGTATGGCGGTCAGTTCCTTCTGCGGTGAAAGCATTAGGGCTGGTTGCTTCTGCTGCTGGGGAAATTGAGCTGGATGCCACTCTTGAGGCATGGTGGTCAGTTCCTTCTGCTGCCGAGTTGATGCTGCTTGTTGCTTCTGGACCATTTTAGCTGGATACCACACGTCATGAGGCTGCTGGGGAATGGGGGCCAGTTGCCACACTTGCTGAAGCTTGGCAGCCGGTTGCTTATGCTGCTGGGGAATTTGAGCGGATTGCCACAGTTGTGGTGGAATGGAGGTCAGTTCCGTCTGCAGTTGACGCATAGGGACGGGTTGCTCCTGGGGAAATTTGGCTGGATGCCACTGAGGTTCAGCGGTTGGTTGCTTCTGGGGCATTTGAGCTGGATACCATGCTTGCTGGGGCATGGCGGTCAGTTCAATCTGCTCCTGAGGATCAGCGGCCAGTTGCTTCTGGGGCTTAGCTGGATACCACACTTGCTGGGGCATGGCAGTCAGTTGCTTCAGCAGCATTTGAGCTGGATGCAACACTTGCTGAGGTTGCTGGGTTATGGAGGCCGGTTCCTTCTGCTGCTGAGGTTCAGTAGCCGGTTGCTTTTGCTGCTGGGGCAATTGAGCTGGATGCCACACTTGCTGCTGCATGGTGGCCGGTTGCTTCTGCTGCATTTGAGCTGGATACCATGCTTTCTGGGGCATAGCTGTTGGTCGTTTCTGCGGTATAGGCATTGGAGCCGGTTGCTTCTGGGGCATGGTGGTCAGTTCGGTCTGCTGCTGAGGACCAGTAGCTGGTTGCTTTTGCTGCTGAGGAATTTGAACTGGGTACCACACTTGCTGAGGTAGCTGGGGTATGGAGGCCTGTTCCTTCTGATGCTGAAGTTCAGTAACTGGTTGCTTCTGGGGTATTTGAGCTGGATAAAACATTGCTTGAGGCTGCTTAGGATAACTGGCCGGTAGCGTCTGCTGTTGGCTCATGGCGGCCGGTTGCTTTTCCTGCTGGGGCATTTGAGTTGGATACCACATTTTCTGAGGTGCCTGGGGCATGGGGGCCAGTTGCTTTTGCAGGATGGCTGCCAGATGTTTCTGTTGCTCTTCGGTCAGCTGCGCTTGCAATTGAGCTGTTGGAGAGTTGTAATTACCATATCCTTTAGACCTAAGTGGGCCTGTATAGAGCCATGCTGCATCAGAACCTGGTGCAGGATACCCATCACCTAGGTTAGATAAAGAGAAAAGGTAAAATGCCAGGCTTTGAAGTTATCGGTACCACAACTGTTACTTGAAATTAATGTGTAGAAACTCACTTGATGTAGAACAGGTTATCCCGACAATTAGCAGGCAACAAAGCCAAGAAACTCTTTAAAAAAAGAAAGTCTGTTATAAACACAGCTACCTGTAACACCTGAAGGACAAGGGAAACAAACTAGAGCAATACTTTTAAAAACATACCTAAAAGCGATTCCAATCATCACGGCCATTTTGCGCCTCAAAAGCTCCCCAGTAATCAGAACTAATGGCTGGTATAAGCCCTAGCATAATATCCCTTATGCTGTATCTGGCAAGCTTTTTTGGTTGCTCCTTTTAAACAAATCCCAGACCCTTCTAATGTCATTGGCTAATTAAGGACAGCTGTAAGGCCCTGAACTACATTTGATTCCTAATTCCAAATTGACCCCTAAAACCTACACCCTGGCCTAAACACTTCTGTGCATCAGAAATTATTGAATAGGTATAAGCATTATGGCAACAATTGCATCCAGCCTATCAGAATGCAAGGTGATGCAATTACCATATTGCTATAACATATCTGATTGTTTCAAATGCCCATAAGTGACTAAGTGGTAGGTGTAGGGGCTAGGGGTTGATTTGGAATTCAGGATTTTTACTCAGGTGTGGTTGATTCTCTAATTGAGTTCCTGACATGTTTGACAGCCCTTACTCCAAAGCACGCTTCAAACTCATTACACGGAGGGCCGAGTGTCTGTGGGTTTTTGCTCCTTCCTTGTACTTGATTGCTGAATTAAGGCCACTAATTACTCCCCTCACCTACGGTAGTTGTCTAGGTCTTAAACAAAAACCTATAGACACTAGGCCCTCCATTTAATGAGTTTGACACCCCTGCTCTAAGGTAGGAAACACATTTTGTCTTGGCACTTCATTGATCGGTTTAAATTATTGCTTGTACAAAATTCACTTGGTTCATTTGAAGATTAGAGGCTAAATGAGCAGTTAGGCACCTTTATTTTACACACGCCTTCTTTTCAACCGTGTGTTTCATTCAGCATAGCAACAGTAGATGGTTAACATGTTTCAGTTGCACATAGTGCCACATCTTGGACAAATTCTGAATTCAGACAGATGCCAATTAAACACTCACATTATACAAACACTGCACACACATATGCTTTGATGATCTGAGTCTTTAATTTTTCAGAGGCAAACATATAGTAGGGCTCGTTTGAGTGGTAAGGCCAAAGCAACTGACTGTAGACCAAAGTCAAGAAGTAAAGTCAGGAGAGGTGCATCTGCTACAACCGAAATTCGGATACTGTCGTTTTCCAACAGCAAGGCTCAGATCACCATGGCAGTGTTGCCATTGTTTATAAAAGGTTTCCTTTATAATATCAAAAACACACCCACTCACAAACTGAAATAATTTATGTTACATTATACAATCAATAAATGAGAGAGAGCCTCAATCAAATTGGTTCCTGTTTCAGTCATGTTCTTGTTCGCGTGGGTTAAACAAAAACAATAATGATTGGGTGACAATGGAGACCCCACATGACAGGTGATGGCTGCAGGATGAAGTTGGTGAAGAGCAATTGCAGAAACTTGGAGATTCTGCAGATTTTTGTAAAGTTCATGCAGTCGACATTGAAAGATTAGTGGAATCTGTGTGGGTAGCTGGACAGGTAGGATGACTGACAGTGAAGGTGAACAGGTGGTCACGTGTCAGGTGACAGAGGAATGGATGAGACTGAGGCAGGAATTCCTTTTACCATAAAGTGCTATATTTACTGAGTAGTCTGTGCTGCATCACAAAGGAAACAAATAACATCTATCCAATCAAATTCATAATCAAATATCAAATCATATCATTCATTATTAACATAATTTAGGGAATTCAACACGTGGTAAATTCTTGACAATAGTGATCAGCTCGAAGGTGCCCACTATCTCCATAAAATGTCTCCCTCATGTGGATGAAATAAAACACAAGACAACAACCCATCTCCTCATCCTCTGACCGTCTACCCTCCTTTGTGGAAGCTTTTTTTCCAATGTTGTCTCAACTTTGATTGCAGTACACATCCACAAACACATAAACTCAAATGCAACTGTTTAGATAGCTATGCATATATCTCCAGCCCCCTTAAATCTGCCACAGTGTTTTCCGTATTCTGACTGATGTTTCCGTTTGCATTCCATGTCTGATAATTATACTTGATTCAAAGTCTGTGCCTTGAAAATTCCAATGTCCTTTTCTTCTCCTGTTTCTTTCAGCACAGCAGGCAGACAATCTGTTCTTTATTCTGGTCTTTTATATTCACCCCGAGTGCTCCAATCCTTCTGTACTTTATTGTACAGCCCTTAATGTCTAGAACTCTGCACTAACTCCCCTCTTCCACTGCTGTAGGCTGGCCTACTGTAACTGGAAGGCAAATGTATGTCACTTAAATCAGACCGGGTTCAAATACTATTTAAAATATTTCTATTAATTTGACATACATTCAAAGTAAGTATTCTGATCTTTTATTTGAAAAGACAAGTAGTTAAATGTTATGTATTTGGAAATACACTTGGAAAGTGTTTGGAAAAACTCAAAATCACACACTATTTTACACTCCAATGTATTAAATAAGTATTTGAAAATACTGTCAAATAATACAATTTCTATTATAACCCAGATATTATAACTCAGATACTGAAATACACATGTTTTTGAATACAGGTCTGCACTTAAATGTAGCATTTGCATGAAAATAAACAGATATATATTGTATTATACTGCATCACATTCCATTGTATTTGTTGTTTCTTTGCGATTGCATTTGAAATCCTCAACTGTTATTTTTCTGAAGACCAATTCCAATTCTTCTTTCTCTGTTAGACCCTCCAGGCCCTATTAGTCTACTGAGTTCAGTCAGTTGCAATTGTAACCATCAGATCCAACATCTCAGTGGTGAGTAGCCACTGAGCTGTTGTCAACTTGCAGATGGCAGTCCTCACATAAAGACACACCATGCCCACCAGAGCACACACATAGCCAACATCAGATTCAGGCAGAAATCAATACTGACTCCAAAACAGACACAATTATTATTTACATTCATTTATTTGTTTGTTTTACAACTCAGTTTTAGGATCAGGTACTAGTGCCTGCTTCACCTCCTAAAATTAAGAAAAAAGTATTTGAGAAGCAATGTAGATAGATTATATAGAGGCAACTCAGTATAGTTCACTGCTGCTTTCTATATATTATCAAAGCCACTTAAACGTATACTGCTCCATAGACATGAGTTCAAAATGAATTTGTTTTTCTCAAATATTTTTTTAGCTGCTCTTAATTGAGAGTTTCTGTCACTCCGGGCAGGCTCAATCATCCCTCAAAGGCATTTGAAAGAAAACCAATGCTATTTGAACTCAGGTTTGTTTTCACCTCAGAACTTGAGATCGCCTCTTATGAGTGAGTGGAGATCTCTCCCTCGGGCATGAGCCATTTCATGGCTGACTCGCTGTCGTAAATGCCTAGAGATTTTTTGGACTTCAGACCGTTTACCAGCACAAACAGGAACTGAGACAAATAAATCATAGTTATGTTCAGTAGGGCACAGCGTAGCAAAACGTTCTGCAACCGAAACTAAAACTAAAATCAGTGTATTTTTTGGACAAGACCAATGTCAAAAGTAGTTCTTTATATATATATATATATATGAATGAATTTTGTTGATGGGCAGTTCCTTATCTCTCGCATTTGGTAAGGGTTTTCTCAGATCACAAAGCAGTGCAACACATCTGACTCCAATGAATCAATTTACAAATTCAATTCAAGCTGCAATTAAAGAGTTGATTCAAAATAACTTGTTCCAAATAGTGGATTAGGGACATTATCTTAAGATCTGAATCAAATAGCCAATATAATAGAGGTTTTGGTGAGTCGCTCTTTTCAGCTCCAGTAGCTGCTTGCCTGATCTCACCTTATCAACGAATTCTGGGGCCAGAGCTCCTGACCTAGCCAGTCCTTGAGCACTTCATAGTCACCACTCCCCCTGTTGATGAAGAGCAGGATGTCACCCCTTCACCTCTGACTGGTACAGACCCACTGCTGTCTGTCTGTCTGTATGAGAGTGTGAGAGAGTGTGTGAGAGAGTGTGAGAGAAAGACAGAAGTATGGGAAATAGATATCAAAATAGGCATGTGCCAGTACATTAACTGTCTGTAGGTATAGTCTGGTTATATGACTGAACATGACAGGCTAATAATACAAAGATGTGATGCCAAGGTGTAGTTTTAACCAGGCTGGTTTAAATCTTGCTGTCCATGTATTTGTAATGCGAGTCAAGCAGGTGATTTCTGATGGAATTTTTGGATGTTTGCATCTGGCGAGTCCTTGTGTCTGGTTGCTTCTAATGCAGAGGCACAAGAGCCGGTTGCTTCACCTAAGGTATTTGCTCCAGTCGTCACACTTGCTGAGGCATTGTGGCTGGTTGCTTCTGCCGAGGCATTGTGGACGGTTGCTTCTGCTGAAGAGGCATACGAGCCCGTTCCTTTTGTTGCTGGGACATAGGAGCAGGTTCCTTTTAATGAAGTGTGGAGAATATATCTATAATTTAACTTGGAGACAAAGACAAAAAGTTCAAAATAGCAAAATGCCAGAATTTGAAGTCATTGGAACTATTCAAATGCTGTATTTTTAACTTAATTAATTTGTGTATAACAAACACTTTTAGGTGTAGGATAACAGGTTATCCCTCCAATGAATAGATCAATTGAAGGTCAGAATTCTCATAATATGCAGTTAGTGAATGATTTCAGCAACAGTAGTTGGTTTAGAAAAATGTACATGTTCAAAGACATTCTGTTGTGTGTAGAGAATATTTGAGTTAATTGACATATTCCCAACCAATTGTGTTTTTTGTTCATTTGAGTTGTTTGGAACTTATTATTTTACCTATTTTGTACATAATGTTGCCGCTACCATCTCTTATGACCGAAAATAACTTCTGGACATCAGAACTGCAATTACTCACCACGGACTGGCAGAATCCTTTTTTTTCTTTAACAAATCCGACAAGCTCGACGTGAATGACATACTGCTTTCCCAGGAACAGGCCCAGATCCCCGTGATTTGTGTGAAGAGAAGGTGGAGAAAAAGGGGCCAGAGGCTGGACTGCCTTCGGCGATCGTATAAATCCCCACATCCTTCCATTCTGCTGGCAAACGTGCAATCTTTGGAAAATTAAATACATGACCTACGCCGAAGATTAATTCAAAACTGTAATATCTTATGCTTCACAGAGTCGTGGCTGATTGACGACATTATCAACATACAGCTGGCTATCCTCCAGGATAGAACAGCGGCGTCTGGTAAGACAAGGGGCGGTGGACTGTGTATTTTTGTAAATAACAGCTGGTACACAATATCTAAGGAATTCTCAAACTATTGCCAGCTTGAGGTAGAATATCTCATGATAAGCTGTAGACCACACTATCTACCTAGAGAGTTTTCATCTGTATTTTTTGTAGCTGTCTACATACCACCACAGACTGAGGCTGGCACTAAGACCGCATTGAATGAACTGTATTCTGCCATAAGCAAACAGGAAAACGCTCACCGGGAGACGGTGCTCCTAGTAGCCGGGGACTTGAATGTATGGAAACTTAAATACATCTTACCAAATTTCTATCAGCATGTTAAATGTGCAACCAGAGGGGAAAAAAAAACTCTGGACCACCTTTACTCCACACACAGAGATGCATACAAAGCTCTCCCTCCATTTGGCAAATCTGACCATAATTTAATCCTCCCGATTCCTGCTTACAAGCAATAATTTAAGCAGGAAACACCAGTGACTTGATCAATAAAAAAAGTGGTCAGATGAAGCAGCAGCTAAGCTACAGGACTGTTTTGCTAGCACAGACTGGAATATATTCCGGGATTCCTCTGATGACATTGAGGAGTACACCACATCAGTCATTGGCTTCATCAATAAGTGCATCAATGACGTCGTCCCCACAGTGACCGTACGTACATACCCCAACCAGAAGCCATGGATTACAGGCAACATTTGCACTGAGCTAAAGGCTAGAGGAGTCACTTTCAAGGAGCGGGACGCTAACCCGGAAGCTTATAAGAAATCCCGCTATGCCCTCTGATGAACCATTAAACAGGCAATACAGGACTACACCGGCTCTGACACTCGTCGGATGTGGCAGGGCTTGCGAACCTTTACAGACTAAAAAGGGAAGCACAGCAGAAAGCTGCCCAGTGACACGAGCCTACCAGATGAGCTAAACTACTTCTATACTCGCTTCGAGGCAAATAACACTGAAACATTCATGAGAGCAAAAGCTGACCAGGAAGACTGTGTGATCCGCAGCCGATGTGAGTAAGACCTTTAAAGAGGTCAACATTCACAAGACCGCAGGGCTTGACAGATTACCAGGACGTGTACTGCGAGCAGGTGCTGACCAACTGGCAAGTGTCTTCACTGACATTTTTAACCTCTCCCTGTAATATCAACATGTTTTAAGCAGACCACCATAGTCCCTGTGCTCAAGAAAACTAAGGTTACCTGCCTAAATGACTACCGACCCGTAGCACTCACGTCTGTAGCTATGAAGTGCTTTGAAAGGCAGGTCATGGCTCACATCAACACCATTATCCCAGCAACCCTAGACCCACTCCAATTTGCATACCGCCCTAACAGATCCACATATGATGCAATTTTATTACACTCCACACTGCTATTCTTTGACTAGAGCTCAGCATTCAACATCATAGTGCCCTCAAAGCTCATCAATAAGTTAAGGACCCCGGGACTAAACACCTCCCTCTGCAAGTGGATCCTGGACCTCCTCACTGGACGCCCCCAGGTGGTAAGTGTAGGGAATAACACATTCGCCACACTGATCCTCAACACAGGGGCCCCTCAGGGGTGCGTGCTCAGTACGTTCCTGTACTCCCTGTTCACTTATGACTGCACGGCCAGGCACGACTCCAACACCATCATTAAGTTTGTCGACGACACAACAGTGGTCGGCCTGACCACCGACAACAACGAGACAGCCAATAGGGTGGAGGTCAGAGACCTGGCCGTGTGGTGCAAGGGCAACAACCATTCCCTCAACGTGATCAAGACAAAGGAGTTGATTGTGGACTACAGGAAAGAGAGGACCGAGCATTCCCCCATTCTCATCGACGGGGCTGTAGTGGAGCAGGTTGAGAGCTTCAAGTTCCTTGGTGTCCACATCACCAACAAGCTAACATGGTCCAAGCACACCAAGACAGTCGTGAAGCGGGCACGACAAAACCTATTCCACCTCAGGAGACTGAAAAGATTTGGCATGAGTCTTCATATTCTCTGAAGGTTCTACAGCTGCACCATCGAGAGTATCCTGACTGGTTGCATCTCTGCCCGGTATGGTAACTGCTCAGCCTCCGACAGCAAGGCACTACAGAGGGTAGCGTGAACAGCCTAGTACATCATTGGGGCCAAGCTTCCTGGCATGCAGGACCTCTGTCCTAGGCCGTGTCAGAGGAAGTCCCTAAAAATTGTCAAAGACTCCAGACAACCTAGTCATAGACTGTTTCTCTGCTACCACACGGCAAGCGGTACTGGAGCACCAAGTCTAGGTCCAAGAGGCTTCTAAACAGCTTCTACCCCCAAGCCATAAGACTCCTGAACATCTAGTCAAACAGCTAATCAGACTATTTGCATCCCCCCTTTACACCGCTGCTACTCTCTGTGGTTATCATCTATGCATAGTCACTTTAATAACTCCACCTACATATTACCTCAACTAAACGGTGCACCTGCACATTGACTCTGTACCACCCTGTATATAATCTCGCTATTGTTAATTTACTGCTGCTCTTTAATTACTTGTTACTTGTATTTCTTATTCTTAGTCATATTTGTTTTTAAACTGCATTGTTGCTTAGGTAAGCATTTCACTGTAAGGACCTGTTGCATTCGGTGCAATTGACTAATACAATTTGATGCCTACATATAACTACATCTAAAGTATGAACATACCATATGAATAAGGTCTGACATTTCCCCACTGGACATTGACCATGTTAACATGAACACAGCAGTCTGGATTGTAGCTCATATCCCACATAAGGTCTTATTCGGGATGAGCTCTTTACATGCACTTTTAATATCCCGCTCATGAGTATCCCTGTATCCATGAATAAACAGAATATTCCTCATTTAATTGTATGGGTTAAATGGAATAGTAACTGAAATATGGACACTGACGGCAGGACTATAACCTCACATGTAATAAACTCAGCAAAAAGAGAAACGTCCCTTTTTCAGGACCCTGTCTTTCAAATATAATTAGTAAAAACCAAATTACTTCAAAGATCTTCATTGTAAAGGGTTTAAACACCTGCTTGTTCAATTAACCATAAACAATTAATGAACATGCACCTGTTGAACGATTGTGAAGACACTAACAGCTTACAGACGGTAGGCATAGAAGGTCACAGTTATGAAAACGTAGGACACTAAAAGAGGCCTTTCTACTGACTCTGAAAAACACCATGCCCAGGGTCCCTGGTCATCTGTGTGAACGTGCCTTAGGCATGCTGCAAGGAGGCATGAGGACTGAAGATGGGGCCAGGGTGATAAATTGCCATGTCCGTACTGTGAGACGCCTAAGACCGCACTACAGGGAGACAGGACAGACAGCTGATCGTCCTTGCAGTGACAGACCAGGGGTAACAATACCTGCACAGGATCGGCACATCTGATGAGCACACCTGCGGGATAGGTACAGGATGGCAACAACTGCAGAGTTACACAGCTACTTGCCGCAGCTACTTGCCTAAGCCGCCCCAGCATCTCCTTCACCCAAATCCAGATAGCAGATGTTCTGAAAGAGCTGCAAAACCTGGACCCGTACAAATCAGCTGGCCTAGACAATCTGGACCCTCTAAAATTATCCGCCACCCTATTACCAGTCTGTTCAACCTCTCTTTCGTATCATCCGAGATCCCTTAAGATTGGAAAGCTGCCGCGGTCATCCCGCTCTTCAAAGGGGCTGACACTCTAGACCCAAACTGTTATAGACCTATATCCATCCAGCCCTGCCTTTCTAAAGACTTCAAAAGCCAAGTTAATAAACAGATCACTGACCCTTTTGAATCCCACCCTACCTTCTCCGCTGTGCTATCCGGTTTCCGGGCTGGTCACAGGTGCACCTCAGCCACGCTCAAGGTACTAAACGATATCATTACCGCCATCGATAAAAGACAGTACTGTGCAGCCGTCTTCATCGACCTGGCCAAGGCTTTCGACTCTGTCAATCACCGTATCCTTATCGGCAGACTCAACAGCTTTGGTTTCTCAAATGACTGCCTCCCCTGGTTCACCAACTACTTCTCAGACAAAGATCAGTGTGTCAAATCGGAGGGCCTGTTGTCCAAAACGGATCTCTATGCCAGGGTTCTATCACAGTGCCATCCGTTTTCCCTGTCCACCTAAGACAACACCATTCTGTATACATCTCACCCACCACTGTGTTAACCCTCCAAACGTAATGCCATACAACAGTCGCTCTTAAATGCTGGCCCCGATCGCTACCCATTCCGCCCGCCAGACCTACTCTGGAGCTGACCAGGCCATCTAGATGTCTATGCTCCGCCTTATCTCAGCTCAACGGTCACGAGAACAACACCCACCCGTAGCACACGTTCCAACAGGTATATCTCACTGATCATCCCCAAAGCCAACACCTCATTTGGCCGCCTTTCCTTCCAGTTCTCTGCTGCCAATGATTGGAACGAATTGCAAAAATCACTGAAGATGGAGACTTATATTTTCCTCACTAACTTTAAACATCAGCTATCTGAGCAGCTAACCGATCGCTGCAGGTGTACATAGCCCATATGTAAATAGCGCACCCAATCTACCTACCGCATCCCCACATTGTTTTTATTTTATTTTCTGCTCTTTTGCACACCAGTATTTCTACTTTCACATCATCATCTGCTCATCTATCACTCCAGTGTTAATGTACTGAACTGTAATTACTTCGCTACTATGGCCTATTTAATGCCTTACCTCCCCACGCCATTTGCAAACACTGTATATAGACTTAAATTTTTTCTATTTTGTTATTGACTGTACGCTTGTTTGTTCCATGTGTAACTCTGTGTTGTTTGTGTCGCACTGCTTTGCTTTATCTTGTCCAGGTCGCAGTTGTAAATGAGAACTTGTTCTCAACTTGCTTACCTGGTTAAATAAAGGTGAAATACATTTTTTTTAAATAAACACCAGGAACGCACAATCCCTCCATCAGTCCTCAGATTGTCCGCAATAGGCTGAGAGAGGCTGGACTGAGGGCTTGTAGGCCTGTTGTAAGGCAGGTCCTCACCAGACATCACCGTTAACGTCGCCTATGGGCACAATCCCAGCGTCGCTGGACCAGACAGGACTGGCAAAAAGTGCTCTTCACTGACGAGTCACAGTTGTGTCTCACCAGGGGTGATGGTCGGATTCGCATTTATCGTTGAAGGAATGAGTGTTACACCGAGGCCTGTACTCTGGAGCGGGATCGATTTGGAGGTGGAGGGTCCGTCATGGTCTGGGGCGGTGTGTCACAGCATCATCGGACTGAGCTTGTCACTGCAGGCAATCAACGCTGTGTGTTACAGGGAAGACATCCTCCTCCCTTATGTGGTAACCTTCCTGCAGGCTCATCCTGACATGACCCTCCAGCATGATAATGCCACCAGTCATACTGCTCGTTCTGTGCGTGATTTCCTTCAAGACAGGAATGTCAGTGTTCTGTCATGGCAGGCGAAGAGCCCAGATCCCAATCCCATTGAGCACGTCTGGGACCTGTTGGATGGGAGGGTGAGGACTAGGGTAATTCCCCCTAGAAATGTCCGGGAACTGGCAGGTGCCTTGGTGGAAGAGTGGGGTAACATCTCACAGCAAGAACTGGCAAATCTGGTGCAGTCCATGAGATGCACGGCAGTACTTAATGCAGCAGATGGCCACACCAGATACTGTTACTTTTGATTTTGACTCCCCCTTTGTTCAGGGACACAATTTTATTTCTGTTAGTCATGTCTGTGGAACTTGTTCAGGTTATGTCTCAGTTGTAGAATCTTATGTTCATACAAATATTTACACGTTAAAGTTAGCTGGAAATAGACAGTTGACAGTGAGAGGACGTTTCTTTTCTTGCAGAGTTTATATTAACTTCAGTTGCAGTGAAATGATAAAAATGAATCTTTAAATTGTCTTGGGAACAGGAGTGGATAAATATTTCTATCATGTAAATGTGTCATCTTTGACACGTTTGCAAGCAGACAGCATTTCAATCACATTCAATACACACCCAAGACTAACTGAAGTCACCATTCTCAGCATTCCATTTCCTTCAAATCTGTCAAAATGACATTTGGCACAGGACCAATGTTTCCACTGTGTTCTAGCATGATACCTGGTCCTTAAATCATTTTACCTGTTAAGATTACTAATGCATTCATTCTATCAACGTAAGACATTTGTGAGCACTACTTTAGTCTTCCGGGGCAACAAGTTATGACAGAAGAGAAGCTGCATGTATTAAAATATAGTTGACAAATGGCCTACCAAAAGGAAGTAAGCAGAAACTTGTCTAAATTAGGGGTGAAAGTAGCCATTAAGCTCAGTTATGGTGGATCAAACTGAGCAAGTAGCCCACTTTAAATGAATTTGACAGAGTCAGACAAATCAAATCAAATTTATTTATATAGCCCTTCGTACATCAGCTGAAATCTCAAAGTGCTGTACAGAAACCCAGCCTAAAACCCCAAACAGCAAGCAATGCAGGTGTAGAAGCACGGTGGCTAGGAAAAACTCCCTAGAAAGGCCAAAACCTAGGAAGAAACCTAGAGAGGAACCAGGCTATGTGGGGTGGCCAGTCCTCTTCTGGCTGTGCCGGGTGGAGATTATAACAGAACATGGCCAAGATGTTCAAATGTTCATAAATGACCAGCATGGTCGAATAATAATAAGGTTCCAATAATAAGGCTCCAGTTGAAACTGGAGCAGCAGCATGGCCAGGTGGACTGGGCACAGCAAGGAGTCATCATGTCAGGTAGTCCTGGGGCATGGTCCTAGGGCTCAGGTCAGTTGAATCTGGAGCAGCAGCATGGCCAGGTGGACTGGGGACAGCAAGGAGTCATCATGTCAGGTAGTCCTGGGGCATGGTCCTAGGGCTCAGGTCCCCGAGAGAGAGAGAAAGAAAGAGAGAAGGAGAGAATTAGAGAATGCACACTTAGATTCACACAGGACACCGAATAGGACAGGAGAAGTACTCCAGATATAACAAACTGACCCTAGCCCCCCGACACAAACTACTGCAGCATAAATACTGGAGGCTGAGACAGGAGGGGTCAGGAGACACTGTGGCCCCATCCGAGGACACCCCCGGACAGGGCCAAACAGGAAGGATATAACCCCACCGACTTTGCCAAAGCACAGCCCCCACACCACTAAAGGGATATCTTCAACCACCAACTTACTATCCTGAGACAAGGCTGAGTATAGCCCACAAAGATCTCCGCCACGGCACAACCCAAGGGGGGGGGGGCGCCAACCCAGACGCACCCCTTCCAGCCCAGACGCACCCCTTCCAGGGACGGCATGAGAGAGCCCCAGTAAGCCAGTGACTCAGCCCCTGTAATAGGGTTAGAGGCAGAGAATCCCAGTGGAAAGAGGGGAACCGGCCAGGCAGAGACAGCAAGGGCGGTTCGTTGCTCCAGAGCCTTTCCGTTCACCTTCCCACTCCTGGGCCTGACTACACTCAATCATATGACCCACTGAAGAGATGAGTCTTCAGTAAAGACTTAAAGGTTGAGACCGAGTTTGCGTCTCTGACATGGGTAGGCAGACCGTTCCATAAAAATGGAGCACTATAGGAGAAAGCCCTGCCTCCAGCTGTTTGCTTAGAAATTCTAGGGACAATTAGGAGGCCTGCGTCTTGTGACCGTAGCGTACGTGTAGGTATGTACGGCAGGACCAAATCAGAGAGATAGGTAGGAGCAAGCCCATGTAATGCTTTGTAGGTTAGCAGTAAAACCTTGAAATCAGCCCTTGCTTCGACAGGAAGCCAGTGTAGAGAGGCTAGCACTGGAGTAATATGATCAAATTTTTTGGTTCTAGTCAGGATTCTAGCAGCCGTATTTAGCACCAACTGAAGTTTATTTAGTGCTTTATCTGGGTAGCCGGAAAGTAGAGCATTGCAGTAGTCTAACCTAGAAGTGACAAAAGCATGGATTAATTTTTCTGCATCATTTTTGGACAGAAAGTTTCTGATTTTTGCAATGTTACGTAGATGGAAAAAAGCTGTCCTTGAAATGGTCTTGATATGTTCTTCAAAAGAGAGATCAGGGTCCAGAGTAACGCCAAGGTCCTTCACAGTTTTATTTGAGACGACTGTACAACCATTAAGATTAATTGTCAGATTCAACAGAAGATCTCTTTGTTTCTTGGGACCTAGAACAAGCATCTCTGTTTTGTCCGAGTTTAATAGTAGAAAGTTTGCAGCCATCCACTTCCTTATGTCTGAAACACATGCTTCTAGCGAGGGCAATTTTGGGGCTTCACCATGTTTCATTGAAATGTACAGCTGTGTGTCATCCGCATAGCAGTGAAAGTTAACATAATGTTTTCGAATAACATCCCCAAGAGGTAAAATATAGTGAAAACAATAGTGGTCCTAAAACGGAACCTTGAGGAACACCGAAATTTACAGTTGATTTGTCAGAGGACAAACCATTCACAGAGACAAACTGATATCTTTCCGACAGATAAGATCTAAACCCGGCCAGAACTTGTACGTGTAGACCAATTTGGGTTTCCAATCTCTCCAACAGAATGTAGTGATCGATGGTATCAAAAGCAGCACTAAGGTCTAGGAGCACGAGGACAGATGCAGAGCCTCGGTCCGATGCCATTAAAATGTCATTTACCACCTTCACAAGTGCCGTCTCAGTGCTACGATGGGGTCTAAAACCAGACTGAAGCATTTCGTATACATTGTTTGTCTTCAGGAAGGCAGTGAGTTGCTGCGCAACAGCCTTCTCTAAAATTTTTGAGAGGAATGGAAGATTCGATATAGGCCGATAGTTTTTTATATTTTCTGGGTCAAGGTTTGGCTTTATTACTGCCACTTTTAGTGAGTTTGGTACACATCCGGTGGATAGAGAGCCGTTTATTATTTTCAACATAGGAGGGCCAAGCACAGGAAGCAGCTCTTTCAGTAGTTTAGTTGGAATAGGGTCCAGTATGCAGCTTGAAGGTTTAGAGGCCATGATTATTTTCATCATTGCATCAAGAGATATAGTACTAAAACACTTGAGCGTCTCTCTTGATCCTAGGTCCTGGCAGAGTTGTGCAGACTCAGGACAACTGAGGTTTGGAGGAATACGCAGATTTAAAGAGTCCGTAATTTGCTATCTAATAATCATAATCTTTTCCTCAAAGAAGTTCATGAATTTATCACTGCTAAAGTGAAAGTCATCCTCTCTTGGGGAATGCTGCTTTAGTTAGCTTTGCGACAGTATCAAAAAGGAATTTCGGATTGTTCTTATTTTCCTCAATTAAGTTAGAAAAATAGGATGATCGAGCAGCAGTAAGGGCTCTCCAGTACTGTCTTTCCAAGATAGTCGGAATACTTCCAGTTTGGTGTGGCGCCATTTCCGTTCCAATTTTCCAACACAACCATGAGATGTATGCGCAGGCTCCGTTTCACCACAAAAACAGAATTGAGGGTTACATGCCACAGTAGCCCATCTCCAGGGTACAAGCTTTCTCAGGTTTTTGTAAAACAGGATTTGATGTTTACATTTCAACACAAAATAAATACTTTAGTATCCTGAACGGGATATTGATGGTCAGTGGCTTTAACGTAGAGCCAATCTTGGGATTTGTCAACCAGCAGCAAAGATAAAAAATAAAATATATATTCAAATCCAAAAGATTAGGAACTGTGAACCACATTCCCTTTTACTACAAATTGCACTGGCAACCAACACTGTTCTCAACCAGCTAGCCAAAGGTAGACATTAAACACACAGTATTTCAAAACACAAGGAGGCACTTAAAAGGTACTTGTTTATTGTTTTACAAGTAATGCAGGGTAGCATGAGCAGCAGCAACTCCCTGGCCGAGTGTCAGCAACATCTCGGAATTGTCATCCAAAGGATGAATCTACCATTGAAATTCTGTTGATAGATGATTAGTACAAATGATTTAAAAATCAGAATGCAAAGTGCAGGTGAGTGTAAAAGTTGCACATTACATTGCATCCCAGTAGCCGTTCCCTTGTGGCAGGGCTCCTTTAGAAGGTTGGGAGTTTTTAGCAGGTGGGGAGATGCTTGGTTCAGAGAAGCCAACGTCACTACAGTCCTTGAGCATCTCCGCTATCAAAAAGGTATAACCTCAACAGTGGTGTGGCAGGTTTGGGAGTAGTCCGTTTTGCCATTCTCATACACCGATTTGTAACTACACTGCTCAAAAAAATAAAGGGAACACTTAAACAACACAATGTAACTCCAAGTCAATCACACTTCTGTGAAATCAAACTGTCCACTTAGGAAGCAACACTGATTGACAATACATTTCACATGCTGTTGTGCAAATGGAATAGACAACAGGTGGAAATTATAGGCAATTAGCAAGACACCCCCAATAAAAGAGTGGTTCTGCAGGTGGTGACCACAGACCACTTCTCAGTTCCTATGCTTCCTGGCTGATGTTTTGGTCACTTGAATGCTGGCGGTGCTTTCACTCTAGTGGTAGCATGAGACGGAGTTTACAACCCACACAAGTGGCACAGGTAGTGCAGCTCATCCAGGATGGCACATCAATGCGAGCTGTGGCAAGAAGGTTTGCTGTGTCTGTCAGCGTAGTGTGCAGAGCATGGAGGCGCTACCAGGAGACAGGCCAGTACATCAGGAGACGTGGAGGAGGCCGTAGGAGGGCAACAACCCAGCAGCAGGACCGCTACCTCCGCCTTTGTGCAAGGAGGAGCAGGAGGAGCCTTGCCAGAACCCTGCAAAATGACCTCCAGCAGGCCACAAATGTGCATGTGTCTGCTCAAATGGCCAGAAACAGACTCCATAAGGGTGGTATGAGGGCCCGACGTCCACAGGTGGGGGTTGTGCTTACAGCCCAACACCGTGCAGGACATTTGGCATTTGCCAGAGAACACAAAGATTGGCAAATTCGCCACTGGCGCCCTGTGCTCTTCACAGATGAAAGCAGGTTCACACTGAGCGCATGTAACAGACGTGACAGTCTGGAGACGCCGTGGAGAACGTTCTGCTGCCTGCAACATCCTCCAGCATGACCGGTTTGGCGGTAGGTCAGTCATGGTGTGGGGTGGCATTTCTTTGGGGGGCTGCACAGCCCTCCATGTGCTCGCCAGAGGTAGCCTGACTGCCATTAGGTACCGAGATGAGATCCTCAGACCCCTTGTGAGACCATATGCTGGTGCGGTTGGCCCTGGGTTCCTCCTAATGCAAGACATGCTAGACCTCATGTAGCTGGAGTGTGTCAGCAGTTCCTGCAAGAGGAAGGCATTGATGCTATGGACTGGCCCGCCCATTCCTCAGACCTGAATCCAATTGAGCACATCTGGGACATCATGTCTCGCTCCATCCATGTCTCGCTCCGTTGCACCACAGACTGTCCAGGAGTTGGCAGATGCTTTAGTCCAGGTCTGGGAGGAGATCCCTCAGGAGACCATCCGCCACCTCATCAGGAGCATGCCCAGGCGTTGTAGGGAGGTGTAGGGAGGTCATACAGGCACGTGGGGGCCACACACACTACTGAGCCTCATTTTGACTTGTTTTAAGGACATTACATCAAAGTTGGATCAGCCTGTAGTGTGGTTTTCCACTTTAATTTTGAGTGTGACTCCAAATCCAGACCTCCATGGGTTGATAAATTTGATTTCCATTGATAATTTGTGTGATTTTGTTGTCAGCACATTCAACTATGTAAAGAAAAAAGTATTTAATAAGAATATTTCATTCATTCAGATCTAGGATGTGTTATTTTAGTGTTCACTTTTTTGAGCAGTGTATATTGAGATGAGAACTGACTGTTCAATGATGCTGCCTTGAACGCTGCTGGAGCCGACACATTGGGCGTTGTCATTGTCACCGTCAGACCCAAAATCCTGAGAAACATCACTGCTGCTAAAATACATGTTGCTTGAGGAGTTGGCCCTCCTGTTCAAGGCCTGTCGCTTCTGCCGAGGCAAGGGCGCCTGTCGCGTCGGCAAGGGCGCCTGTCGCTTCGGCAAGGGCGCCTGTCGCTTCGGCAAGGGCGCCTGTCGCTTCGGCAAGGGCGCCTGTCGCTTCGGCAAGGGCGCCTGTCGCTTCGGCAAGGGCGCCTGTCGCTTCGGCAAGGGCGCCCGTCGCAAGGGCGCCCGTCGCTCCGGCAAGGGCGCCCGGCAAGGGCCCGCCCCGTCGCTCCGGCAAGGGCGCCCGTCGCTCCGGCAGGGCGCCCGGCAAGGGCGCCCGTCGGGCGCCTGTCGCTTCGGCAAGGGCGCCTGTCGCTTCGGCAAGGGCGCCCGTCGCTTCGGCAAGGGCGCCCGTCGCTTCGGCAAGGGCGCCCGTCGCTTCGGCAAGGGCGCCCGTCGCTTCGGCAAGGGCGCCCGTCGCTCCGGCAAGGGCGCCCGTCGCTCCTGCAAGGGCGCCCGTCGCTCCTGCAAGGGCGCCCGTCGCTGCTGCCGAGGCAAGGGCGCCCGTCGCTGCTGCCGATTCATTTGAACCAGATGCCGCACTTGATGCACAGGAGCCAGTTGCTTCACCTAAGGTATTTTGGCCAGTTGCCACACTTGCTGAGACGTTGTGTGTGGCTGCGTCTGAGGTATTATGGGTGGCCGGTAGCTTCCACTGCCGAGGCACCGTAGCTGGTAGCTTCACCTTAGGTATTTGGGCCAGTCGTGGCACTTGATGAAGCATTGTGGCCAGTTGCTTCACCTAAGCTATTTTGGCCATTGACAAAATTGTGGGTGGCAGCATTGTGTGTGGCCGCTTGCGAGGCACTGTGGCCGGTTGCTTCCGCTGCATAGGCACTGTGGCCAGTTGCTTGCGCTGCATAGGCACTGTGGCCAGTTGCTTCCGCTGCATAGGCACGGGAGCCGGTTGCTTCACCTAAGCTATTTGGGCCAGTTGCCACACTTGCAGAGGCATTATGGGTGGTCGCTTCCGCGGCACTGTGGCTTCACCCAAGGTATTTGGGCCAGTCGTGGCACTTACTGAGGCATTGTGGCTGCTCCTGAGGCACGGGAGCCGGTTGCTTCCGCATCATTGTGGACAGTTATTTTTAATTTATTTTGGGGAATATATCCATAATTATAGGAAAGAAAAGTTTAAAATAAAAAATGCCAGCATTTGAAGTTCTGGGATTTAGACAGTGTTATTTTATCTGAATTAAATATTTAGAACAAAACACACCTTTAGGTGGAGGATAACAGGTTATCCCTCCAATTAGCAGGCAACAAATTCTAAATAAAAATACAAACATCCTAGTCAGTTAAATACAGCTACCTGTAAAACATGGAAGACAAGGGAAACAAACTAGAGCCATACAACTTACCTCAAAGTCATTTAAAAAAAATCACAGCCAGTATTCTGAACTAATAGTAGCTGGAAAGCATTACCAGGAGATTCCTCTTATTGTATCTGATTGTCTTTTTAGCTGTGCCTTACAAATGAATCCTAGACCCTTCTAATCTGGCTAATTAATTAGGTACATCTGCAAGCCACTGAACATAATTTCCATTGGTCTAATTTCCCAATTGAGAATAGGTGCGCTTGATTTCATTCAGGTGGTGTGCTGGAGGGATTGCACATCATGGACAAATCCAATGGTTTCAAAGAGTGAACTCTATCTACCCAGTGCACTGGGTGAGCTTAATCAAGTGCACCTTTTAATTCATGTTAATTAAGTTCCTGCCAGGGGCTTTTGCAGGTGCAACCTCAGTGGTCCGGTAGAAGTGTGTTGTGCAAAAATATATTTTAGATTTTTCAAAGTAGCCTCACTTGCCTTGATGACAGCTTTGCACACGCTTGGCATTCTCTCAACCAGCTTTACCTGGAATGCTTTTCAAACAGTCTTGAAGGAGTGACCACATTTGCTGAGCACTTGTTGGCTGTTTTTCCTTCACTCCGTGGTCCAACTAATGCCAAACCATCTCAATTGGTTTGAGGTCGGGTGATTGTGTAGACCAGGTCTTCTGATGCAGCCCTCCATCACTCGCCGTCTTGGTCAAATAGACCTTACACAGTCTGGAGGTGTGTTGGGTCATTGTCCTATTGAAAAACAAACGATAGTCCCGCTAAGCACAAACCAGATGAGATGGCGTATCTCTGCTGAATGTTGTGACTGCCATTCTGGAAAAATGTGTCTTGAGTTCTAAATATACCACAGACAGTGTCACCAGCAAAGCACCATCACACCTCGTCCTCCATGCTTCAAGGTGGGAACCAAACATGCGGAGATCATCCGTTCACCTACTCTGCATCTCACAAAGACACGGCGGTTGGACCCAAAAATCTCAAATTTGGACGCATTAGACCAAAGGACAGATTTCCACCAGTCTGATGTCCATTGCTCGTGTTTCTTGGCCCAAGCAAGTCTCTTCTTATTGGTGTCCTTTGATGGTGGTTTCTTTGCAGCAATTCGACCATGAAGGCCCGATTCACGCGGTCTCCTCTGAACAGTTGATGTTGAGATGTGTCTGTTACTTGACCTCTGTGAAGCATTTATTTGGGCTGCAATTTTTGAGTCTGGTCACTCATGAACTTATCCTCTTCCGCAGAGGTAAATCTGGCTCTTCCTTTCCTGTGGTGGTCCTCATGAGAGCCACTTTGATGTTTGCGCTTGATGCACTTGAAAAAACTTTCAGTTTTTGAAATGTTTTTCCAAATAAGGCTATCTTATTATCTATTCCATTCACCCAGTTCAATATAACATTGATAGGTTTAGGCTACTACATGATACTCAAATTTTCCCTACACCCATCATGAGGTTGCTACAACCTAGCCTATGAATAAAAGTTTAGGTCGAGAGACAAATTTGAAGGGGACCGACAGTGGCATATGGACAGAGAGTGATTTTCAATGCCACCTTGCACACTCTTGCCTGCATCTAGTTGATATAGGATGTAATCATTGGTCCAACCGTTACAAATTAGAGTTTCTATTGGACAAATTCAGGTATGTTTATCCTTGTTTTGTTCCATTTGCGTCCGTTTAATTAAGAAACGTTTTTAACAGAATCTGCGTAATGAATACACTCCTGATCATGCGTAAGCACAGTTCACTTTCATAGAAGCCATGTTGTATTCCTTCTCGCATCTTTGCGCGCTCCTCCTCTCACCTCTTCCCTTCACTTGTGGACTTTAATGCACAAAATCAAATCAAATCAAATCAAATTTTATTTGTCACATACACATGGTTAGCAGATGTTAATGCGAGTGTAGCGAAATGCTTGTGCTTCTAGTTCCGACAATGCAGTAATAACGAACAAGTAATCTAACTAACAATTCCAAAAACCTACTGTCTTATACACAGTGTAAGGGGATAAAGAATATGTACATAAGGATATATGAATGAGTGATGGTACAGAGCAGCATAGGCAAGATACAGTAGATGATATCGAGTACAGTATATACATATGAGATGAGTATGTAAACCAAGTGGCATAGTTAAAGTGGCTAGTGATACATGTATTACATAAGGATGCAGTCGATGATATAGAGTACAGTATCTACGTATGCATATGAGATGAATAATGTAGGGTAAGTAACATTTATATAAGGTAGCATTGTTTAAAGTGGCTAGTGATATATTTACATCATTTCCCATCAATTCCCATTATTAAAGTGGCTGGAGTAGAGTCAGTGTCATTGACAGTGTGTTGGCAGTAGCCACTCAATGTTAGTGGTGGCTGTTTAACAGTCTGATGGCCTTGAGATAGAAGCTGTTTTTCAGTCTCTCGGTCCCAGCTTTGATGCACCTGTACCCTCGCCTTCTGGATGACAGTGGGGTGAACAGGCAGTGGCTCGGGTGGTTGATGTCCTTGATGATCTTTATGGCCTTCCTGTAGCATCGGGTGGTGTAGGTGTCCTGGAGGGCAGGTAGTTTGCCCCCGGTGATGCGTTGTGCAGACCTCACTACCCTCTGGAGAGCCTTACGGTTGAGGGCGGTGCAGTTGCCATACCAGGCGGTGATACAGCCCGCCAGTTTTGGTTTTACTAATTTATTCCCACCAGGGCACACCGGTGTAACTGCTTACGGACTGTACACTAATGTTACTGCATGATTGTAGAAGGTTTACTAAAATGTTAGTTATATTAGCTATGCTGACTGTGAAATTACTTTAGCGAGTATGGTGACAACGATGTAGGCTGTGTGTAGCGGTTTGGCTTGGATTTGTTTTGTTTGCCTGTTCACATACAGCTGATGTGTTTGTATAATATACTATAATATACTATTATACTGATGTACTGACTTTTGAACCTCACCCATACACACAGCCTTTCAGGATGAGACTTGAGAGCTGTTGAGGGCTGGAAGAGTTTGTAGTGTCAGGTAGTTGCTAGCTATCTCTCGCTCTCTCTCTTTCCACTCAAGTCTTTTCCTCAGAAGTCTGCCCTTGTCTCCAGATGTGGTAGCCCAAGGTTAAGACTCATCTGTATTCTGTTTTACACCTCAGACCCCTAGATTTCCTCTTGCAGACACAGTCTAAAACCTACACCTCAACCAGCTTACCCTCTTTGCAAGACCCAATTTTTTTTTTTAGCAAACAATTCACACAGGTTCTGTAAAGGAGTGTACTTCACTGTTGCTAGTCATACAACTGGCCTCAACTCTGTAAGGTTAGAAACTCCAATTTCCTTGTGTTTTAATGACCGGCTATAGAGTGAGGTTGCACTCAGAGGACGGCAGGGAATATTGTACAGGGTCAATGTGCAAGGATGCTTCAAATAATTAGGCCTACTCATCTCTACCCTTAGGTGTGTAATAATAGCAGTATAGTTATTAAAATGTCCAACAGTGTATTTCAAAACCCTTCTTATAAGTTATGGCTCAGACTGAACACTCTTTAAGATTATATACATAAGGCCTTTGTATTAATGAGTGAATGGTTTTAACAAGTAGGACTATGGAAGCATCTTACACTACAAATACATAATTACAATATTATAGTTACTATATAGTACACTGCCACATTGTCCCCTAGGGGAGGCATGCACTAACAAAACAAAATGCAAAATAAAAGAGGCTGAGTTTTATGTCTTTGGAGTGAGCTAAGGGCCCCATTATATCTGTCTGTAATGAGCTTAGGGCTCCTTATCTCTGTCAGGAATGAGGTAAGGGCCACTTGTCTCTTTCTGGAATGAGCTATGGGCCACTTGTCTCTGCCTGGAATGAGCTAAGTTCCCCTTGTCTCTGTCTGTAACCGTGTCACTTTCGGCACTGGGAGAACAGTAAAACATTTTGTCCAGATTACTATGTGGCTTGCACTGTATGTGATTTTCAGGACGAAAATGCACACTAAAACAGACCTGATCCTGCAGAAAAGCCTAGACTCTTAACATCTTTGTTTATTCGACCGGGGATTTTGTGGCAAATGTTTTCTCAAACTTTGTCCTCCTGCATTGAAACGCGTTCACAAAATAGGATGCTGGACCAGACATTGAAATTACACCCCACACTATCCAAGAAAAACCCTTAAAGCTGCAATCAGCAGTTGAAACCATAACCAAACAGTTGATACAAAACAAGGCGAGTGATTGGACTGGAGAAATATAACCAGTCTCAAATTCATAGACAGAGCAAATTCAAGGACTGACCATCCAGGATTTCAAAACTATAGTTTTAACCATGTTTTGAGGCTATACAGTGGTTGTTTACATTTACTTTGTAAACATTGGAGTATAACAAGCTCGTATTTTGGGTTCTGTATGGGGTTTGACAGTTGAAATAAGCTCATGAGGCATTTATCAGTTATATTCTTCAAGAATCAATGGGTACATATCATATCATTTATGTCAAAAAATGGATGTAGCAACTACAGATTGCCCCTTTAACACAAAGAACAGACCAGCAAGAGATTGACATAAAGATCAGTCTGCTACGCATCGCGCTGTTTCTCCACGCATCGCGCCGACAGAAACAAACATCTTTCTGGTAAGAAGAGGGGCGGGGCGTATGCTTTATGGTTAACGTGACGTGGTGTGATCATGACAACATACAGGTACTCAAGTCCTTCTGTTCACCTGATTTAGAATTCCTCACAATCAAATGTAGACCGCATTATCTACCAAGGGAATTCTCTTCGATTATAATCACAGCCGTATATATTCCCCCCCAAGCAGACACATCGATGGCTCTGAACAAACTTTATTTGACTCTTTGCGAACTGGAATCCATATATCCGGAGGCTGCATTCATTGTAGCTGGGGATTTTAACAAGGCTAATCTGAAAACAAGACTCCCTAAATTTTATCAGCATATCGATTGCGCAACCAGGGCTGGAAAAACCTTGGATCATTGCTATTCCAACTTCCGCGACGCATATAAGGCCCTGCCCCGCCTTCCTTTCAGAAAAGCTGACCACGACTCCATTTTGTTGATCCCTGCCTACAGACAGAAACTAAAACAAGAAGCTCCGGCGCTGAGGTCTGTTCAACGCTGGTCCGACCAATCTGATTCCACACTCCAAGACTGCTTCCATCACGTGGACTGGGATATGTTCCGTATTGCGTCAGACGACAACATTGACGAATACGCTGATTCGGTGTGCGAGTTCATTAGAACGTGCGTTGAAGATGTCGTTCCCATAGCAACGACTAAAACATTCCCAAAAAAGAAACCGTGGATTGATGGCAGCATTCGCATGAAACTGAAAGCGCGAACCACTGCTTTTAATCAGGGTAAGGTGACTGGAAACATGACCCAATACCAACAGTGTAACTATTCCCTCCACAAGGCAATCAAACAAGCTAAGCGTCAGTATAGAGACAAAGTAGAATCTCAATTCAACGGCTCAGACACAAGAGGTATGTGGCAGGGTCTACAGTCAATCACGGATTACAAAAAGAAAACCAGCACCGTCACGGACCAGGATGTCTTGCTCCCAGGCAGACTAAATAACTTTTTTGCCCGCTTTGAGGACAATACAGTGCCACTGACACTGCCCGCAACTAAAACATGCGGACTCTCCTTCACTGCAGCCGACGTGAGGAAAACATTTAAACGTGTCAACCCTCGCAAGGCTGCAGGCCCAGACGGCATCCCCAGCTGCGCCCTCAGAGCATGCGCAGACCAGCTGGCTGGTGTGTTTACGGACATAATCAATCCCTATCCCAGTCTGTTGTTCCCACATGCTTCAAGAGGGCCACCATTGTTCCTGTTCACAAGAAAGCTAAGGTAACTGAGCTAAACGACTACCGCCCCGTAGCACTCACTTCTGTCATCATGAAGTGCATTGAGAGACTAGTCAAGGACCATATCACCTCCACCCTACCTGACACCCTAGACCCACTCCAATTTGCTTACCACCCAAATAGGTCCACAGACGATGCAATCTCAACCACACTGCACACTGCCCTAACCCATCTGGACAAGAGGAATACCTATGTGAGAATGATGTTCATTGACTACAGCTCGGCATTTAACACCATAGTGCCCTCCAAGCTCGTCATCAAGCTCGAGACCCTGGGTCTCGACCCCGCCCTGTGCAACTGGGTACTGGACTTCCTGACGGGCCGCCCCCAGGTGGTGAGGGTAGGCAACAACATCTCCACCCCGCTGATCCTCAACACTAGGGCCCCACAAGGGTGCGTTCTGAGCCCTCTCCTGTACTCCCTGTTCACCCACGACTGCGTGGCCACGCACGCCTCCAACTCAATCATCAAGTTTGCGGACGACACAACAGTGGTAGGCTTGATTACCAACAACGACGAGACGGCCTACAGGGAGGAGGTGAGGGCCCTCGGAGTGTGGTGTCAGGAAAATAACCTCACACTCAACGTCAACAAAACTAAGGAGATGATTGTGGACTTCAGGAAACAGCAGAGGGAACACCCCCCTATCCACATCGATGGAACAGTAGTGGAGAGGGTAGTAAGTTTTAAGTTCATCGGCGTACACATCACAGACAAACTGAATTGGTCCACCCACACAGACAGCATCGTGAAGAAGGCGCAGCAGCGCCTCTTCAACCTCAGGAGGCTGAAGAAATTCGGCTTGTCACCAAAAGCACTCACAAACTTCTACAGATGCACAATCGAGAGCATCCTGTCGGGCTGTATCACCGCCTGGTACGGCAACTGCTCCGCCCACAACCGTAAGGCTCTCCAGAGGGTAGTGAGGTCTGCACAACGCATCACCAGGGGCAAACTACCTGCCCTCCAGGACACCTACACCACCCGATGTCACTGGAAGGCCATAAAGATCATCAAGGACAACAACCACCCGAGCCACTGCCTGTTCACCCCGCTATCATCCAGAAGGCGAGGTCAGGACAGGTGCATCAAAGCTGGGACCGAGAGACTGAAAGAAGCTGTTTATCTCAAGGCCATCAGACTGTTAAACAGCCACCACTAACATTGAGTGGCTGCTGCCAACACACTGACTCAACTCCAGCCACTTTAATAATGGGAATTGATGGGAAATGATGTAAAATATATCACTAGCCACTTTAAACAATGCTACCTAATATAATGTTTACATACCCTACATCATTCATCTCATATGTATATGTATATACTGTACTCTATATCATCTACTGCATCCTTATGTAATACATGTATCACTAGCCACTTTAACTATGCCACTTTGTTTACATACTCATCTCATATGTATATACTGCACTCAATACCATCTACTGTATCTCGCCTATGCCGCTCTGTACCATCACTCATTCATATATCTTATGTACATATTCTTTATCCCCTTACACTTGTGTCTATAAGGTAGTAGTTTTGGAATTGTTAGCTAGATTACTTGTTGGTTATTACTGCATTGTCGGAACTAGAAGCACAAGCATTTCGCTACACTCGCACTAACATCTGCTAACCATGTGTATGTGACAAATAAAATTTGATTTGATTTGGATTTACAGCAGAGGGCAATTGTATTTCTCAGTGTAACACACAACCAGGCCCCTGGTGTCAGCGCCGAGATATATAAATATATACATCAAGACATATTGGATTATCTACCATATTTACCTTTCAATGTGGCTTTACTCCCTGTCCACAGTCTGGAAATTGAAATATGAAATCAGTCGATATCAGATGCAAGCTTGTATCTCTATATATCGACCAACCACAGTCTATATTAGGCCCCCACCAAAACAAATCTATCCAATCCATATGCATATCACACACATCATTGTGCATTTAACATATGGGCAACCCAGGCAAGCTGTTTATACCTGTGCATATGCAAAACTACTTCAAGTGTGGCTGTAACAGTTGGGTCGTTAAGTTAGTTTGAACCGTGTGGCTGTGGATCTGTCTGGAATTGAATGGGCCCAGCCTTTATATAGTGAACGGCTGTGGCTTCAGTGGGGCACTGGTAGGCTGTAATTAATCTCTGTCACATAATGAGTCTTGGTGCTGTTCCCAGACACTCGATTAGTAGTGTGTGGTAGACCTGGGCTGTAGTTTGGGGTTTGTGGGGGTGGGAGTTTGAGGCGAGCAGCCGAGGAGCTGAGCCTCTCAGCAACTCATATCCAGGGTCATCCGCTACACGCCACTGGCTGGGGCCTGATTTAAATCCAATCACAACTTATAGACAATGTCTTATTTAGAGGGATATATTGCTTCTATTCTGACCCGTTTGGTTTTTTTGAGGTATTTCTGTTGGGATTATTTATACTACACTGATGAATGGTGGGGATGGAATCGAATTCAGGAGAATTTCAGGATTGATTCCATTTAGACCGAAATGGAGGGAAATGAATGGTTGGAATTCAGAATAATTGTCGTGAATTAATATAACTCTTAGAGGATTTCATTTAGCATGCACATACAGGTAACTGCCAAAATAAAGGAAACACTTGCATAAATGAGGGATATAACGTATATTGAAAGCAGGTGCTTCCACACCATAGACATTAAAACCAGTTCCACACAGGTGTGGTTCCTGGTCCCCATCATGCTTAGGGTCATGTATAATAAAATCTGGGCAGGCCCAGTTACCCTTAATTTTGTTTGTGATAAGATCTGACATCTTTGACTCAACCAAATTGAATGAATATGTTTTATGATGGTGTTTCCTTTAGTTTGGCAGTTACCTGTACACTACAACAATAACAATGCCAGAAATAGCCTGTGTTTCTGATAATATTTCTCAACTCAAAGCCTATATTCATTTTCAAACCAGCACTTTTCTGTTTTCAGACACAATATTCCTGATGATTATGTTAGGTCCATTCTAGATCAAATGTAGTAGTCCCTGTGCAATTAAAGGGGCTATATAGAAGAGGAATTCCATTTTTAGAAACCTTCTTACACATCCCTACTTGTTTCATTTCATTGGTTCCGCTACATGGGTTGCGTGTACATGTATGTATGCCACATGGAGTGTGTATGTTTGTGTGGGTGTTTTTTAGCCTGTTCTAGTGCCTGTCTGGTGTGTGGGTTGTTATGTGATGAGTGTCCAGGAAAGTGGTACAAGTTGACATTCGATTCCCTAACCAATCACATAGTCTGACCATAGTGTGTATCTGATTGGGAGGGGGATGACTACAGTATATATTGACCATGGAGGGATATACAGTGAAGAAGGCATTGAAAGAAGGAGAGAAAGAACCAAAGTTCTACCACTACCACTCACTGGTAGTTCAAGAAAGCAGCAAGACAACAACCCAAAAACAACATGAAGTCTCTGACTCTCCTGACCATTTGTGCCGTTCTGTCGGTCTCTCTGTCCATGAACGGTAAGTTGGGAAAGCATATTGTGTTGTTTCATCATAACTTCTGATTGTGGCAATGTATTCTGAACGAGATTAACTAACGAGAGAACTAACGTAACATGTTTTATAATAAGACATAAACGCTCATACGTGCTTATAACGAGCCAATGGGATTTTCTCTGTTCAACAGATCTGGCTCTTGATGTGGTTCTCGATCCTGCTCCTGACCCTACTACTGAACCAGCACCAGCCGCAGACTCCTCCGCATCTTCATCAGCTTCCTCCTCTTCCTCCTCGGCTTCCGACTCATCAGCCTCTGCCTCAGACTCCTCGGACTCAGACTCTTCCTCATCCTCTTCCTCGTCTTCTTCTTCAGAGTCAGCTAGTGCTGAAGGTCTGGCATCCCTCTAACTAACTCTAAATGGTGTTGTTGCTCCGCAGTGTGCTGATGTAAAGTTAACAGATGCATTGATACTAGCAGATAGTGTATGCAGTATATGCAGATCTGCATAGAAAAGGGAAAGAGGGTCGCCTTCTTTGTGTTTGTATTTGTAATGGTATCAGTTTAAGGAAATGTGTAAGAGTATGTGTACAGGTTTGTGTTGACATTTACAAAAAAATGGGAAATAAAACTGTTCATAAATATAGGCTACCATAGCTGCTCTAAAAAAGGAAGCAAAACCACATTTGTACTGTGTAAGGGTTGAAGTGTGTGTGTGTGTGTGTGTGTGTGTTCCAGCTACGGCAGAGGACCCAGCTGCAGCTACAGAGCCAGAAGTGATTATGAAGAGAGACCTGGCCTCAGTGTTGCTGAGGAGGAAGAGGGCGGCTGGACAAGCAGCTGCTGCCTTCACCCTCACCCAGGTGGAGAGGTGGGCTCCAATACCCTTTTAGAACTCGAAATTCTAGAACACACACACTTCTAGAACACATCACAGAACTACTCTACCATTGCTCTATAGAAAATGTACAAGCTAATAGACTATTGTACAATAAGACAACATTCTAACCCAAGCTTTTTGCTACCATCACTCAACACTACACTACACACACTATGGCTATCTGCCAGCAAACAGCTGTCACAACCATGTCAAATGTGACCTACTATAATTAGGGGTGTTCGCTTTTCCTGAATGGCTCATTTAGTCATTTAACAGTCAAGGGTGTTACCTCACATGATTTGGTGTTAGAATGTGTGACGTTGCAATGATGCTTGGGGAAAAGTGTGTGGAATGTTAACTGCATCGTCACCGCCACGAAGCCAAATAATCTGTTTACATTTTACCTTACACATGTTTACATTTAGGCAACACTCTTACTGTACTTCATACAAGCCAAATGACTGGAGCAAAATGTGCAGAATATCACTGCTGTTTTGTAAAAAAAAAAATCACATGAAGCAAATTGATAAAGTACATTTACCCTACAGTTATGTGTAATTGATGAGAAGTCAATTAACCCCAACTTTCTCTCTCTTTCTCTCTCTCTCGCGTCCAGTCTAAGTGAGGTGTGCGAGCTCAACCTGGCCTGTGAGCACATGGCGGAGACAGCAGGCATCGTTGCAGCATACACCGCATACTATGGACCACCTCCCTTCTAAACAGACTCTTTACTATGCAACCTGGAGAGAGAGAAAATACTCTCTGCCATTTCACCATCATGAAGCTACATTCTTGAGAAGGGATCAACCACTCCCAACAGTGTCCTAATAAGGGCATAGAAAACAAACACAAACATGTTTCCTCCACATTTTAGGGAGAAGACCAAGTTATGGGACTTTGCGAGACCAGCCACAAGTGAAATTGGTAGCTACAGTACTCGTAATGCTGGCTGTAACTATATGTTTTGGGTAATGTAAGGAAAGGCATGTCTGATCCAAGCTTTTGTAATATTGAGGAGAAGCTAGAGGCATATAGGAACTGGGTCCTGTGGTTATAGGGGCCTGCTAATGTAAATTGCTCAACACAATATCACAAAGAATGGTGCTAAAACCGCAAATGTATTGTATCATAAATGTATTAATCTTTATCCGTTTTGTAGTATTAGGCAGGCTAAAGCGCACATTATCATTTATCTGCAATGTACTATAACCATACATTTTTAATTATTGTTTCCTGTTCGTAGTGTAACTATTGCTGATAGTCAATACTGTCATAGATTTGTATTGATTGTTATCATCACTAAATCCATCTTCTAAGGAGGGGTTTAGAATGAGTGAGGACACCACAGTTTGTATGCAAACTCAAACCTTGTTGATGCCACTTTGACTACTGTCTTGCACATAAGTGCTGAATAAAGTGGAGAACATTTTAATATTTTGTGTTTTGGTGTATTCTTTATAGCAAATTGAGTACAGTATTGGGACCTAGGCCATATAGGCTTCCATACCAGTCTGTCTCAATTACCCTCTTCTGTATTTGTCTTTTTTATATACCTAAAGACAAGATATTAACACACGAGGGTATAGCTCACTGATTGTCATCACTGCTTCTGCAGACTGTCCACCACAGGAGGTTGGTGGCACCTTGACTGGGGAGGACAGGCTTGTGGTAATGGACGGAGAAGAATGAATGGAATGGTATCAAATACATTCCATGTGCTCTGTTCCAGCCATTATTATGAGCCGTCCTCCCTTCAGCAGCCTCAACTGCTGAGTGTCCACATGGGAAAAACTATTTTCATTCCACTTTTATACCGAAGTTACTTTTTAGTAGAGGGCTAGGAAAACTTAACACGTTAGGAGAATATGCGTAACAGGTTAGAAGACCGAGGTTAAAGGTTGGGAAAAGGGTTAGGGTTAGCAAAAATGCTCTCTTAACCTGCTAAGAAAATCACTTTGTATCGAAGTGCCGTGAAAAGAGTGTGTATTCTGTCCTGTCCACACATCCACTTTATAACACAGTATAGTATGTAATCCTTATAACCATAGCCTGGCCTGGTGGTATTCACGTGACCGCGCGTCCACAGATCAACCTACGATCTGTGTGAAGCTAGCCACAATAGGGGAATTTCCGGTTTGCATTCAAAATAAATGTCCCCCATTGAAAGTGATTCAAAACAATGCAAATCGTTGATTCATGCCATATTTGGACTAGATAATGCTAAACAAGGCCGGAATGTTGTTATATACAAAAAAAATAATAATACAATAATTAGTTAATTTCACACCAAAAAGTTCAATTCAGTTGAAATCGCACTGTGGATGTATTAGACTTTAGAAATGCATTGGTGGCATACTTATATGCACTGTACAGCCTTACATATGGATATTGGGACCATGAAATGGGGTATCAGTCTGCTCAGTGACACTCACAGAACACAACTGTGTAGAGTTTACACAAATATTCACATCTTAGCTCTTATTGCAGGACTTGACTGATGGAAATCCCCTTTCCAGTCAGTCTATTGTGCATATTGGACATTCATATTGCATTGTACAGCCTAACCTATGGATTGTGCACCCATGAAATGGGGTATCTGCCAACTCACTGACACTCACAGAACACAAATGTGTAGATTTATATTAGTGTCTTAGCTCTTGCACAGTCCAATATGAATGCTCATAGGCTGTATAGGGAGCTGATGTCCCACAGTTAAAGTTCCCTAATAAGAGCAAAGTTGTTTTCTGTGGGTGTCACCGAGTAGGCTGATACCCCATTTCAAGGGAGCACAATCTCTAGTTTAGGCTGTACAGTGCATATTAGTATGCCCCAAAGGCAATTATGTGGTCTAATACATCCACAGCGGGACTTATACGTTATATGTTTATTGACACAAATAATGCATTATTTAACTTCATTTTAAATTATGTAACAACATTATAACCTTGTTTAGCATTATCTAGTCCAAATATGGCATAATTACACTGTTTGAATCCGTTTACATGACTTTCCATGGGGAACCTTTATTTTGAAGGCCACTAAAATCCACTGTCGTGGCTAATCCTTATTGTGTCTAGCGTCATACAGGTCTACTTACGAACGGGGAAATAACGGGGAATTGGGAGTGAAAAAAGTACCGTTTTGGAATTACGACTTTGTGGAAAATATGGAGTTTCTCATAGGAAGCCCCTTCTCTTCTCCTGTTGGACAACGAATTGGTAAGTCGGGAGAAATATTGCAGAAAGATGTTCAAAGCGGAGCCATCAAGCTAATTATGCGTCGCTCGATCTGCAACGTTGAATGACATCGCAACTTAACTTTAGAAACTTGCAAATTGTATCTATCCAGCTAGCTATTTATTTATGTTCAAACGTTTAATACATTTTGTGAAAGTTACAGGGCTGTTTTGTTATATGGGTTCAGACAGAAAAGTAGGAATTGCAGCTACTTTTATTTGCCAAGTACTATATACGAACGTTAATGTGAATTTATGGCCGATATCTGCCTTGAAAGATGTGTTCTCAAACCAATAAAATACTAGAAGCAGTCTAAAGTACCCTTTTCGCTCATGTGATTCGTAATTTGTGGTGACATTACAGCAATATTGACGAATCACTGATGTCAATGGGTGGGTTTAGGGGCATAGCAGTTGTTGCTTAGTTCCTTATTCAAAACCTTGGCTCAGAAACCGTTTAAACTAGGCTCCATTTCAAGACTGAAATTATTATCAGCCTATAACCAATGAACATTTCACAATTTATGCCCAAAGAATTTAAATCCTAGATATCTGGTTTCTTAACTGGCATAGCATAATTGCAGTCAAAGTTGGTCAACTTCCACATCATGTCTTGAAGGGCCTTTATGGCATACATAAACAGATTATGTCATTGATATCAACAAACTGTCTATATCAAATTGCAGATCATGTTTTTAGGTCACAGGTGTTTTGATGGAGATGAGCCATGGAAAGTTATGTCTAGTGAAAGTGTTGACATCCTTGGTGACCTTAAGTTCCTGACATCACACACACACACACACACAAAGTCCTCTTACTTCATTCACTTCGCCCTCTCTCTCACATGGCATATATGCTTAGTCTACCCCGGAGGGAATGCGAACAGAAGCAGCTGACAGTCACATGAAATGGGGGGAGTGAGTGAGTGAGAGAGAGAGTGGCTTGCTTTGGCAATGTTAACATGTGTTTCCCATGCCAATAAAGCCCCTTGAATTGAATTGAATTGAATTGGGGAAGGTGTGGGTGAGAGATTGAGAGTGAGATTAGCAGAGAATTACAATGACCAACTCAAGGGGCCACAGAGTGGAGTGCAAAGAGGATGAAATGGGAACAAACATTCCTCAATAAATGCCATATAGCTGAGTTTAGATAATTTGCCGGATACTTTAAACTGAATCATTATTCAATTAAAATCAACCCGCAATTGTTTATGACAATCACATGTAGGCCAATGCCTGCTGAATATATTTTACAGTAGGCCTATGTTTACGGTCACTCATAGGCTAGGTGCTATTCTATGTGTAATCTTGATATCGAGCTGTATTGATAAGTATCAATAATGCTGGGGTATAAAATGTGACTTTGTAGTCTGCCTATCTGCATAATCATCCATGTTGTGTGTCTATCTGCATACAGTAGGCATGATTAATCATCCGTTGTGTGTCTATCTGCATACAGTAGGCATGATTAATCATCCATTGTGTGTCTATCTGCATACAGTAGGCATGATTAATCATCCATTGTTGTGTGTCTATCTGCATACAGTAGGCATGATTAATCATCCATTGTTGTGTGTCTATCTGCATACAGTAGGCATGATTAATCATCCATGTTCTTTGTTGCCTCAGACAGTCATAATAAGAGTATAATATCATATTGTTTGTCGTCTCAGACAGTCATAATAAGAGTATAATATCTCCTGTTGATGTTGACAGAACGAGCCACCAGCGCCGCGCTGCATGCAGAGGACTGGGCCCTTAACATGGAGATATGTGACATCATCAATGAGACAGACGAAGGGTAACTATGGATGGCGTCACATAGGCAATTTTGTTTTCTATGGTGTTTTTATTGATGACTGTTTTGTACTGCGTCATTTTCGATGTCAAACAGTTAGCAATACTGTTAATATGACAACAATAAATAGAGTCTTTCTGGGAATTGATGCTGGAAGTGCGTATGTGTGGTTTTCCTCCCTATAGACCCAAAGATGCAGTCAAAGCCATAAAGAAGAGGATTGTTGGTAATAAGAGCTTCATGGAGATCATGTTGGCTTTGACAGTGAGTATTATTTCAGGTCTTTCTATTCCATTTTCTGAGGATTGGAGTTCTCTTGATGGGGAATGTTGAATCATCTGGGTCTCTCACTGGGGATTGAAGAAAACGGGAACCGAGTGACTTCAGGGAGTGACTGAACTAAATGGGGTTATATACAGTACATGCTGCTCAGTGTGTTCCTTGCAGTGTGTGTATTCTCAGTCGTTCCTCCTGTATCTATCTTTAGGTTCTGGAGACATGTGTAAAGAACTGTGGCCACCGGTTCCATGTTCTAGTGGCGTCCCAGGACTTTGTGGAGGGGGTTCTGGTCCGAGCCATCCTGCCCAAGAACAACCCTCCCACCACCCTACACGACCGGGTACTGAGCCTCATACAGGTGGGTTGCATCTCACAGGTAGAGTCTGAAATGGCATCCTTTTCCCTACGTATATAGTGCACTGCGTTTTGGGCTCTGGTGAATAGGGGGCCATTTCTGACGATCCATTTGGATCATATACAGGCACTGTACAACTCCGCTGTTTATTGACTGTTGATTTAGCTTGGACATTATCCCACTATTGCAAGACTGTAGAGTCAATTTTTATAGGCTATGATGGGGTTAATGCCGTGATTTAATTATCACATCAATCGTCTGTCTGTCTGTCTCTGTCTCTGTCTCTCTCTCAGGCGTGGGCCGATGCGTTCCGTAGCTCTCCCTCTCTGGGAGGTGTGGTCTGTGTGTACGAGGATCTGAGGAGGCGGGGCCTGGAGTTCCCTATGACTGACCTGGACGCCCTCTCCCCCATCCACACCCCCCTCAGGGTAAGGCTCATAGAGATGCTATAATTTACTGGTGATTTGTTATGTAATCCTATGGTGAACTTTGACCTTCCATGTCTGTTATCTCTGGATAGATCACTATTTCTCTTACACACACCGCCTTCCCACAAAACATACTCTTTACTATGCTGAGGTTCCGATAGCTCAGTTGGTTGGAGCATGATGTTTGCATTTCTGCATGAGCCACATGTGTGCTGTTTTGGATCAGATGATGTGCTAATTGGCTGTATTATTAGGTGGCTCTCTTTCTGTTGTTTCCTAGAGCATTCCAGAGAACGACTCCTCTGTTACAGTGCCAGCTCCACCACCTCAGAGTCAGACTCCCCGTGGCCCTGCTGCCTCGTCCCCTACCCAGGCTGCACTGACTGCCGTGCCCCTACAACTCCGCGATGGACCCATCTCCATCTCTCCTGAACAGGTACTGAATAGATCATAAATGCATTACCCTTTTGATATTGTGGTAATACTCATGTACACACAGTGTGAGTAAATACTAGCTACAGTTAAACATTGGTTAACTGTGTTTAAAGTGTTGGTTCTGTTTAAGACCACTTGACTTATCTCTTCAAATTGTTGTGAAACGTGCCTAGGGGAAACGTCTGTATGTACCATCGTGGTTAAAGTGGTAATGACGACGACTCTGTAGCCTCTATGATTCTCTGCCTCCTCTCCTCATCTCTTTCCACGAAGCCTCATTTGAGAGAGCATTGACAAAGAGCCTAAGGATGCTACTGTTGATGACCTTTCAGGCCCAGAAGCTGAGAGTTGACCTGGCTCTGGTCAGGGGGAACCTGACTGTGATGACTGAGATGTTGAACCAGTTGACGCCTGGACAGAGCCCGCAGGAGGACTCAGAGCTACTGCAGGTCTGTCTGCATGTCTTTCTCCCCTGCCTCTCTACTTCTCGCTCCATTTCTTCTTGCGGTCTCTTTCCCTGTTTATTGCCTTCATGTATTCCAATTCAGTGTTATCAGGCAGTGAATCCTGGATGTCCTCTGACTCCCCCCATCTGCTGCACTCTTTTTCTCCCTCTCTCTCTTCTTCTCCCTCTAACCCCCCTCCCGCCCAACCCCCTCTGTTTGTGTGAGCAGCAGTTGTACCAGGTGTGCAGGGAGATGCAGAGCCGTGTGGTGGAGCTGATCCCCAGGCTGCTGGACGAGGGCCTCATAGAGGAGCTGCTGGTCGTCAACGATGACTTAAACAATGCCTTCATCCGCTACGACAGGTATGGCGCGGACACACACACAAACACGCACGCACACACACACACACATCAGACTTGGGTTACTTATGTTCTGTGTATTTGAGTATTTTAAAATAATGTGGCTCGAATCAACTACTTCTCTTTTGAAGTATTGAAAGTATTTTCAAGTACTTATTTCGAATAGTATTTTCAAATACCTGTGTTAAATGCATGGGATTGTATTTGAGTAAGAGAACTACTGTATATTAGTGTTTTCAAATGCATGCCAATACTTTCTAAGTGTATTTCCAAATGCTGTACATTCCAATATTCAACTACTTGTCTTTTCAAATATCCAGGTACTTACTTCCAAATATCTTTGAAAATAATTGAAATACACAAAATAGTATTTGAACCTAGGTCTGACACACACACATTCTCGGCTACTTGCAGTCAGAAAGACATTGAAAATGAGGCACATGAATTACACAGTACAGAGTGTCCATGTTCTGAAGTCTGTACTTTCTCTTTTTCTCCCATGTTGTTTAGGTTTGACAGACTCAATAAGGCCCAGAAAACAGCTACAGAGCAGGTACAGTCATCTTTCACCTTGTGTTTTTGTGTTTTACATCTAGTTCAGTAGGGCACAATGTTCAGACATAAATATATTCTGCTGACCAGACGTGCCTCACTGACGTGTACAGTAAGCAGTCATTTCAGCTCTCTTTAATTGCAACGTTCAATACGCTGCACCATCCTGAACACGACCCAATGTATCCTCTCCCTCTGCCCTATAGCAGACTCCTGCCAGGGCCAACCTCATTGACCTCAGCCCTGTGCCCCAGTCCCTCAGCCAACCAGCAACCACCTCTGCGGCCGCCAGCCAACCCGCATTCAGCGCTCCCTCCAATCAGAGGCAGGCAGCCAACCACAGTGAGTAGCATCTGTTTTGCATTAAAACTCAAGGCTGGTCGGACTCCATTTCTTAGTCTTAATCTCTCAGACCCTAGATCAGCACTCCTACTCTGAGGCCGTGGTCATTGAATAAGAGAAGGTGATGTTGGTTTCTGTCTCACAGCCTGTCTCTGTGCTTCAGGTGCACCAGAGGAGGATGAGTTTGACATGTTTGCCCAGACCAGGGGCAGCTCTCTGGCCGATCAGAGGAAGAGGTGAGACACCTTCAATGTGGCGCTGTAGGGTGTTCTATCAGTATACAAATATCAAAACACACCGAAGAAATGTACACCAAAGACGACTGTTATACATATTATGGTATGTAGTCCACAGGAGGTTGGTAGGCACCTTAATTGGGGAGAACGGGCTAGTGGTAATGACTGGAGCGGAATGGTAACAAACACAACAAACGCTTGGTTTCCATGTGTTTGGTGCCATTCCATTTGCTCCGTTCCAGCCTTTATTATAAGCCGTCCTCCCCTCAGCAGCCTCCACTGATGTAGTCTTGTGTGTGTCCAGTATGCGGTACGAGGACCCAGGAGCAGTGGAAGGACTGGCTGGAGCCCTGGACACCAGGTTACAGGTCACTGGAGCGGTAATGTTTCTCATTCATTATCTACGGTCAACATAGCATATCCTACGGAAAGCACAGGGTAGGATATATATATATTTTGGTCTAAAAATACTGACTTAAAGGCCTTCAATTTACTGTTGATTTACATTCTGAATCATACTGTTATTGCCAGCAATAAGGGTGTAACTTTCCGGAAGGGACTGTTTCGATGCAGACAACAGCAATGAGCCAATGTCCAACACACAGTCCCAGTTATATAACAGTTAAGGAGCGACTCTATTAGCGGTGATGCAGAAATGGGTTTGAATGAAAACATGCATTCACACACTGAGGCCCTGAGGACTAGACCCCGCTAGAAACATCTGCCTTGTGCTGTTCTACTAAGACTCAAACCTCCCTCTGTTTCCTTTCTACCCTTCTTCTTCCTTGTTCTGTTTCTCTCCCTCCCCCTCAGATTCCTTCGTCTAAGCCTGGCCCTAAGAACTCCACCCTGAAAGAAGACATTGACAGATGGCTGTCTGCGGACACAGAAACGGTAAGACGGTGACCTCTTAATGTGGTGTGTTTTCTTGACGTTTCAACAAACATGAATGGGTTGCCATGAGTTGCTACGTGTACTTATTTCATGTTACAGCAACCAGAGGCTGGGGACAGGGAAGGGCTGACCAGTGTGGGTAAGCCTTTTTTTTTTCCCTTCCCTTTTTAACCATCGTCATTGCCAAGATTCCTATTTCAGCCTGTGCCAGTAGAAATCAGTGTTGCAAAATACCCACACCATTAACTCTCTCACTCTCTCCCTCTCAGAGTTTGACAAGTTTCTGGAGGAAAGGGCGAAGGTGGCCGACCACATTCCCTCAACACACAGCCTGCCCCCCGTCTCGTCCAGACCCCCGCCACAATCCGCCCGGCCACAGGAGAGCTCCCATGACCAGCTTTTTTCACTCTGAGAGAACGGCGCACGCGCAGCACAGGTGGACTCACAGGTGGACACGTAGTCCTAGCCAACACATAGGATGAATACGCACAGTGCCTTGCTACCTCTTTAATCATAGTGTTTCTACTATAAAACGAAGATATTTTTCAGTCTTCACTTTGTGCTGTTGCTGTAGTTAAAGTCTATGACATGATGACAAGCGGTTATGTTGTGGTGGCACTTTACCTTATCATTGTGTGTATATATATATCACCTGAGTATGCGTGCTTGGTTACACACACACTGCGTGGTGGTATTTTTTTTATTGAATCTTTATTTAACTAGGCAAGTCAGTTAAGAACAAATTCTTATTTTCAATGACGGCCTACACCGGCCTAACCCGGATACAGTCTGGATTCTAACCAGGGTGTCTAGTGACACCTCTAGTGCTGAGATGCAGTGCATTAGACCGCTGCACCACTCAGGAGCCCCCACTCTGGTATCACATCATTCAAAAGCATATACACTGAGGGTACAAAACATTAAGAACACCTTCCTAATATTGATCCCCCCCCACACACACACAGGAAACTGTTGAGCATGAAAAACCCAACAGTGTTGCAGTTCTTGACATACTCAAACCGATGCGCCTGGCACCTACTACCATACCCCTGGCACCTACTACCATACCCCTGGCACCTACTACCATACCCCTGGCACCTACTACCATACCCCTGGCACCTACTACCATACCCCATTCAAAGGCAATTAAATATTGTGTCTTGCCCATACATCCTCTGAATGGCACACATACACAATCCATGTCTCAGTTCTCTCAAGGCTTAAAAACCCTTCTTTAACCTGTCTCCTCCCCTTCATTTACACTGATTTAAAGTGGATTTAACAATTGACCTCAATAAGGGATCATAGCTTAGTCTGTGATGGAAAGAGCAGGTGTTCTTAATGTTTTGTACACTCGCCACAGACTTGTAAATATACACTATGTAGATTTCCTGAATACTGAGACCAGTTGAATCAATGCAGAAAGCAATATCAACCTTTTTTAATAGAGATTCACACTTAATTCTAATTCTGAAGTTTGATAGTTTATATACTGCACTATGTGAACTGTGTATAATATATATCTATATATGAAGCCTAGTATTATGAATAAAATATTGATATTTGAAAACGATAGTACAGTATTATTATTTATTATAGTGAAACCTCAGTCTTAATACGGTATGTTGTTGTGGCTTTGACCATGAAGAGGTGATTCCAGTAACCGTAAATGAAAGGGGCTCTTTTCCTGACAAACATATTTGGTCTGGGCTGCCAGTTTGTTATGTTTCAGTCTCTCAGACTCAGGGTGAGCCACACGCTGCAGATACTAGTTATGTTTGACGTAGCGGGAACTTGTGTGATTATGACCCTCGCATGACACTCCCCTGACCACAGTGTTTCCCTCCTGTTTCTAGTAGCTTACTGGAGTGACATATATGGGATGGTATGAGGAATTATCAACTGTTTCCAGTACTGTAAGGCCGTTGTGATAAAATGAAGGTCAACAACTCACGCCTTTCCACCACGCTTCTCACCACTGCAAACCATCCCCACTAGTGTTGTCTCTCCTTTCCTGCCTGTGGTGTTTCAGCACGAGGTCTTTGACTGACTGATCATACCAGAGAGAGATGGTGTGGACAGTATCGCCTGTTCCAGCCATAGCTGATAAAATCCCTGTTGTTCAGGTGATAAGAGAGACTCCTCCCAGCTTCTACTTTATTGACATCAGCTCTATTTGTGTATTATTGTGTCCTTGTTCAAGGATGTGTGCACTGATACACTGACTGTATGGGTTTGTGAAGACTCCAAAACAACCATGTATTATGAGAGGAAGAAGGAGAAACCACATTAGACTTGCCAGAGCTAGTGGAGAGGAGCCAGTGAAGTGGGACTGTCCTTTGTACCTATTGAGTCAATGCCCTAGGCCTACTACAACTGTGGTTGACTTCACTTTAGACATCCATTCTTTGGAAAATGGATGTATTGATAAATTGGTTAAGGAGCGTTTTACTGTGCTGGACATATCTGGTTGTCTTTCTCACCAGCGCAACTTCAATGAATCCCAACCAGGAGCAGGTGCGCAGTGAAACCCCTATGGGCCAAAAGGACACAGATTTCGATGATGTATCCTTTCTACGGACCAGATCAAGTAGTTTCGTATCTTCCTCGCAGCTGATTCGGCCATATTCACTCTCGATGAATGAGGAGGATTACCATTACGCTCCGAAACCCAAACACCTGCGGCACAACCGGCTCCTGCGCATTTTGGGCTCGTCTTTTGATCCGTTCTGGATGTCCATAGAACGCCCAGCCGAAGCAAGGGTCGACACCGTTGCGTCTGGTGGTCAAACTGCGTCTCGTGGTGACCCGCCCGCTTTATCAAACTACACCACCAACGAGGGGTTCAACTTCGACGCGTCTCCAGAGCTGACAGAGGGTGCAGCGCGCTACCAACGAAAACTACAAAACGACGCAGAGGATTTGGACTTGAGTGAACTTCCTGCAAACGTTGCCAGCACTCTGCGTGATTGGCTGGTCCGCTCGGCCACCTGTGGAATGCGCTACCAGTGGGTAAAATTAGCTCCAGTGTTCTGGCCCCGCTGGTTACGCCACACCGATTGCGAAAAATCTGGTGGCTCGCGGAGTTGCTCTTTCCCCAGCGGGATGGCATGCCGGCAGGCCCAAACCACACAGATAAAGATACTGGCCTGGCACTGCTGGAGCAGCGAAGAGAGAGGCGGGGATGGGTTAAGAGAGATGGCCGGGATCGACAGGGGGACTGTGGTGGTGGGGACAGGTGTTGCAGGCAGAAAGTGTTTGTGGAGGCAGGTACCTTATCCTGTGGTTACAGCGTGTAAATGTTCATGCAAATAGTTTTATTTGATCACTGTTAATCACGAACATGTAACCTATTTGGGGTTGGCCTACATTCAGGAGAGAATTTATTTGAACATCTGATTGTCAATGTAGGCTTACGACAATTTGTTTTGAAATTGATTATCAAGTATTGTTTGTCCAGCCTTAAATAAATATACCTGTATACAATTAATTCACTTGGGTTTCGTAATCAACTTGTTTTCATTAGTATGAAATGAAGCTATTGGACGAAAATTGAATAAACTGAATGTTTCCAACCAATGTGTTTTAATGTGGGGTTTTTTGGTGGACATTTTTTATTAGATTTCACATTTTGTAGCGTTTTTCTATTTCTGTTACACAGGATGGCCTACTGTGACGGAAAGAGATTAAGAATACAACGCTGTCCTGCACTGAATTTATTTAATTTATTGTCAACGCGCGCCATCTAGTGGTAATGTCATAATACAAATATGGGTCAATGTCGATTATTGCGTAAATTAGTGGACTCTAATTTTGACTTTCAAATGCTATTTACACCGCTTGTGTTGCTTGTATTTCTCGATGTATAGGTCTTATTTGTGATTGAGCCGTTTTCAGCCCAGTTATTGCCGGGCGAGAAAGCTTGTGTAACTGTTTTTACTGGTCTCCTGGTTAAACCTTGGATGAAATATAGATGATTCTTCATCCATCCAAGGGTATTCTTGGGTAGTGTTACCTTGATTAGTATTGAATTAATGCTGCTACAGTAGCCAGCTACATCCATGTGTTCAAATGAATTGTCTGTTAGCGCTCTGCTCACTGGTTCCAGAGCGAATGATGGCCTGTCTTACAGAGAAAGCTCATCAGAGAGTTCCTGACTCTTCAGGAGCAAGGCATACTGCCAAACTACATCACTGTCAATCACATGAGAAAGCCTTCCTGAAGAAGTGAGCGAAACCTCAAGTTTCACCGACTCCAGTACAGTATGATGCACACAAATATATATATAGACCGATGGATAGATAGGCCCACAGGGATAGACATCGAAACATAAGAGTGATTGATACAAGTTGTATGTCTTGTGTATAAATAGCAGAATGGAGAAACATCCACGTCATTGAGCTGTTGAGTAGATACTGTATATAGATAAAGCTGTGATAGTCTGAACAAAATTACAATTTCAACTACGCTGAACAAAAATAGAAATGCAACATGTAAAGTGTTGGTTCCATGTTTCATGAGCTGAAATAAATATCCCTGAAATTTTTAATACGCACAAAAATCTTATTTCTCAAAAATGTTGTGCACACATTTGTTAGTGAACATTTCTCCTTTTCCGAGCTCTGTTTGTTCACAGGAACCACAATCCCTCTCGATGGAGGGCGATGATGGAGGCGGAAAAGGGGGAGAAGAACAAGTTCTGCAGACTGTTTGGCTGTAAAATAAAAACAGCAATGGAGAAACGGATGGAGGATTGTGAAAAGTATTGTCTCAGGTGCGGAATTGTGTCTGTCATAGTCTGATACAGTACATGCTTCATGTGTCTTTGTTTTACTGTTCTGCCTAAGTTATGTTTTCATGTTATGATTGTTAATATTAACACATTAGCTGACAATATGTTCAAACATTTGATAGAATATAAAATCGGATTTAAAAAGATTACTTTCTAGATAACGCTTGTCATAATTCTCAAATGAGTCAAATGCATCAGCCTCTGTAGGTCAAGAATAGGCCTACATACAAACTCAATGGGTCATTAGTTGAGTTATTCTACCTTAAATACAGTGCCTTGCAAAAGTATTCGGCCCCCTTGAACTTTGCGACCTTTTGCCACATTTCAGGCTTGAAACATAAAGATATAAAACTGTATTTTTTTTGTGAAGAATCAACAACAAGTGGGACACAATCATGAAGTGGAACGACATTTATTGGATATTTCAAACTTTTTTAACAAATCAAAAACTGAAAAATTGGGCGTGCAAAATTATTCAGCCCCTTTACTTTCAGTGCAGCAAACTCTCTCCAGAAGTTCAGTGAGGATCTCTGAATGATCCAATGTTGACCTAAATGACTAATGATGATAAATACAATCCACCTGTGTGTAATCAAGTCTCCGTATAAATGCACCTGCACTGTGATAGTCTCAGAGGTCCGTTAAAAGCGCAGAGAGCATCATGAAGAACAAGGAACACACCAGGCAGGTCCGAGATACTGTTGTGAAGAAGTTTAAAGCCGGATTTGGATACAAAAAGATTTCCCAAGCTTTAAACATCCCAAGGAGCACTGTGCAAGCGATAATATTGAAATGGAAGGAGTATCAGACCACTGCAAATCTACCAAGACCTGGCCGTCCCTCTAAACTTTCAGCTCATACAAGGAGAAGACTGATCAGAGATGCAGCCAAGAGGCCAATGATCACTCTGGATGAACTGCAGAGATCTACAGCTGAGGTGGGAGACTCTGTCCATAGGACAACAATCAGTCATATATTGCACAAATCTGGCCTTTATGGAAGAGTGGCAAGAAGAAAGCCATTTCTTAAAGATATCTATAAAAAGTGTCGTTTAAAGTTTGCCACAGGCCACCTGGGAGACACACCAAACATGTGGAAGAAGGTGCTCTGGTCAGATGAAACCAAAATTGAACTTTTTGGCAACAATGCAAAACGTTATGTTTGGCGTAAAAGCAACACAGCTCATCACCCTGAACACACCATCCCCACTGTCAAACATGGTGGTGGCAGCATCATGGTTTGGGCCTGCTTTTCTTCAGCAGTGACAGGGAAGATGGTTAAAATTGATGGGAAGATGGATGGAGCCAAATACAGGACCATTCTGGAAGAAAACCTGATGGAGTCTGCAAAAGACCTGAGACTGGGACGGAGATTTGTCTTCCAACAAGACAATGATCCAAAACATAAAGCAAAATCTACAATGGAATGGTTCAAAAATAAACATATCCAGGTGTTAGAATGGCCAAGTCAAAGTCCAGACCTGAATCCAATCGAGAATCTGTGGAAAGAACTGAAAACTGCTGTTCACAAATGCTCTCCATCCAACCTCACTGAGCTCGAGCTGTTTTGCAAGGAGGAATGGGAAAAATTTCAGTCTCTCGATGTGCAAAACTGATAGAGACATACCCCAAGTGACTTACAGCTGTAATCGCAGCAAAAGGTGGCGCTACAAAGTATTAACTTTAGGGGGCTGAATAATTTTGCACGCCCAATTTTTCAGTTTTTGATTTGTTAAAAAAGTTTGAAATATCCAATAAATGTCGTTCCACTTCATGATTGTGTCCCACTTGTTGTTGATTCTTCACAAAAAAATACAGTTTTATATCTTTATGTTTGAAGCCTGAAATGTGGCAAAAGGTCGCAAAGTTCAAGGGGGCAGAATACTTTCGCAAGGCACTGTATATGTCCATATTTGGCTCTGCTTCTTCATATACATGAAACTCAAGGTCAAAGCTCTTAGGTTTTCTCTATTGACCTGGAACCATATCTCAACAGTAGAGGAAGTGTGTGTTATCCGGTTTGCTCTGTATGTTGCAGAGGAAAGCCACATCACGTGGGCAGAGTACTCGCTCAGGAAATAACTCGATCTGTAACTGCATCTAAAATAGGAAGAGGTAGCAGTGTTGCCGTGCAAGGATTTCTCTTCTGTTTCGTCTACATCTGTTCGTTCCTTCTAATATGTCAACATGATTCATTTGTATCAAAATGTCACAATTATTCACATTATTTCCATTTTTTTTATCAACTGTTTCAAAATAAATCTTATTATTAACTGTTTTTACAATTATTTTCTGATTTAAAAAAAAAAACATTATTCACGTTGGCCTATATGTTAATGCCAGCTGAAGAACTGAACCACTAGCGTTACAGGGTAAGTGAATTACATGATTTTTACGAGCAGACACTGTGTGTTGTTTAATGTTGATGAAGTGGTTATCAATATTGTTCAGTGAGTATCTTTGATGATTGAAGTCCTTATTGTTTAACTTTATTTGTTCTTCTGCTTAAACAAAACAGTTGTATGGCTTTCCTATCATGGAATAATCACTACATCAAGTGTTTGTCTGTGCTTGATCACTTCTCTACTGAAGTGTGTGTGTATGAGTGGTTTTGATTACAGTAGACCTGCAGTGTGTCCCCTTTTGGGGCATAGATGGATAACATCCCTTTAATTTAGCTTTACAATGCTTTATTTCTCCTTACATTATATTTTACACAATATAGTGTTGCATGTGAATTTTATGTACACGCCTACTCTGTGCTACTAGACTAAAGTCCATCATGTGTCATTTGAGAGATCTTAAACCACCTCTTAACTTTTCAGGAAGTGTTAACGTGCACGTCTGTCTGCTTCTACCCATGTTGTGCTGTTAGCTATTGGAAACGGAGAATTATCAAAATAATATAAATGTAAGTAAAACATTATTTTACCAGGCACAGTTGATTTAAAATGCATGTGTAATCACTATAAAATGTAATCGCTAATACCTGGGATTCCTGTGTTACTGGTTCCTTCGCTTCCTTGTTCCTACGTACATAGTGTGTTTACGAACGATGAAGTCATATCGCTGTCTTTATTCATGCTGTAACTCATTCTAAGCTCGTCTATAACGTGGAAGAGGATAATGACGATGACAGAGGCATAGTAATATTCCATAAATTGTGTATGATTGTGAATGGTATGGGACACTTTTTAAGTGTATAAACCATGGTGACCTAATTTAACCTGCGTCAATGTGTTTCAATGCGAGGCAGCTAAAGAACAGCGCGTGAGAGGTAACCTCTGAGAGACGACATAAAAACAAAGTTTACTCACCTGTGCAATGGCGAGTGAACGCTCCCCAAATGTTTATGGTAAGTAAATTCCAGTTCAGCCTATTACTTTTCGATAATTCCTTCCTTTTTACAGCGTGTGTTTGAAACACATTGTGTTAGTTAGACTGTGTGCTGAGCTTGTGTCTGATTATTACCCTCTGATGCAGGGGGTCCTCCTCCCCAGTCAGATCTTAGACTCCTGCTGCTTGGGAGAGTAGGAGCTGGGAAGAGTACAGTAGCCAAAACCATCCTGGGCAGAGAGAACTTCCGGAGTGAAGGAGGCATGTGTGTGAAGAAGCAGGGTGAGGTGGCTGGAAGGACCGTCACCGTGGTGGACACCCCGGGCTGGGACACTGTGAAATACACGTCCACACATATCAAACAAGAAATTAAGAATAGTGTGACCCTATGTCCTCCAGGACCCCATGCTCTTCTTCTGGTGGTGCCCATGGGCGACCCGCTCTCATCCGCAGAAAGAAAGGCGATTCGGTATCACATGGAGCTATTGTCAGTTAGGGCATGGAAGTTTACCATGGTCTTGTTTGTCAGTGAGGCTGAGGAGAAATGCACATCCATTGAACAGAATCAGATGATCGACAGAGCAAAAAGTATTCTAGTGAAATGTGGGGACAGACACCATCTCCTTGAGTGTGGCAATTCTCCTCCCCAGATTTCTGAGCTCCTGATAAAGATAGACGCCATGGTAGCAGAAAACTGTGAAGAATTCTTAATCCCCCAAGTATACTATGAACTGATGGAGAAAATGCCAAGGGAAGTGACCGAGCTGAGAAGGATGTATGAAGACCGAGAGGACAGACTGAAACAGAAATACAAAACAGAGTTGAAGGAAAAGGAAGAAGAGCTGAAGAAGTACAGAGAAGAAGAGAAGCCTAAAGAAAGGTTGATGAAGAGGACAAGTAGCAGTCAACTACTTCCCCCCAGTAGTAAGTATGAAAAGTTTAAAATTGCTTCTAAAGTTAATTTCCACTCTGACATTTCAGACTAGATTTGCCCTAACGAAAAATGTATCAACCACTACAGAACTGTCCTTAAAAAATAATCCACATAATAATTCACATTTCCTATTGCTGCAGGTTTATTTTCCTGCTGAAGCAAACTGGCTCAAATTAAGATCCTACATCTGTAACGGTGATCTGATTCATGAACTGTCTCTGTGTGTGTGTTTATTCTTTGAAGTAAGCACAGAGAAGCAGGACGGGTCGGTAATGGCTGACCATCAGAAGGTGGACCTACAGGCCGTCAAGCAAGGATACAGGGAAGAGGCCTTGTCTGTGGTGGGCCACTACGTCAAACCACTAATAGTGATTATGACTGCTGTAGTGGGGGCACTCATGGGAGCAGTTGCAGGTGCGGAACATGGAACACTTGGCGCATGTATTGGGATTCCTATAGGCATTATTTTGGCCGTTCTTGTGAGTTATGCTGTCCGTGGAGCCGCCACAGCAGCAAGGGATATTTCCATCACAGTCAAACCCGAGGAAAATGAAAGCCAGAGGAGAGAAGAGCGAGCAGGCTTCTTCTTAGATTCTCCAAAATCTAAAATATTTGATAAGGATCAGTGACACACTTTTGAATGTCAACACTTTTCTATTGCTACAGTGTGTAGTGTATGGACTGTGCTGTATGGACTCTCATGGTTCACCTGACTTGACTGGCTGACCCCAGTGAAGAGACAGGACAGACTGCCCAGCAAACCGGGAACTTACCCATGACATAAGAAAGGGGTTTTATACAAAATTAGGACGTTCTCCTAACATTCACAAAAACGCACACCATCTGTAACAACCACCTTTCCCCAAACATTCTCGTTATGTTTCCTGGTAATGTAATAACACAATGTACCAGCAATGTTTTTTGAACATGCTGCAACAAAATGTATGTGCAACGTTCTGGGAACGTTCTTGCAACATCAGGCGAATGTTTTATACAAACATTGTATAATCATCAGCACAACTGGACTCTCTCAAATCTCTGTCTGTGTAACTCATGGTTGTTGTTGACAGGTTTTTATTATTGTGTGGGGGTGAATGTCTGCACCCTTTGTGACCTGATGGATTGTGTTGATCTGAGTCCTACTATACTATTATCTGGTGTAGTCATGTTGCCCAGTAGCTGTAGATATATATTTACTCTTGACAGCCGCAGAAGAGAAAGATGATGGCAGACTTGAGAACTTCGGAAGACATGAATCATATTCTTCTCAGCTATTTAAATGATCACTGTTCAAGGATTTCACAGAGACACATCTAACATACAACACAGTAGGCTTGAGCACGAATGCATATATTTCAGTGAATTAAATAAACAAATGTGAGATGCCATATACTCTGTTGCAATAAAAAAAAAGTGATACATTGTAAGGATGAATTCAAAACGGTTCTGTTTTCATATTGTGCTTCATTTCAAAACTGTATCACCACAGAAATTCCTCTGTTGACCCACAGTTTTCTCATACTTGATCACTCAAAAGTCTGCACTGAGGTGCTCACTCAACCAACCTTTTACAGCGCACCTCACCCTGGTACCCAGTTTGCATCTTTAACATGATTTATTGAGCTATAAATGTTTTCTTTTTTATTTCTGATATAAAAAACAAAAACACAAATCCTAGTATAGAAGCCTATGTGTCTTTGTATGAATGTTTCCTCTAAATTAAATGTTTTCATATTATGATTGTTTAAATTAACACATTCGCTGACAATATGTTACAGACGTGTTTAATATGTTATATGTACACCCTCTATTCGAATACTTATGAAATGCACACTGTTATATTTGGCAACAGTTACTTATATTCCCATCGACCCCCAACCCCATTCGATGCATTGTGGGTGGAGCTATGTCTACATAAGGGTGTTAATAAATAAAAACTCACAAAAGCTCTGACGTCGGCCACGAGGCCGTTATGTAAAGCTTATTAAAGAGTAGTGATACAAGCAAGAGCATCATGCGGGTTTCTTTTTTCTCATCTGACAATATGTTTAAAAAAATTATATACATAACCAGATTTTTTGTTAAATATACTCTAACCAAAAATGTAGCAGAAGACATGCACAGCTTGCACCTCACATTGCGCTGCAACATCATTCTTTATCTTGAACTTCTGTTGGTCAAACTATTATTCAAATTCATGCTCAAACCTGTATGATAATCCCAAATAAATCTTTGGCACCTGCACGGATTGAAAGGTGAAATATCGAGCACAGGATTATAGGGCTCTGGTGTAATGAGGACAAAACAAAGAAACATGGCATGCAAGGAAGAGGCTGAGAGCAGGCCATAAACAGCAGGCCATAAACAGCAACCACTGGTAAGAAGATATAAAGGGGGTGAAATTAGATTGAAACATGGCTGAGTCTGGGGGTCATAGTGGGGGGTCGAAACATAGCTGAATCTAGGGGTCATAGTGGGGGGTTGAAACATAGCTGAGTCTAGGGGTCATAGTGGGGGTCAGAGTGGGGGGTCGAAACATAGCTGAGTCTGGGGGTCATAGTGGGGGGTCGAAACATAGCTGAGTCTGGGGGTCATAGTGGGGGGTCGAAACATAGCTGAGTCTGGGGGTCATAGTGGGGGGTCGAAACATAGCTGAATCTAGGGGTCATAGTGGGGGGTCGAAACATAGCTGAGTCTAGGGGTCATAGTGGGGGGGGTCGAAACATAGCTGAATCTAGGGGTCATAGTGGGGAGTCGAAACATAGCTGAGTCTAGGGGTCATAGTGGGGGGTCAGAGTGGGGGTCAAAACATGACGGAGTCTGGGGGTCAGAGTGGGGGTCAAAACATGGTGGAGTCTGGGGGTCATAGTTGTGGGGCAAAACATGGCGGAGTCTGGGGGTCATAGTTGTGGGTCAAAACATGGCGGAGTCTGGGGGTCAGAGTGGGGGTCAAAACATGGCGGAGTCTGGGGGTCAGAATGGGGGTCAAAACATGGCTGAGTCTGGGGGTCAGAGTGGGGGTCAAAACATGGCCGAGTCTGGGGGTCATAGTGCGGGGTCAAAACATGGCTGAGTCTGGGGGTCATAGTGCGGGGTTAATGTGGAATGTGGATGTGGAAACCTGGATTGAAGAGGCGAGGGGAAGCTACAGGTTGCTACCCCCAACTGTGCATATGAATTAATGACACTAGACAAATACAGAGGTAACATTACAAGAAATCACAACTAATGTGGCTTGGGGCAACTCCCTGAGCTCTGCATACAAATGTTGTTCTGTTGAAACAGCCCAATAATGATGGATGTGTACTGCAATCAATCAATCAATCAAATTATTTATATTTTATTTCTTTATAAAGCCCTTTTTACATCAGCAGTAGTCACACGGTGCTTTACAGATGCCCAGTCTAAAACCCCAAAGAGCAAGCAATACAGATGTTACGCCCTGACCTTAGAGAGTCTTTTATGTCTCTATGTTGGTTTGGTCAGGGTGTGATTTGGGTGGGGAATTCTATGTTCTGATTTCTCTGTTTTGTGTTTCTATGTTTTGGTCCGGTATGGTTCTCAATCAGGGACAGATGTCTATTGTTGTCTCTGATTGGAAATCATACCTAGGCAGCCTTTTCCCTTTTGTTATTGTGGGAAGTTATCTTTGTTAGTGGCACTATAGCCCTTGTAAGGGTCATGGCCTTGGTTTATTGGCGACATTCATTTAAAATAAAATGTAGGCTCATCACGCTGCGCTTTGGTCCACTTCGTGACCCAAAGAAGCAGAAGCACAGTGGGCAGAAATGTAGGCTTAGATGGTTGCCAGTCCTATTCTAGCTGTACCATTATAAACTTAATTTATATTAACACAGTACTTTCTGTAGTCATGTATGTTGTCTGTGTGTCCCCCAGGAACTACATGAGCTGAAAACAGACCTGAACAGAACCAGGAACGAAATGAGCTGAAAGCAGAGGTGGACATGCAAATCAATACGAGCTGAAAGCAGAGGTGGACAGCGGTGTGCAGAAGCAGTACGAGTTTGAAAGACTGTTTCGGGAACAGAAGGAGACGAAAGTAAAGATGAGAAATAGTCACATTTATGCAGAATATTTCAGTTTTTTGTAACTATTTAATCGTGAAGTTCCTGCTGTCTATATTTTTATTCTGCACATTTTACAGTGGAGACTGGTGTTGTATAGCATTGAAAAACTCAGTTGGCTTTGCACAGGGCACATTATGGGCTTTGTGCATTTTATAACATGTAAGATACAAATACTATTCTATGATTAAGGTTCATTGTCTAATAAAGATATCATCTTTAAATGATCGTCTGCTTGAGATCTGTGTGCTGGACTGTAATACAGTAGCCAATAAGCTCCTCCTGAATATGGCGTCTTTCTGCTCTGATTTTACGTCACGGGGGGCGTTCCCATTCTATGCAGAATTCAGTACGGCGCTATGGTGTCACTTGACGTTTCGGATTTTACGCACGAAACCCCTCTGCTGGATTCCCGCAAGTATTATGCTCTTGCTTTACGTTCATTTAGTTTAGGCTTATTTTGTGAAATTCGTTGATATAATATAATATAATTGAAATGTATGTTACATTCGAAATGCGATAGGCCTATGTGTGAGTGAGAGATGATAACAAATGGGCTTTTCAGACAGAAGACGGCGAAGAACATCCTACCATCAACTGCTTGATATCGACCTCGTTTTATTTGTCATATTCTATTCAATGTTCTGTATTCCGATGTCGACAACATGAGAAAGGCATTCATAAAACACGTCAAAAAGTTTCCGTGGTTTACCAACGTAACCCTCTACGGTTGCCTGTTTGCCGGTGGGGATTTCGTTCACCAATTGTTCTCGCGCAATGAAAAAATGGACTGGAGGCACACACGCAATGTGGCAGTGGTCGCTTTCAGTTTCCATGGCAACTTTAACTTCTTCTGGATGCGGTTTTTGGAGCGCAGATTTCCCGGGAATTCGGTCAGGATGGTTGTGCGTAAACTTTTCTTGGACCAGACCACAGCCGCCCCTCTGGCCACTAGTGTATTCTACACAGGTTAGTCAGAGCGACCGAGAACAAAGTTCACTCTATCTGTCTGTATGTAGGCCTAACTGAGGTCACGTGGAAGACTTGAACAGATGTGAGCTCCATAAATGACACATCGGATATTTAAAACCTACTAATGTTGGTTTCAACCAAATAAAGTAGCCATTCAAGTCAATTGTTGTCTCTAAATGTAGGCTAATAGATATTTGACTCAACACACTGAGCTGTGTTCTCCCTAGGGGTGAGTTTCTTAGAGGGCAAAGAGGACATTTTCCAGGACTGGAGGGAGAAGTTCCTGAATACATATAAGGTGAGTCTATAGTCTGAAGAGAAATTCCAATCATGCCTGCCGTTATAGGGCCCTGTTTTACTGGTCAGGTCAGTTAGTTAGGAATAAAATCCTGCCACTACTCAGTAGCGATGCGCAGGTTGATTTATAACCCGCAGTACCGACTATGTTATGCGTGATGATTGTAAGGCGCTATACAAATTCGATAGTCACAAGACGGGGACTTTAAATAAGGAAGTTCAAGGGAACTATAGCCTACCGTTCAGATGGGTTAAATTGAACCTGAACTCGGGGCGGCAGGTAGCCTAGTGGTTAGAGCGTTGGATTAGTAACTAGAAAGGTTGCAAGCTCGAATCCCCGAGCTAACAAGGTAAACATCTGTAGTTCTACCCCCGTTCTACCCACTGTTCCGAGGCCATTAATGAAAATAAGATTTTGTTCTCTACTGACTTGCCTGGTTAAATAAAGGTTCCAAAAAATCTGTCTGACTGTAGGTCTATACCTCCAGTGGTTGAAAAAGTACCCAGTTGTCATACTTTTGAGTAAAGATCTACTTGATTAAAAGTGTTTGGTTTAGAAAATACTTAAGTGTAAATGTAGTTACTTAAATAAAAGTATAAATAATTTCAAATTCCTTTTAATAAGCAAACCAATAAGCACCATTTTCTTTTCATTTTATTTTTTATTTATTTATAGATAGCCAGAGGCACACTCCAACATTCCAACATAATTTACAAACGAGCATGTGTGTTTACTGAGTCCGCCAGATCAGAGGCAGTAGGGATGACCATGACTTATTCTGTTGATAAGTGTGTGAATTTGACCATTTTCCTGTCCTGCTAAGCATTCAAAATGTAACAAGTACTTTTGAGTGTCAAGGAAAATTTATGGAGAAAAAGTACATTATTTTCTGTAGGAATGTAGAGAAGTAAAAGTGAAAGTAGTCAAAAATATAAATAGTAATGTAAAGTACAGATGCCCCAAAAAACTATATAAGTACTACTTTCAAGTATTTTTTACTTAAGTACTTTACATCATTGATAACCTCTCACATAGCTTTAATATTAACTACTGCAGAATAATATTTTCTTGCAGTAAAATAATACACCATGTAGGCAAAAGGTTGACTTGGGGACAGGAGTGGAGAAATATGATTCATTTTTTTCAGCATCTTGAGAGAATGAGAATGGTCAGTTAGATATCATCTGTAGAAGTGGTATCTTTATCAGCGTCATAGAATCTTAGTATTTCAACCACATAAAATATGCAAGCCTAACTGAAATCTTATTAGAAACATGTTGGGTCGTTTTCACAGCTTTCTATTTCTTTACAACCAGTCAAACTGATTCCATTTGGACATTTTGCACAGAAAATCTTTCCCATTTACTTTTTTGTTGACATATTGCGTTTTATCCCCGGTCCCTAAACATCTTTGCTCCGTGAAAGAAGATGACAGAGAAATTTACTGATGTCAACTAGATTGAAGCATTCATTCTATCGATTTATGACATTCTGGTGAGCAAGGATTTATTTAGTCTTCTAGGGCAACATATAATGACAGAAGAGAAGCTGAATGTATCTAATTATAGACAAGTTGACTAACAAATAGCCTACCAAAATGTCGAAAATTATAAGCAGAAACATATCTAGACTATGCAAAAGAAAATCCTGCACAAACTGTCAAAATTGTTTCCGCCATCTTTGACTGTAGCCTACAACGCATTTTGCGTGTAAGATTTTCACTTAATCACATATAGTCAGCCCCACTTCTTTTTTTCATTATTTTTTTTGGGGGAGGGGAGGTACTTTTCACCCTTTTTTCGCTCCAATTTCATGATATCCAATTGGTAGTTACAGTCTTGTCCCATCGCTGCAACTCCCATAGGGATTCGGGAGAGGCAACGGTCGAGAGCCATGCGTCCTCTGAAACACGACTCCACCAAGCCGACCTGCTTCTTGACACACTGCTTTCTTAACCTGGAAGCCAGCCGCACCAATGTGTCGGAGGAAACACCGTACAGCTGGCAACCAAAGTCAGTGTGCATGCGTCAGGCCCACCACAAGGAGTCGCTAGAGCGCGATGGGACAAGGACTTCCCAGCCGCCAACCCTCCCCTAACCCGGACGACACTGGGCCAATTGTGCACCGCCTCATAGGTCTCCCGGTCACAGCCAGCTGAGACACAGCCCGGGATCAAACCTGGATCTGTAGTGACACGATGCAGTGCCTTTGGGCTGTCTAAAACAGCCCAAAATCTAAAAACATGGACGAAGTCTGATCTTGTAATGGTTGCTATGCTTTTCTCTTGCAGACTGGACTCATGTTCTGGCCATTCATGCAGGTAAATTACTGTCTTTGTATAATCATATCTTAATGTATCTGAAAGCCTTGAACACACACATCCTGTCCACCCAGTACTACTAACTTGAACAATGTCAATCATTATGGTTTCATGATATATTTACTGTATCCCATGAACATTTACAAATGCACAATGAACAAGACTTTGCTCTCTCACCTACCTCCCACACATCCTCCTCTCCCCTCATCTCTTCCTTCCCCTCTCTCCTAGTTCCTGAACTTTTCCATGGTGCCTCACTACATGCGGACCACCTTCACAGGGTGCTGTGCCTTCGTCTGGGCCACCTTCCTGTGTTTCTCACGTCAGAGTGGGGACGGCACGGCTAACGCCGCCCTCGCATGGATGTTTACTCCAAAACAGTATACGGCGATAGAGCCTAAAGCGGAGAAACTAGGGCCCAAAGTGGACCAGACAGGGCCCAAACTAGACACAGAAGAACCCAAACCGGAGAACCCAAGCCCCAAAGAGGAGAAACAAACACCCACTGTTAAGCAGGACGACCAAGCACGAACAAAGGAGGTGGAGGCTAGTTTGAACAAGGGCGCACAAACTGACACAACACCCAGCCAGGAGAGGGGACCACAGACAAGCACAGACTCAAAATGAATCTCTGGTAGATGCTAGTTCTATAGAACCTTCAGATAAGAATACTGTCTATTTATGAATCTTATAACTCAAAATGTTCTCACCTTAAAACGTTCAATTCCAATGTGCTATGCTACTGCACAAGATGTTGGCAGGGCGTAACGTATTACTATACAAAGGGGATTTGTATTTATTGAAATTGTTATTGATAACAATTGGATCCAGCATTCTTTAACAAACCATACTTGAACATAGAAGTGCTTGTACTACTGCACCTATCTTCCCCTTTCTCCATCTCTCTCTATATATCTCTCTCTCTCCCCCTCTTGACAGACAACTTGTAAAATCAGTGTGTTGTACAATGTGTTGTACAATGTAGGCTATTTTAAATGTTCTGCTCTTATCTCTGATGTCTGAAGGAATGAGTGTGCATTTCCAATAAGCATTGAGTCATAGTGATTCACGAATCTTGTTATTTGTTTGTTTCCTATCTCCTGGCAAACATCACATATTTCTGACAACATTAATAATTTATCCAATCTATAGTAGTAGATACATATGTTAATACCATTTACAATAGTTGATGATCAATGCTCGATATAGATTTTTGCTTAATATTATTATCCGTTAAAAAATGTTTGAAAAGATTTTCCATTGCACGTCCTGAATGAACATAACTCTGAAGTGGCTCCTACGCAGATGATATTCACATCACAGATCTGCTTCCCCAAGCAGACATCTGTGTCCACCCTCCTCCTCCTCCTTCTTCTGTCAAGGCTCTCATTGTGCTGACCAGTTGATTAATAAACAGATGTTCAGGGTATTGATTAGGCAGCTTGTTTTAATGCGATTATTGTCTTTATACTGGGTTAATTAGAGTATGTGTCTGGCTTGGCTCTGGCAGTGATGACAGTGAAGCTAAGTTGATAGGGGAGCCTGGTATTTCTTCGAATAGTGATTGTGGGTACTTGGGAGGATTAAATTGTACTGTATGTCTGAATAACTGGGATTACAGTAGATATTGTGTGGAGAACGCTGAAACTACTGCTGTTGTCATGATATATATTATATTTCCTATCATGTTTGTACATGATCCAACTAGTTCATAATGTTTAGCAGGGCATTATGTACCTGTCGGTACTATAAGGCTATATTTAATTGTTTTTATCTGTGGGATCTAAAAACATATCTGTATTTCTATTTCTACTAGTACACAATTGTTATACATTGTAATATGATTAATATGATATTTTACTAAATATTTTGAATGTACGCCTATTGGTGCACATCAATCCAAGTCTATTGTGAGACTAACCTTGCCTCAGATTTAATATATTTATTATTGTAAATTAAAATAAAAACATAATCAATGCTGGTCTATTCTCTTTTGTAATTAATCGCTTAACACATTTATTTTACACATCAAAAACGTCCAATTGAAACTGATTATTGGCCCAGTCATGGGCATCAACATAGCAGCAGCCAATAGGTTCAACAGCGTGAAATGAGTCATCACGTCAGAGCCATATTGAATAGACCCCTAACAGGGTCCCGCCTGCTCTGGCTACTCAGCTTCCATGCATAGTCCTAGAGTATCTTCAATTCTTTGACATTCACTCGTTTGAAGGACTTTCTATTTCGAGAGTGATACTGTATTAGTGAAATATTTTCCTATAAATGTAAGCCTTCTGTATTCAGCACCTAGCCCTAGTGATATCTTGACATCTTCATTGGAAAAAATGCTATTGCTAGAAATTCTTCTAATAAATAATTTTATGGAAAACTAATAGAAATGTATAGAAAATGTCGATTTCCAGCTTTGTATTTGACAAATATGACACTGTTTCAATGCAAGCTCGGTGCCGTTTTTCTCCCAATCTCCGGTTCGAAATGCGCGTGCGCTCTGCATCCATCTGTGTACGGTGTACCACACATCTAGGAATTTGTAAGCTTAAATAAAGATGCTCAACGTCTCGGCTCGGTGGTGCCTTCGTATCGGCGAAACTGATTTATCCTGAAAGGAAAACAAGAGCAGAACTCAATATAGGATTTTAACAACATTCCACAACCCATTAAAGTCTTAGTGTATCATAAATCAATTCCAGCTATGGAATTGAAGAAATCATTTTCTGATACCGAGCGCTCATTGAAGAGCTACGGCTCTGTATCGGAAACGGAATGGACAAAAGACAAAGGTGAGCGTCATTCATTGCAAAGTAACGTTTTGGCCTGTTATAGTGGTTATTGCTCTGTGCAGAATAAAGCATGTGGTTTCAGATAGAGGATGTTGCGTTGCAAAACAACACCCGTTAATTGCAATGAGTCCGTGCATCTTTATTGTTGCCTGAATGTCATTCCCAGTGCCTTGAAAATGGACTGGAGACATCTCCATGCATGAGCTTTGCTTTCAATGCATTTTGGAGGTGCATTTGACCAGTTATTCACTGATAATAACCATATCATTACTATTTGAGAAGATCTTTCTCATTTACAATAGCTTACCCACTGTATTAACAGTATATATTACAATAGCACAAAGGAGAGGAGCCCCGAAATGTATACACGTATGTAATGCCTCATATCTACTAGCCTATTTCCATAACACTAAAGAAGGACTGACATATGCCCAGCTCTTCACTTTCAGCTGACTGTACATTCCAAAGTTGTCTGACTGGGTCTTCTAATATATTGAACTGCACCCCTTCCAGTCGATGGATGCAGCAGGGTAGAACAAGCTAGAAGCCTACCTGCTGGGCTGTGAGTGTGTGAGTCAATACCAGCATCACCAGCACTGATACCAGCAGGAAAGATGATATAAACAAACTGTAGAGACAGGCCAGAGATTTTCATCCTTCTCGTTTTCATCCTTTTTTTTATCAGTAAGATATCAATGCATTATAGATAAATGTTTCAATAATGTTGTTTATATGACATGCCATGGTCATTGTTCTTAATTTTACTGGTATCTATTTGTGATATTATGGTTAGGCTAGGCTAGTGCCACGAAGCTGTCATCAGAACAGTATGATATATGTCTAATAATACAGACATAAAGAGGGTCATGGGGGGGTAAACAGAGGTCAGAGGTGAGAGGTCAGAGGTCAGGATTGACATAGTCCTAACAAGAGGTCATATTGTGTGCTTTATGTAACCAGAGATCCACAGCAGGGAATCCTGTCATGAGTCAGCCTCACACACCTACGGGGTTAAGTTCAATATTCACTTGACTTATACTGGTAGTTACGTTTCACTGTCTATTTTGTGTAGGGCTGTCTGTGTGACATCTGTATAGGCCTAACTGCAATTATGAGTGTTTATCTGCATTCAGATGCTCACAATGTCTTCCTGTGCTATTTGACCATAACAGCCTGAATCAAACTTTCAACAGAAATCAGCCCATTGGATCTTGGAATAATATATTCTTTGAGTGTCCTCTTCATTAGTTCCATTGTTAGAATAGGAATGAAAAAGAGAGACGAGAGGAGAGTGGGGTGCAGAAAGTCCGAGATGAATTCTTCAGCTCATGAATATGAATTGAATAAGACTGCATCTATTTTTAGAGATAGACTCTCTGTCCCCCCCCACCCCACAGTGGGGAACATTACAATTAACACAGTACTTCTGGGCCCTGTTCATTAGGAGGAAAGCAGACTGGAACAGGGAGAGTCTACCAGACTTTGTACAATAAGAAAAGCTCATGTTCGTTTTCCATTACAAACCCTTTTTTTTTTAAATCCATTGCATGCCCGAATGAACATAACCCTGAAGTGGCTGCTACGCAGATAATATTCACATTACAGCTCTGCTTCTCCTCATCAAGCAGACATCTGTCCACCCTCCTCCTTCTGTCAAGGCTCTCATTATGCTGATCAGTTGATTGATAAACAGATGTTCAGGCTATTGATTAGGCAGCTTGTTTTAATGCAATTAGTTTGATTACATTGGGTTAATAAGTAGCTTGGCTCTGCCAGTGATGACAGTGAAGCTACATTGATAGGGAAGCCTGGTATTTCTTCTAATAGTGACTGTGGGGACTGGGGAGGACCAAATGATGCTGTTACTGTATAGATTTAGAGCTGGATTCAATCCGTATCGCGGAAGATCTGCATTAAAATGTCAAGGTATTTTCCGATTAAGCCAACATATACAGCGTATTACCACGAACGCAGGAACATTGCCTTTACATTTCAGCTATACGAGTTATTATTTTGGCTTTTGCTTTTCGATACAGTGCTGTCTGTAGACCACACTGTGTCTGTTTCCCTGTAGTAGGTTTAGCACGATTCTTACTTTGTCTTTCAATGCTGCCTTCCATGGTGCCCACACTAGCATACCACGAAGAATGCATGCCCAATACATTGCTTCATACTAATTGGTATGGTGCTGTGTGCGTTGGAACAGAGCCTCAGCCTTCCATACTTAACATTTACCATGTAGCCAGGAGTTTATCTGAAGACCCCCATGAGCAGTATCTTCCTCCTCTCTAATCCTGCTGATGGCTGAATGCGGACTACTGAGTACAGGAGTGTGTTCTGACTGAGTATGTACTGCGTTAAGATAACTTCCTCGGCTCAGAGCAGTCGGCAGTTTAGATCCTTTGTGTGTTATTCATTACAGACCTGGCTCTCTGCCATCATAATGGGCCAGTCAGGATTTTGTGTGGCTCGGTCCTATTGACAGTCAGCAGCAAAATGTGTGTGTGTGTGTGTCTTTGTGTGAGGTAGAAAGAGTAGCAGGGGAGAGAATGGTAGAAAGAAGAGGGGGAGAGGGAGAGAAAGATAGAGCAGTGAGGGGTAGAGAGAGAGAGAATCCACTCGGTATAAATCCTCCACAGTTTACCACACTGTGTTATTGACTGCAGAGACAACTATGTGGGTATCAGCATTGTTTTCATGCTGCGGTTACCACAGCAGGGAAAACACTGGGCCGCTACTTTTTATTCATGGCCTCGACGTTAAGCTAAGCATTGAATCTCATCAGCTATGAACAGTCACAGGATGCAATTTCGATTCTTGTTACATTTCTCTTAGACAAAAACAGTGACTCAAACAAATGTCAAAATCTCATCCAGGCAAAGAAAAACAAGAGGGACAAAATTGAGGTGACATCATTTTTTGTTAGTTATTTCCAAGATTTGTAACGCCACTACTTTCCCTTTTGTCGATTGTCTTTAAGAGTCCTGCCACCACATTAGCACCTTGTAAAGGTCTCTGGATGGATAGCTTTGCCAGTAGTTGGTTGAGGAGTCACAGAACAGTCAGTTCACCATTCTGGACTCGTAGCCTGTCTCTCTCCATAGAGAAAATCTGTCTGGAAGGCCTGTCTCCCAGCAGTACTGTACAGTACGTCCTTCTAACCCTGAGTGAAATATTTATATCCTTCCTAGTGGGGGATGGGAGGCTATAGTTTACAATGGATGTGTCCAATGTGTGACAGAGGGTAGGTGGTTGCCCCCTAGGCCTATGCCACAGGAGGTTGGTGGAACCTTAATTGGGGAGGACGGGCTCGTGCTAATGACTGGAGCGGAATCAGTGGAATGGTAACAAATACATCAAACACATGGATTCCAGATGTTTAAAGCCATTCCATTTCCATAGTTCCGGCTGTCATTGTGAGCCGTTCTCCCTTCAGCAGCCTCCTGTGACCTATGCACTCTATCTATCTGACATTGACATTGGTAGCGTGATGATTGTTCTGGGGCTTAGTGCTATTGACTGAAATATGTGTTTATTAAATCAGGTTGCTTTCTTGCTGACATAGGTTACACATTGGAGAAGCCTAGGATTATTGTTAGTAGTGTGTTCAGTTGGTTGACATTGGGATTGCGATGATCATTCAGTTGCTTATGCTGGCTTCACGTGCTGGTGGAAAATGGGAAGTCGTAAGTCTGACATGATTGTGTTGAAGTGATTTTGAAGTCGGAACAATTCTTTAACCAATAAGATTTTAGCTAGCTATCATTGCTAATAATAAAGTTAGTTAGCTTATTTAACATTGACAATATGGTGAAACTAACTACATTCTCCATATTGATATGGTTGTAATTGTCAAAAACAGATTTGTTGCCATCTTTTTGTTCAAAGGGTGAAAGGTTGTGGTGAAACGTCACAACTCAGCAAACAACATTTTCTCCAAGTTTCTCGCTTGGAGGGTTATTAAAGTGAAATTTCCCACTAGGAACTCACGATAACTCCAATAGCACTTGAACGCTGCATTAGTGACTAGCAATATAGGTTTATTATTCCATCAGTTTGCATTTCTATTGGCTTCACTGTGTTGCTGTGTCCGGTCTTTGATTGCTATTGGTTGAATAGGTGGCTTTGTGAGGTCATTGGCCCCGGCTCAGGGTGTATTAGTCCAATCGGTGAAGAGTTACTCCAGGTCATTGATCTATGTCAGTACCAGTATCAGATTTCTCTCATTTCTTTGGCTTGAGGCCCTTCCCACTGACTGCATCCCAAATGGCTTTCTATTCGCTATATAATGCACTAAATGGGGAATAGGGTGCCTTTTGGGACACAACCACTGCCTTCAAGACATCAACCCTTCCAAAGCCTCACTAATACTCAGAGTCAATGACTCCTTCCATTATGTCTTTTTATGCTCTTGATTCAGCGAGCGTCACACCAGAGTGCCTGAGCATCTGGCATCGAATTTAAGGTGGTCAGCTACTTCTTTCTTAGTCATCAGCCATTTTACTAGAACCTTTTCTATTCCTTTTAGGTGGGTACTGTGAGACACAATGACACATACCTTAGCTATCATCTGGACTTGTCTAGGTTTGCCAAGAAGCACTTTGACAGTGTGTGAGTGAGTCAGACTTGAAAAAGACAGCTCAAAAGCAACACTGATTTTCATTTAGTCAAGAGAGAAATTCCTGTTGTCATTTACATTTCAGATCATTTACTATGCGTATCTTGTCCCTTGACTTACTCGAGCGTCACATTCATAATTAGGACGCTGGATAGAGCAGGGAGTAGTGTTGTATTACTGTAAAATAAATCTGCCAAACAAGCCTTGGGCATTGTACTGGATAAAGGGAGGGGAATAATAGGCAAGGCTAGACAGTAATGCAGTAATGCTTGGCAGGACTAAGTCCATTGTGATTCCATGTACTGTTCTTTAAGTCAGAGGAAGGAGGGAATAATAGGCAAGGCTAAACAGTAAAGCAGGAATGCTTGGCAGGACCATGTCCATTGTGATTCCATGTACTGCTCTTTAAGTCAGAGGAAGGAGGGAATAGGTCTCCTCTTCAGACTATTTGATGGTGGCAACAATAGAATAGGCCCTTTGGTTCTGAAGTTCAGAAGTAGGTATTGCATTGGTATTTTATGAATGATCTATTGAAATATTTAAGACCAAAATATTTAGAAATCCCTCCCTCCCTCCCTTCTCCCGATGTGTTAGAATGTTGTAACTCACAATAGTGTTAAAGCACAAAGTTCCCTCTCTCCCTCCAGGTCAGTCAGATGTGTCCATGGCGGAGAGCATCATGTCTCCAGATGAGATTGAAGTGGAGATGGCTCGCATCCAGCGCCTCAGGGAGGTGCTGGTAAGGAGGGAGTCCGAACTGCGCTTTATGTGAGTACTGTACAGAGACCATCAACACCACGATACAATAATTACAGACTGAGGCTTTAATCGTCCGGTGAATAGGTCAGGGTTGCATAGCCGCTGGCAGAACAGTTGAAACTGGAGCAGCAGTACGACCAGGTGGACTAGGGACAGCAAGGAGCCATCAGGCCAGGTAGTCCTGAGGCTCATGTCCTCAGAGAGAGCGAGAAAGAAAGAAAGAAAGAAAGAAAGAAAGAAAGAAGAAAAGAAAAGAAAAGAAAAGAAAAGAAAAGAAAAGGAGACAGAGAGAACATACTTAAATTCACACAGGACACCGGATAAGACAGGAGAAATATTCCAGATTTAACCGACTGACCCTAGCCCCCCGACACAAACTATTGCAGCATAAATACTGGAGGCTGAGACAGGAGGGGTCAGGAGACACGAAGACGTGTTGGATTTGAATAATAGAGAAGCTCATTGGAATAGATACATTGAATTTCCATTTTCTTCCAAGAGTGGGTGAATGTATTATGTACAGTAAAGAGAGTACGTAGACTCTTTGGGACCCTTGAAAATAATGTAGATGTAGTAAAGCCATATTTCTGACACTGTGAATAATCAGTTAACCTGATTGCCAGCCTGCTCCATGCTAGTACAGAAAGGAGTTGGTTAAAGCAGAAACAGAATGGCATCCATGCTATTACAGTGCCTTCAGAAAGTATACACACTTTATACACATTTTGTTGTGTTCCAGCCTGAATGTAAAATGTATTACATTTGTCACTGGCCCACTCACAATACCCCCATAATGTCAAATTAAGAAAAGATTAAAAGTGGAAATATGTTCAACCCCTTTGTCATGCCAAGCCTGCACAAGTTCAGCAGTTAAACAAGTCACATAATAAGTGGCATGGACTCACTCTGTGTGCAATAATAGTGTTTAACATGATTTTTGAATAACTACCTCATCACTGTACTCCACACATACAGATAATTGTAAGGTCCCTCAGTCGAGCACTTGAATTTCAAACACAGATTCAACCACAAAGACAAGGGAGGTTTTCCAATGCCTCGCAAAGAATGGCACCTATTGGTAGAGGGGTAAAAATGAAAAAGCAGACATTGAATATCCCTTTGAGCATGGTGAAACTATTAATTACACGTTGGATGGTGTGTCAATACACCCAGTCACTACAAAGATGCAGGCATCCTTCCTAGCTCAGTTGCCAGCGAGGAAGGAAACCGCTCAGGGATTTCACCATGAGGCCAATGGTGATTTTAAAACAGTTACAGAGTTGAATGATGTGATAGCAGAAAACTGAGGATGGATAAACAACACTGTAGTTACTCCACAATACTAACCTAATTGAAAGAGTGAAAAGAAGGAGGCCTGTACAGAATAAAAATGTTCCAAAATATGCTTCCTGTTTGCAACAAGGTACTGCAAAAATGTGGCAAAACAATGAACTTTTGTCCTGAATACAAAGTGTTGTGTTTGGGGCAAATCCAATACAACACATGACAGAGTATCACTCTCCATATTTTCAAGCATAGTGGTGGCTGCATCATGTTATGGGTATGCTTGTAATCGTGAAGGACTGGGGATTTTCAGGACAAAAAATTTAACTAAATGGAGCTAAGCACAGGCAACATCTTAGAGGAAACCCTGGTTAACTCTGCTTTCCACCAGACACTGTGATGAATTGACCCTTCAGCAGGACATTAACGTAAAACACAAGGCCACTTTGACATGACAGAGTATTTTGTGTAGATTGATTTGAATCCCTGTTAATCCCACTTTGTAACAACAAAATGTGGAAAAAGTCAAGGGGTGTGAATACTTTCCAAAGGCACTGTATATTCCCATTTATATTGTATATGACAATTCATTATACTTACATATAATAATGATGATAATTATAATAATAATGTAATGCATTTTTAAAGTGCTTTTCATTATACTGAATATTCTTAAAGTGCATAAAAAAAATATAAAATACAAATAGAAGGAAAAGAATGGACCCGGCTAGACAGGGCAACTGACACAAAGAACCCAGCTGATGCTACAAAAGACAAGGAGCTAGGTCCCGGGGGCGTGGAGGAGCTACACATTCGTCTGGTGTGGCTGTCAAAGGTCAGGGAGGAATCAAGCTGTACAGGCAGATTGGAATCTGAGGGGGAGAGAGGAGCGTTCTGTCCTGCAATGATGAGGTGTGTTAACGGTGAGTGTTGGACTTGGTGGGGGGTGCCAAGAATTAGGGCCTCAGTTTTTCTGCTGTTCAGTTGAAGGAATTTTAGCTTCATTCGTGCCCTTATCTGCTCACGGTAGGTGTTCAGACGGGCACTTGCATCATTTTTAGATACAGCTGGGTGTCATCAGTGTAGCACTGCAATCTGATTCCATGCCGGCTGATGACACGACCGAGGGGGACCATGTACAGGACAAACAGGATGGGACCAAGAACAGATCCTTGTGGGACACCACAATACTCATACTCAGTCCTGTCTGATAGGTAGGAGTGGAACCAGCTCAGAGCTGATCCAGACAGTCCGATGGTGTCCCGGGAGGAGTTCCAGGAGGATGGGGTGGTTGACAGTGTCAAACACTGCTCTCAAGTCCAGGACGATCAGGAGACAGGGGGAGCCTGCAGCCACCATCAGCAGGTCGTTGGTGACCTTATTGGTCTTGTCACGGGGTCAGGTGACCAGATGATCAGAAGTTCATGCTTGATTTTCAGGGGATCTTGGACCACCATATTGTGTCGCTATTGAGTTATAAAACATTGAGAAAATATACAGTGAAATGTTTTGGTGTGATGAAAAATACAATCAATAGAAACTGGAAAGAGATTGGTGGGAAGTGTGGCTTCATTAGCTTGGATGGCTTCATCAGTGAACAGTGATGCCAATACATCCAGCTATGTGTGACTCAGACACACACACACACATTCTGTTGCAGATGGAGTGGCAGAGTGCAAAGCCTGCTGGAAGCACCGTTGGGGTCTAGTGAGTGGGTAAACACAAGGCAGATAGTGGGATAGTGAGGAGGAGAGAAAAAGATGTTGAGGTTGAGAGACAGGAACAAGTGAGTGGGTGAGAAATTACAGGTGGTTGAAAGAGCAGAGGGAGAAGAGGCTGAAGAATGGGAACAGGGGAGAAAGAGGGAGCTCCAGGAGGTGGAGAGAGATGAAGGGAGGTAGGGAGGATAGTAGGGAGAGGGATGGAGGAAGAGGAGGAAAAGAGGGAGATGAAGAAGAGAGACAGGTAGAGTGGAGGAGGCAGAGGGGGAGAGGGGGAGGTGAGTGATGAAGGGAGGGATGGAGGGAGGGAGTGAGAGGAGACTGAGGAGGAACGGGGAGAGAGAGATGGAGGGAGGAGGAGGAAGGAGAGGTGTTGGGAGCTGGTGGATGAGTCATCAGTCTGATTTACAACAGAGAGACTTAAATCCCCAGTAGCTGTCACAGCGCTGCAGAGAGAAAGGTAGGGATGGATGGAGGGAGGGAAAGGAGGGGAGGATAGGGAGAGGGCAGAGAAGAGAGGGGAAAGAGAGAGAGTGAAAGATGGAGGGGAGGAGTGATAGAGGGAAGGATGGAGGGATGGATGGAAAGGAGTGGAAAGAGAGAGAAGGAGGGAGGGGAGGTGAAGAACAAGGGATGGAGGGAGGGAGGAAGGGGAGGAGAACAGAGGGGGATGACATGACAGAGAGGTACCAGTAGGGTCCTCAGGGTGGGTCTTCAGGACCAGAGGATCTGGTAGAGTAGTGATTCATTCAACACTTTTCATCCGCCTACACTCTTCCCTAAGGGGAGTGTAATGTTATTTTCCCCTATAGCTTTTATATGTGGATGTTTGCTTTATCTTTTATATTACTGTAAAACACTATTTTTTATAAGATATCTGTCAGTATGACTGCACAGTGTGTTTATGATGTACTGGGCCGCATTGATATATAGTAGGGCATTTTTATGTTAGGAAATGGATAGAGTGGATAGCGGGCCCCATACCTTTCAAATCCTATCCCCTTTCCCCTAGCTCATAGATCTGAAATAACTAGATGAATGCAAATTATGTCAATAGGCCTCCAATAGCCAGGTCACTTGGAAGAACCAAAATGGAACAGGGCCATAGAGTCACACTGTGCTTTACCCTTCCTAACTGGAATGAATGTTGTTGTCTTTTCAAGGGCGGATGACATCCAGCTCTGCAAAGACATCATGAGTCTGAAACAGGAGCTGAGGAAGGTGGTAACTGTACCAGGTAACTAACAGCAACAAATAGAGACAATCACAATCACAACAGTTCCACTGCCCACAGCTATCCTACCAAATAACAGGTAGACAAATGTACCATTTATCAACTATATATCTGAGGTATATATATTTTTAAGCAACAAGGCACGAGGGGTGTGGTATAAGGCCAAAATACCACGGCTAAGGGCTGTTCTTAGGTGCGACTCAACATGGATTGCCTGGATACAGCGCTTAGCAGTCATATATTGGCCATATACCACAAACACCTGAGGTGCCTTATTGCTATTATAATAAGGATTGGACCCTTTTTTCCCCTGCCTAAAATTACATACAAATCTAACTGCTTGTAGCTGAGGACCTGAAACAAGGATATGCATATTCTTGATACCATTTGAAGGAAATACTTTGAAGTTTGTGTAAATCTGAAATTAATGTCGGAAAATATAACACATTAGATCTTGCATCTTTGAAATGCAAGAGAAAGGACTAATGTAATATTCCAGGTTAGGCCACTTTTGAATTTGGCCACTAGATGGCAGTAGTGTATGTGCAAAGGTTTAGACTGATTCAATGAACCATTGCATTTCTGTTCAAATTGTTGTATCAATACTGCCAAAATGTGCCTAATTGGTATATTAATATATTTAAGTTCATTGTTGTGCACTCTCCTCAAACAATAGCATGGTATTCTTTCACTGTAATAGCTACCTAATTGGACAGGGCAGTTCGATTAACAATAATTGAATCTTTCCGGCCATATCCGATATGTCCTGGGAAATGTTCTTGTTACTTACAACCTCATGCTAATCACATTAGCCTACGTTAGCTCAACCATTCCTGCAGGGGGGGACACTGTTCACGTAGAGGTTAACAAGATTTTAAGTTTCTGCCCATATCAGATATGTCCTGGGAAATGTTTTTGTTACTTACAACGTTATGCTAATCACATTAGCTCAACCCCCTCGCGGGGGGGGGGGCACCAATCCCGTAGAGGATAAACTGGTTACCAACGTCATTAGAGTAGTAAAAATAAATGTTTTGCCATAACTGTGATATACCAGACTGTCAGCCAATCAGCATTCAGGGCTCGAACCACCCAGTTTATCAATAACCATATATCCAGGTAACTAACGGAAACACAGACTTCACAACACCTCCACTGGCTGCCCTCTCCTGTCCTATCGCCTTTCCTATCCTACCTGGCAACAGAGAGACAAATTTACCATATAGTATTAACCATATATAACTACAGCCAAGAAATCCACTTCACCGCCCTCCCCTGTCTTATTCTACCCGGCAACATAACAGGGAGAAAAATCCCTCTAGGAAATAGAACAAGCATATCTGGATGTATCCTCAATGTACCCTTAGCTTAGCCAAATTGCTTATGCATGCTGTAGAGCACGTGTCAAACTCATTCCACGGAGGGTCGAGTGTCTGTGGGTTTTCGCTCCCCCCTTGTACTTAATTGATGAATTAAGGTCACTGATTAGTTAGGAACTCCCCTCACCTGGTTGTCTAGGTCTGAATTAAAAGGAAAAAACACCCCTGCTGTAGTGAGTATAGATCCAAAAATAGGGTAGAGGAGAAAAACTGCTACCGTATGCAGCTACCCACTGCTACATATTGAGGTGATTTGTGGGTAGGTGATTTGTGGGTAGGTTCACTGCGGTAAAGTAGCCGCACAATTGATTGTAACTCTCAGGGACATGGGAGAGTTATGGGGGGGGGTTCTTCCCCTCAGGTAGTTTAGAGTAGGCACAGTCATAATGGCCACACAGGCACACAAACACATGCACTCATAGCTAACCGTAATGGCTATATGAGCCAATGGTCCATTTCCTGAGACTGTGGCCAAAGATTATTTCAACGAATACTACTTTATTTATACTTTCCTCCACAAATGATGTTATAGGTCTATTTGTGTCCACGGCTGACAGCAGAGGGAGTCAAATAGCCACTACAACCTCACAACTCTACAACATCACAGTCTAGAGTTAGCTGTCTAGCCTGGTCCCAGACAGCACAAACAGATCTGGTACCAGGCTTGTTTATCCTTTTACTTGTGAACTTGTGATGACATAGTGACTGGATCTGTATTCGTGATAATCTGGAATCGCAACAAACAAGAACAATGGAATGAATTGTTCATTAGAGCATACATAAAGCCTACATACTGCACAGATGCCATACTGATTACATAGAAGCTAAATCCAGTACATGATTCATGACCTTCATTGACATTTAGAACACCATTCACACATTCCAAATCAAATCTAATTCCTTACACCATTATGAGTCATAATATACCATACTCTATGTATCAATATGTATGTGACCCAACAAGCTCTGTTATTACCTCAGTACAGAGAAAGGCCCTAGCCCCTCTGCTTTTCCTTTTCCATTTGACATTCCGATTTCTGCATCCGTCTATGCATTCCGGGAACACTGTGACTCCAGGGAATGGCTGTACGGATCCAGTTCTATCCCGTTGGGAGAGAAAGAGCTGAGACTGCACTCCTCTCCTGCCTGGTGCCTCAGCTTTCCCACCTACTATTACTACTGTCAACAACACTGCACACTGTTTTACATCTATTGCAGTGTGTGTATGCATGTGTGTGTGTGTGTGTCTCAGTCTATCACTGGGTCCCACAAGGGTGCGTGCTCAGCCCTCTCCTGTACTTCCTGTTCACCCATGACTGCGCAGCCATGCACGCCTCCAACTCAATCATCAATGCACACAACAGTAGTGGCTTGATTACCAACGATGACGAGACAGCCTAAAGGGAGGAGGGTGAGAGCACTCGGAATGTGGTGTCAAGAAAACAACCTCTCACTCAACATCAACAAAACAAAGGAGATGATCATGGACTTCAGGAAAGAGCAGAGGGAGCATCCCCCATCCACATCAACAGGACAGTAGTGGAGAAGGTGGAAAGTTTTAAGTTCCTCAGCTTACACATCACGAACAAACTGAAATGGTCCACCCTCACAGACAGTGGGGTGAAGAAGGCGCAATAACGCCTCTTCAACCTCAGGAGGCTGAAGAAATGTGGTTTGTCACCTAAAACCCTCACAAACTTTTACAGGTGCACAATTGAGAGCATCCTGTCGGGCTGTATCACCCACTGGTACGGCAACTGCACCGCCCTCAATTGCAAGGCTCTCCAGAGGGTGTTGCGGTCTGCACAACGCATCACCGGGGGTAAACTACCTGCCCTCCAGGACACCTGCAGCACACGATGTCACAAGAAGGCCAAAAAGATCATCAAGGACAACAACCACCCAAGCCACTGCCTGTTCACCACGCAACCATCCAGAAGGCGAGGTCAGTACAAGTGCATCAAAGCTGGGACCGAGAGACTGAAAAACAGCTTCTATCTCAAGGCCATCAGACTGTTAAACAGTAATAACTAATACAGAGAAGCTGCTGCCTACATACAGACTCAAATCATTAGCCACTTTAATAAATGGATCACTAGTCACTTAAAAAATATGCCATTATAATCATGTTTACATATCTTACATTACTCATCTCACATGTATATACTGTATTTTATACCATTTATTGCATCTTGCCTATGCCGTTCGGCCATTGCTCATCCATATATTTATATGTACACATTCTTATTCCATCCCTTTACATTTGTGTGTATAAGGTAGTTGTTGTGAAATTGTTAGATTACTCGTTAGATATTACTGCACTGTCAGAACTAGAAGCACAAGCACCTTGCTACACTCGCATTAACATCTGCTAACCATGTGTACGTGACCAATAAATTTGATTTGATTTCAGTGTGAAGGTCAGGGGAATTACGTCGAAATCCTTTTCAGAGAATTGGATATGGAGTTTATGACTATACGACTGCTTATGCAAATTAACCCATTGGGCTCTGGTCAAAAGTATAGTCCTGTGTAGGGCATAGGGTAACATTTGAGATTCATTCCATTAATATACGACTGCTTATGCAAATTCCCCCATTCAGACAGGACATCATTGAACAGCATTTGCATATTTTGTCTCCCGATTAGTTCTCATGAATTAAACACGAGGACTATTTAAGAATCTAAATATCTAGGACTCTATTCAATCCGCAACGCAGAAGTTCAGCTTTACAGCATGATTGAAATTTAAAGGCAAAGTCCCGCTTTAGCAGAGGCTGCATTCACGGTATCACTGCATATGTCGGCTCAACTGGAAATGACCTTTACATTTCCATCACTTGAGCTTTACAGATTGAATAGGGTCCCTACTGTTTGTGATGTGAATCACTATTTGTTAGCATGCGCTGCCTTCCCCGGAAGTTTCCTCTTCCCCTGTAGCTCAGTATCTAACAAATGTTGTATCAGTTGAGAAATGTATTTAATATAAGATAAAAATATACTTTTTAGTTTGATATAAAACATCTATCACCTTTCAAATCTAACCCCCTCTCTACCTCCCTTCTATCCCCTTCCCTCTCTCCCTCTCTTCTTCCTCCAGAGAAAGAGAAGACCAAGAAACAGAGACAGTGGGAGGAGGAGTTGATCCTGAAAATCCATAAACTGGTGCAGAAGAGGGATTTCCTAGTGGACGATGCAGAGGTGGAGAGATTAAGGTAGAACTGTGGTCCGAGGGAGCTGGAGGGAGGGAGATGGAGGGAGGGAGGGAGATGGAGGGAGAGAGCGAGGGAGCTGGAGAGAGGGAGGGAGAGAGCTGGAGAGAGGGAGCTGGAGAGAAGGAGGGAGCTGGAGAAAGGGAGGTGGGGGGAGGGAGGGAGATGGAGAGAGGGAAGTGGAGGGATTAACGTATAACTGTGGTCCGAGGGAGGTGGAGGGAGAGAGCTGTAGAGAGGGATCTGGAGAGAGGGAGGTAGAGGGAGGGAGCTGGAGAGAGGGAGGGAGCTGGAGAAAGGGAGTGAGCTGGAGAGAGGGAGTGAGCTGGAGAGAGGGAGTGAGCTGGAGAGAGGGAGCTGTAGAGAGGGAGGGAGCTGTAGAGAGGGAGGTGGAGGGAGGGAGATGGAGAGAGAAAGGAGCTGTAGTGGAGGGAGGGAACTGTAGATGGAGGTGGAGGGAGGGAGCTGGAGAGAGGGAGGGAGCTGGAGAGAGGGAGAGTGGAGGGAGGGAGCTGGAGAGAGGGAGGTGGAGAGAGGTAGGTGGAGAGAGGGAGGTGGAGGGAGGGAGGTGGAGAGGGAGGGAGGTGGAGGTGGAGAGGGAGGTGGAGAGAGGGAGGTGGAGGGAGAGAGGGGGAGCTGGAGAGAGGGAGGTGGAGGGAGGGATCTGGATAGAGGGAGGGAGATGGAGATGGAGGAGGGAGGGAGATGGAGAGAGGGAGGGAGATGGAGAGAGGGAGGGAGATGGAGAGAGGGAGCTGGAGAGAAGGAGGGAGATGGAGAGAGGGAGGGAGCTGGAGAGAGGGAGGTGGAGAGAGAGAGGTGGAGAGAGGGAGGGAGGGAGCTGGAGGGAGGGAGCTGGAGGGAGGGAGCTGGAGAGAGAGGGAGGGAGCTAGAGAGAGGGAGGGAGTTGGAGGGAGAGAGCTGGAGAGAGGGAGTTGGAGGGAGAGAGCTGGAGAGAGGGAGGTAGAGGGAGAGAGGGAGGGAGCTGGAGAGAGGGAGGTGGAGGGAGGGATCTGGAGAGAGGGAGGGAGATGGAGAGAGGGAGGGAGATGGAGAGAGGGAGCTAGAGGGAGAGAGGAAGCTGGAGAGGAGGGAGATGGAGAGAAGGAGGGAGCTGGAGAGAGGGAGGTGGAGAGAGAGAGGTGGAGAGAGAGGTGGAGAGAGGGAGGGAGATGGAGGGAGGGAGATGGAGGGAGGGAGATGGAGAGAGGGAGGGAGAGAGCTGGAGAAAGGGAGGGAGATGGAGGGAGGGAGGTGGAGAGATTAAGGTATAACTGTGGTCTGAGGGATGTGGAGGGAGAGAGCTGGAGAGAGGGAGGGTGATAAGAGAGGGAGGGAGGGATCTGGAGAGGGGGAGGGAGGGAGATGGAGAGAGGGTGATGGAGAGAAGGAGGGAGCTGGAGAGAGCGAGGGGGAGATGGAGGTGGAGGGAGGGAGGGAGCTAGAGGGAGGGAGGGAGCTAGAGGGAGGGAGGTGGAGGGAGAATGCTGGAGTGAGGGAGAGAGCTGGAGAGAGGACGGGAGATGGAGAGAGGGAGGTGGAGGGAGGGAGCTAGAGAGAGAAGGAGGGAGATGGAGAGAGGGAGCTGGAGAGATTAAGGTATAACTGCCAGACAGTCTGAGGGAGGTGGAGAGATTACGGTCTAACTGCCAGACAGTCTGAGGGAGGTGTAGAGATTATGGTCTAACTGCCAGACAGTCTGAGGGATGGGACACATGACCACAGTTCAACTCCTTATCATCTTCATTTCCTCTTCTACCTAGGCTTCTGTCTTGGTCCCCCTTGGTCTCTCACTTACTCCCCATCCTCTGCCTGCTATCTTGGTCCTCCTTTCTTTGACATGGAGATTACTTACAGACAGCTGATATGAGATCACAGTGTCATTCAGTGAATGTATGTATGGAGTATTGAGGATACTGAGAAGTAAACTGCAACGGACAGATTGCGAGACATTCTTGGAAACAAAGCTATTTTGTGTGTCGTAAATAGTCACTAACTTTATGGAATAGGAGTATGGACACAAGGTATGTTACAGTCTGGAAAGTGACAACTGTTTAGGGGCAAATGCTTTGGTACATACATATGGGGGTATTCTACAGACTCTGACGTTTTGCCATTGAGTGACTGCCTCTCTGTAACCACTGACTCTAACCCATATCCTCTCTACAGGGAGCAGGAGGAGGACAAGGAGATGGCTGAGTTCCTGAGACAGAAGCTGATGCCTCTGGAGAAGCTGGCCAGAGAAGCTGCCCAAAGTGAGTAGTATCCTTCATACAAAATGCACACTAGTACAGAGTAATCAATAGCTCAAATTCACGTTTGTTTATGAGTCACAGACATGATACACGTGTAGGACACAGTGCAATGAAATGCTTACAGGTTCCCCCTCTTGACAACGCAACACCAACATGGTCATGGTCACAGTGGCCTTGATGAAAACACTCAAGTACGTATTAAAAGCACACATACAGTAAAGTTGTGGATATGGTGTAATACCAAGCAGATGAGTTCTGTCATCTCCAGAGTCACAGACCATGAGTGGCCCTGACTGTCATACAGTTTCACACCAGGCACACTGGCTCTGTCACATTAGATCAAGACCGAGATAAAATCAAGAGGCAACAAGGGACTAGCCACGTAATGGAATTAATGTGATAACAGCCGATTCAAATCATATCAGAATATCGATTCTAGAACAGAGTCTTAGTTGTTATGGTGTTGATTTCATCTAATCATGGCTAGGACTTCATTCAAACAGAGTCGAAGATGGGAATCGTAGAGAAATGGCTGTGCCTTTTTCATTTCCATCTAAAACCACAGAGAACGTGTCCAAATGTGCACCCCTATACGAGTCTCTGGTAGGAGTGCAAAAAGTAGTGCACTGTTGGGAACAGGGTGCCCTATGACATCTCAGATTTGCCCATACTCTCTTACCCTAGATCCCCAGAAGCCCAAGAGACAAGTCCCTGATCCTCCGCCCAGCAAGCCATCCATCACCAAGTCCATCACCATCATCAAGGACTGCTGCGGAGCCACCCAGTGTTGTATCATGTAACCGTGGTTAAAGAGGAGTTGAGGACAGTACACCCTCCCATTCACAGCACCACCCTAGTAACAACAACACAGTCACACTGTACATCTGTCACCTGACCTGGTCTCTTGGTGTCATATCACCTATCGTTACATCAATTCCTGTGATCCAGAGAACCCTGGTGCAAAATGGACGCCCATATAGAGGTGATAGATGGACAGGCCTGGCCACATGTAAATAATGGAATAACAGAAATGTAAATGAAATATGTGGCACTATATAATGTTAAAAGGCAATTGGAAATTGAATATATGGGACCTGTACAGTATTGTAAGCAATACACCAATTTATATTGATTTAGGGACTCATTACATCCCTCTTGAAACATTCTTCAGAGATCAATAATGACATATATTCCTCAGATTTATAAGCACAACGTCCCATACCCAACCACAAACGCATCATACCAAGGTTCTCTGTCCACCAGGAAATGACATCATGACTTAATTGTTATTGACTTTGTCATTTTGAATAACGGGTATTTACTGGATGCTTCAATTCCAACCCTTTAACGGAACAACTAGAACTCCTCTCAGACTTAGGACTGTATGCTTACCAGGGTGGGGTCAATTCCATTTCAATCCAGTCAATTACTTACCGAATTACCAGATTTTAAAATGAATTGATCCAACCCTGATGCTTGCTCTGGAACTGTAGATTATGACACACTTCACTCACTGCAGTACATTTTTTATCCCTTTATTGTAAAGGTATACTTCCTATATAAACAGTATTACTGAACACAGTTGCTATGATACCATTTACATTGGCAAGCTGCAACAATCGCATGATTGAGTTATTTTGTTTTTCTATGATGTATATTAACGTATCAATAACCAGCCAGTATACACGCATTTATGTTGCTAAGGCAAAGTCAGCCTTACAACTGGTCATTCTTATCTTCACCAAAACATACTGGTAGTTATTACCATGGTATCACTACAATATTATTCATGATTACAATGAATAAGTATAGCAAAGGAAAACAATTAGCGCCATACTACGAGTCTTGCAATTTCTACGGCAAAACAAGAAGAGGTGAATGCAATTATTTGTACATGCCTTTGTTAAGATTCTGGAAAAGAGAGTGTTTGTTGGAATCTGTTTGTAGAAGATTAGGGAGTCCTGTTCAACAAAGTGACCCTCTACTTCAGAATATTGTCCTCTACCTTTGGGTAGATCTCGGAAGTATTTTTCTTGACTCATCAAGTCCTTCTCCTTGCTTCCATCGGAGGTTTTGAGAAGCAAAGAATTGAGGAAAACACTGACACTCATCCCTGAACTTTGTTCTGTAGTATATTAGTGATGCTTTAATGTCCAAATTGAACAATATGCATAAAATGAGCCGAAATTACCTGTCCATATACAGTACCAGTCAAAAGTTTGGACACACCTACTCAACATTTTTTTTATTTTTTACTATTTTCTACATTGTAGAATAATAGAGAAGACATCAAACCTGACACAACACATATGGAATCATGTAGTAACCAAAACAAGTATTAAATCAAAATACACTGCTCAAAAAAATAAAGGGAACACTTAAATAACACAATGTAACTCCAAGTCAATCACACTTCTGTGAAATCAAACTGTCCACTTAGGAAGCAACACTGATTGACAATACATTTCACATGCTGTTGTGCAAATGGAATAGACAACAGGTGGAAATTATAGGAAATTAGCAAGACACCCCCAATAAAGGAGTGGTTCTGCAAGTGGTGGACCACTTCTCAGTTCCTATGCTTCCTGGCTGATGTTTTGGTCACTTTTGAATGCTGGCGGTGCTTTCACTCTAGTGGTAACATGAGACGGAGTCTACAACCCACACAAGTGGCTCAGGTAGTGCAGCTCATCAATGCGAGCTGTGGCAAGAAGGTTTGCTGTGTCTGTCAGCCTAGTGTCCAGAGCATGGAGGCGCTACCAGGAGACAGGCCAGTACATCAGGAGACGTGGAGGAGGCAGTAGGAGGGCAACAACCCAGCAGCAGGACCGCTACCTCCGCCTTTGCGCAAGGAGGAGCAGGAGGAACACTGACAGAGCCCTGCAAAATGACCTCCAGCAGGCCACAAATGTGCATGTGTCTGCTCAAATGGCCAGAAACAGACTCCATGAGGGTGGTATGAGGGCCCGACTTCCCCAGCTGGGGTTTGTGCTTACAGCCCAACACCGTGCAGTACGTTTTTCATTTGCCAGAGAACACCAAGATTGGCAAATTCGCCACTGGCGCCCTGTGCTCTTCACAGATGAAAGCAGGTTCACACTGAGCGCATGTAACAGACGTGACAGTCTGGAGACGCCGTGGAGAACGTTCTGCAGCCTGCAACATCCTCCAGCATGACCGGTTTGGCGGTGGGTCAGTCATGGTGTGGGGTGGCATTTCTTTGGGGGGCCGCACAGCCCTCCATGTGCTCGCCAGAGGTAGCCTGACTGCCATTAGGTACCGAGATGAGATCCTCAGACCCCTTGTGAGACCATATGCTGGTGCGGTTGGCCCTGGGTTCCTCCTAATGCAAGACAATGCTAGACCTCATGTGGCTGGAGTGTGTCAGCAGTTCCTGCAAGAGGAAGGCATTGATGCCATGGACTGGCCCGCCCGTTCCTCAGACCTGAATCCAATTGAGCACATCTGGGACATCATGTCTCGCTCCATCCACCAACGCCACGTTGCACCACAGACTGTCCAGGAGTTGGCGGATGCTTTAGTCCAGGTCTGGGAGGAGATCCCTCAGGAGACCATCTGCCACCTCATCAGGAGCATGCCCAGGCGTTGTAGGGAAGTCATACAGGCACGTGGAGGCCACACACACTATTGAGCCTCATTTTGACTTGTTTTAAGGACATTACATCAAAGTTGGATCAGCCTGTAGTGTGGTTTTCCACTTTCATTTTGAGTGTGACTCCAAATCCAGACCTCTGTGGGTTGATACAAATTATCAATGGAAATAAAATGTGTGATTTTGTTGTCAGCACATTCAACTATGTAAAGAAAAAAGTATTTAATACGAATATTTCATTCATTCAGATCTAGGATGTGTTATTTTAGTGTTCCCTTTTTTGAGCAGTGTATATTTTATATTTGATATTCTTCATGGTTGCCACCCTTTGTCTTGACAGCTTTGCACACGCTAGGCATTCTCTCAACCAGCTTCATGAGAATGTATTTCAATTAACAGGTGTGCCTTGTTAAAAGATCATTTGTGGAATTTCTTTCCTTCTTAATGCGTTTGAGCCAATCACTTTTGCTGTGACAAGGTAGGGGTGGTATACAGAAGATAGCCCTATTTGGTGAAAGACCAAGTCCATATTATGCCAAGAACAGCTCAAATAAGCAAAGAGAAACAACAGTCCATCATTACTTTAAGACATTAAGCTCAGTCAATGCAAAAAAATTAAGAACTTTGAAAGTTTCTTCAAGTGCTATGATGAAACTGTCTCTCATGAGGACCACCACGGGAAAGGAAGACCCAGAGTTCATGTGAGTTACCAGCCAAAAATAAATGCTTCACAGGAGTTCAAGTAACAGACACATCAACATCAACTGTTCAGAGGAGACTGGTTGAATCAGGCCTTCATGGTCGAATTGCTGCAAAGATATCACTACTAAAGGACACCAATAATAAGACTTGCTTGGGCCAAGAAACACAAGCAATGGACATTAGACCAGAGGAAATCAGTCCTTTGGTCCGTTGAGTCCAAATTTGAGATATTTGGTTCCAACTCGCCATGTCTTTGTGAGACGCAGTAGGTGAACGGATGATCTCCGCATCTGTGGTTCCCACCATGAAGCATGGAGGAGTTGGTGTGATGTTGTTTTGCTGGTGACACTGGCAGTAATTTATTTAGAATTCAAGGCACACAACCAACATGGCTACCAGAGCATTCTGCAGCGCTACGCCGTCCCATCTGGTTTGCGCTTAGTGGGACTATCATTTGTTTTTTAACAACCAAAAACACACTTCCAGGCTGTGTAAGGGCTTTTTGACCAAGGAGAATGGAGTGCTGCATCAGATGACCTGGCCTCCACAATCACCTGAACGCAACCCAATTGAGTTTGACCATAAAGGAAAAGCAGCCAACAAGTACTCAGCATATTATGTAGGAACTCTTTCAAGACGGTTGGAAAAGCATTCCTAACGAAGCTGGTTGAGAGAATGCCAAGAGTGTGCAAAGCTGTCAAGGCAACGGGTGGCTACTTTGAAGAATCTAAAATATATTTAGATTTGTTTAACACTTTTTGGGGTACTACATGATTCCATATGTGTTATTCCATAGTTTTGATGTCTTCACTGTGATTCTACAATGTAGGAAATTGTAAAAATAAAGAAAAACCCTTGAATGTGTAGATGTGTCTAAACTTTTGACTGGTACTGTATTTAAATAAAAAGGCATCTTTCAGGAATTCACTGGTTTTCCAAGTTATTTAAAGGGATCGTTCAGTTTGAAGTTTTAGTAACATTGCTAAATTACCAGCTAGCAAACCGTAACACCCATTGCACTTACTGTCACTTTCAGCAAGTAAAAAATATAACACCTTTAACTATCCCTTTAAGAGAAACTCAAGTCAAAAATAAGAGGAAGGAGTAATGCTTGAGTGATTTATTCAACAGAAATCATTTGGTCCCCTCAACATCAATGAAACGGTCACAACAACGTCTTGTATGGTGAGAAGGGGGAACAGGGAGAAGGAACGATAGAATACTTCAGTGAAACAAATACAGAACAGAAAAGTTATCACAAAGGATAACCTTGATGATGAAAACTGGAGGGGGTGAGTTCCATGAGAGTACAACAGAGAGACTAAGAGAAGTGCAAACAAACATTGAGAGACAGGGTAGTATCCAGAATAGCACCCTATTCCCTATATAGTGCACTACTTTTGACCAGAGTTCATATAAAGTAGTGCACTATATAGGGGATATGCTGCCGTTTCAGACGCAGACCATGACATACTCACTTCAAGATCCAATTAAATCGCACTATAGTAGAGTACAAATTAACGACAAAACAATTATTTTTTTCACCTCCGAAATGAACAAACCCACAATAAACCTCCTTTTACAAGAACCAAAGCTATGCAAAGGTGCATACGGAGTACTTTACCAGTACATGCTGCTTTTTACTGATGTAAGCAAACTTATGAGAATTGTACCTCTTATTTTAACTCTGCCTTCTGAGATAGTGGACACTGTAGCACCTGGGAGTTAGTTCTAACGTAAAACGCAGTTGTATCTTTCGAGGCAAAACTAAAGTATAATTTAAGTTTTAGTGCACAATTTTAAGGCAACTTTTGTGCCGATTGTCCCTTTGTTAAAGAGAAATAAGATTCTGCCCATTGTTCAAACGGGGTCTAAACACTTTCGGAAAGATTCTGAGCCTTTAAGCCATTATCCCTCAATATACCGTATCGGAAATCGCTCAAGATTCTGGGAAATCCACCTCGAGTCATGTAATTAGAAACAGGAAGGAAATCTTGGGCGTCAAAACACAAAAGTCTAGTAACTAACGAGGAGAATCAAATTAGATGCCAATTTGAAACACAGTCAACAGGAAAAACACTGACAGGAATCTGACCAGCCATATTGGCTCTTGGCAAGGAGATCACTATCATGGGCTCTGGCCCAATTTCTCTGGTCTTCAACTGAATCTCCAACACATACAGTAACACTGACAGAAGGAGACATTTTGGATCAAAGGAGATGGACATCAGGGGCCCTGGCCCAATTCTCTGGTCTTTTCTGCATCTTCAACACAGTAGCAGCACAAGAGAGAAAACTGCATTTTTCAACATCTGTTCATAGGGATGCTGTTTTTCCCTTACATCAAATCATGCCTTCTTTCCAAACCATGCTTGTAGGTAGGAACTCTGTCATAACCTGGGGTTGGTTGGTACAATCAGCACTCATCAACACGTAGGATAGGCAACAACAAAAAATAAATCTATAGACAATAACAAGTAAAAATGTTATGTAAAGACGATTGAGGTATGTTATGTCTCCAGTCCATTCAGTAGCCATCCCTTACTAAGCGCCATGGCAGATACAAGCCATTGTAAGAGCCAGGCGTTGTCCAGCGCCGCACGAGGGCCTTTGTCCCTTTGATCCTATCGGGGGCCTCCAGGGGCCCCTCTTGCTGTTTCATGTGTAGCTGGAGCACACAAGTGCCCATCTTTTCTCTCCACTTTTACTAAAAACACCAAGTCTATCTCATTGTTTTAAAAATCAAAAATCCCAGCTCCTCTACTCAAACAGTAGAGACAACACTGAAAATGTAGACAAAAAGCAACAAGGTTGAACAAAAACAACCTTGGGCGTTTCCACAGTAACCAGGAGTGAGGGGGAGGGGTGATGTAAACAGTAACCAGGAGTGGGGGGAGGTGATGTAAACAATACCTCTAATATATTGTTTCTGTGGAAACAAGACAACTTCAACTAATTTCTTTAAAAAATGCAGTTCACCAACAGTCTGATTTCTGACCTAATAGGTTTACACCATGCATAAAATGTTTGTTTTTATGCACAACATGCATATTACACACCACCTATAAGTTATTCAAGTGTAAACCGCACTCAATCTCTAAAAATACAAAAACAGAAATAATTTCTACTTAGCTTCCGGCAGGAAACAGTGTCATCATAGCTTTGCTCACCCTGCCTCCAAGCTTTTTAACACTTTGTCCGAGTATTCAGGGCCTCGGCTTCTGCCTTGCCTAAATAACGGCCCAAGGCAGACTGGCCCTCAACCTTGCCAAGAGCTCGTTCAAAACTCTTCACTGAGAAGTCAGAATTCCTTCTCTTTCACACTGTCGGAGACAGCGCTGATTGCGACACCCCATTGAGAACACACAGATACAAGCTTAGATCGATTTGACTGAGACCAGACTGCCATCAAAGTTACTTCGAAGCCATTTTGGCAGTTTGATCACTCCTGCCATTGACTCGATACTTGAATGAGAAACTGAAAACACCAGCCATATAGGCTACTACTTTATGAAAGAACATAGTCAAGGTGGAACGATGTCTGAGGACTCTAACACTGGACAGTGAACTGAACACAATGCTAAACATCGCCCAAGAGAAAGTTAAAAGAATGAGATGGGCATGGTTACTCAACGATAATTGTCAATACTACCTCCAAAGCTCAAATATGTTTTATTTATTTATTTTTTAAACTTCTAGCTGTATGAAGAAGTGCATTTGTCCGATGACAAAATGCAATGGGGACAACACAGGGGAGAGGGCAGTAGACACTTTACGGTTCCTTTCTTGAAACATAGCAAGGCAGTATCAAAATAATGACGTTTCTCTACATATTTATATAGCTTTCCCTCAGAGCTTCCTTGACACATGATATAAAATCCCTATATAAGCTCTCATTTTTAAACAAGTTACTGTATTAAATCTCTGAGGAGTTTTGAGTTGAGGTAAGGGTATTCAGCGGTAAAATAGGCATCTTTTGCGATTTGCAGTGTAAACTCGTGGCTACAGTGCCAACTATCTCAGTATTTGTTGTTGCTGTATTGTCCCATGTGGGGAAGTTCTCTTTCCACTTTTAGAGAATCATGTTTCCAAACAATTTATCCATAGTATATAATTAATATCTACCACAAAACGTTCCTGGACATGCATTAATCTGACTAAAATTACACGGCTTTGAAAAATGAATGGCTGTTGCAGAAATAACTGCAACAAGAAAACGCATGGCTTTGTGAAGGAACACCTACATCAACACGATGATTGAGTTTGAAAAGATAAGGGGAAAAGGCAAAGAAAAGAAATAACATCAGTTTGTTTTGCGAGGGGCATGACTAAAAACAAAATTATTTTTGGGGCTTTTTACAATTTAGCCGATCAACTCTTCATTCTCGAGATGTGTGTGATGAATGTGTGTGCGCTTGTTCCAGCATGTGATTGTCAGTGAGTTATCTTAGGGGGCGGCTGTAAAAGAGAAGTTAGCTGCCAGCTTCACTTTATTGCGAGGAGTCCTCTTGATGGGGCTGTTTTCAATGGACGCTATTTTGCGGGTCACATTCTGTGGAGGCTTGGTAGTCGTAGAAACCAAAACAACAACATTCTGGTCAGTTAGTAGTTCTATAGGCTCAGATGTGTCACAGACAGCCGGAGCTGCTACTTCTTGTTCTGCTACAGCTTCCTCCTCAGGTTTATCGAGCTCTGAAAAACACAATGGCAACACATATCCACAACAGTCCAAGGGAAGATGTTGGCTGTGTGTATAGCGGAGCACGAGTAAGCTTGAAGCTAATGCCTAGGAGGGCTAACAGTCTCATTGCACACACAAGACCTGGGTTTGAACCGCGGTTGATCACGTGATCAGCTCACCTGCTGGTGATGGCGTCTGCTCGAAGTGGATGAGGTCAGCCTGTTGGAGAACGGGGTCAGGGTGCAGCTGGGGAGAGGGCAGGCAGGAGGGTACTGGGCCACACAGCAGGTCTACTGGAGAAGTCAGACACAGCAGCTCCATCTCCACCCCACCAACACCTGAGGGAGAAAAAGAGACTTAATTTCTGCTTCAATGTATAAACAACTATTAAAAAGCCTAAAAACACCTACAAGGCAAAAAGAAGAACATCAAAACATTGGTAATAGTGCCTATGACTCCAGTGGTGTGGTTAGCTACCTGGGCTGTGAGTTCCAGACTCTGTGTTGCTACAGGGGCTGTCTCTCTGGCTGGTCCCGTCCTCAGGCTCCTCTGAAGCTGCAGGGCTGGCTCCAGTGGCTCGAGCTGCTGAGGAGAACCAACCAACCAACCCACAGACCATTATTACACTCTTTCCATTACAGAGTAAACACTGGGCCTTCAAGACACTACCATTTCTGTTCCCATCATATAAGCAAAACACCACGACTTCTGTTCCCATTACATGTCATGTTCAACTTGTCTCATGTTGAAGGATCATACAACATGATTCCCATGAGATGAACTGATAACAACCCCTTCCCATATGTTAATACTAAATGCAGGTAAGGCCAAAGCCATTTGTTTCCACAGTTCCTGCTGCCAGACGGTTGATTTGTCTTTACCTTTCATATCGTTCTTCAAAACGATAATCCTCTTGTGGCCATGCCCTTTGATCCACACTACCTGCACACAGGCAGAAACAACATCCCATTTAATTACCACAAACCCCATCCATCCATCACCACAGAGTCTGCTATGGGGGCTAAAGCCGCACAGTGCAGGGACAGAGAAGGCAACTAACCACATTGACTACATCTGCTGCTTTGACAGTGATATCCCCAGTGCAGGTCCATATGCTGAAGAACTCTTTATAGATACAAGCGTTATAAATTCCCATCTTATCATTAACACATCTGTGTATTTCCAACATGTTGTTTAACTAGACGTTTGTCTATCAGCTTTGAATTTAAGAAAAGCACTTAAAAAAAAGAAGTTTCGCCTAATTCTGTACCTGTGGTATGGCGTTAAGCAGGTCGTCTACGCTGCCGTAGCCGTAGGAGCGAGGTTGGAGGCCGTGTCCGGTGAACTTGGCGTAGGCCCCGGGGAACTCCGTTAGGAAGATCTGGTGGTAGTGGTAGGTGTGGAGCAGGGCACGCACCCTACGGGCAAACTGGTACAGACGGGTGAGTCTAACTCTCTCCTCGCCACGCTCGCCTTCCTCCTCACCCTCACCGTAGAACAGCTAGGGGGGGAGAGAGAGAAGGGAAGAGAGAGAAGGGAAGTTATGAGAAACACCAGGGGAGGGCAAACTTTGTGGCTCGAGGGCCACATTGGGATTTCAAAATTAAACAAACAGAGGGCCACACATTTTTTGGGGGGTGGGCCAGAACGGTCAGTTATTTGAAAATGTATAGGTCCATTGTCATTTCAACATATTTTGTCTAGTTTGAGGTTTAAGAGTTTTTTTTGTTATTACCCACGGGTCGTAGTTTGCCAACCTCGGTCTAGACTAGACCTACACACAAAGACCAAATGGTCATTATTCCAAATATTCTAACATAACCACAGTATTTCATTCAAAAGGATTGTGAAATGTCTCAGACAATTACAAAACCCGACTAACACAATGCTACCCAACTTTAAGACCCTGTGAAAAAGCCCTAAAAGAAATTTCACAGGAATCCATGATCCTTCTTATCAGACAAATAGGCAGTAGAGCAAAAAGGTTCCAGTCTATAGAACTAGAATTAAACATTAGTATAGTATGATATCTCTATGGTCCAGTCCACCGACCTCCACCAGGTAAGGCAGGCTCTTCAGCAGCTCGCTGAGCGAGAGGAAGCCGTATTCACAGGGGTTGAGCTGTACCCCATGTACAGAATGATACAGCAGACTCAAGCCCTCCACGCTGACGGAGCCGTCTCCCTCGTGCTGCCCCAGGCCCATCAGCAGGGACAGCAGCTGGCACGTTAACGAGCGCAGAGACTTCCTGTTGATCAGCTGGACCTCACGGCCGTTAGTGCCATCCACCACCTGAGGAGAAGATCAAATCAGATGTATTTATAAAAATCCCTTTATACTGCAGCAGGTATCAAAGTGCCTTCAGTTGGAAGTGAGAGATGAACCTTGGTATTCAGAAAACATGGCTGAATCTGGAATTTATGGCTCATTTCCAATATAAAGATGACATTTCAACCCACCAATAAGGGGCCTGCATGCTCAAAATTCATCAAAGCCACTTCAGTGACATCAATTCATATCAAGAAATACTTGTGACTCATCCTTAGGGGCCAAAATAATGTTTACACGAGGTCTTGTATAGCTCAGGATGCTCTTGTTCAGTGTTGGGGTCAACAACCATCAAAACATGCAGTATCACAACCATTTAAATCAGTCTAAATCTATTAAGTACAACAGCCTACTACAGATGTATTTGACTGAACTGACTAGAAAGTACCAACCATACCTTGACGACGTGGCAGAGCTTGACGAGCAGGGCAGGCAGGGAGGAGACATCGTAGTCCTGGAGCCTCAGGCCGTAGCCAAAGGTCTTGCTATACTCAGACAGTAGCTGGGCAGCAGGCAGGCTGGAGTCTCTCTGGGAACGGAGCATCTTGACCAGCTGGGCAGCCAGGGCCTTCACACGCTCTACCTCTGTTAGGGTCAGCACCTTCTCCTCTCCACACTCCAACACCTGGGGAGAGAGGTTCCATAACAAAATGTCAACTCTACTCTAGGAATAACGTTATTTGAACTGATAATAAATTACCCATTAGGACAGAAATGAGATGTACACCAATATTTATTACACACAATTTTTGTGGCTGGTGAAAAGAAAAATAGCTGCTGGGTGTGACAGTTTTTACTGTCAGACGTTGCGATTCATTTCCAAATCATTCCAAATTAAGGTAGTGCTCTGGATTAATTGAGGATAATCTGACATTATCAATGGCTTCTCCTGCAGCACTCTGAAGTCAACAAATTCCTCCTGGGACAGAGAATGACTCTGGCCTCCACCCACCACGAGTACGTCGGGGATGGCCTCGAAGAGCTCCATGAGCTTGGTGAAGCCGTAGTAGGCGAGTTTGCACTGGCGTCCGAAGTGGTGGTGGTAGGTAGGGATGAACTTGGAGAAGGCCATGCGACAGTGGGGCTGGTGACGCAGTAGGTCCACCACCTCCTTACCAAACTGCTTGGTCCGCTCCATCTCATCTGATGTACGATCTGAGGGGGACGAGACAAAGGAGGGCAAGAGTTAAAAACCCTGTTTTTAGTTTATTTTTATAATATATATTTTTGAAGCCAGTTAGATATGTTCTCTGCTGGATGGAGTCTCCCTGTTGTAATAAACCACATATTTATACATTTACTTTAACTTCTCTTCTTTTAGCTCACCTGGTAATTCCTATTACAGGTCATTTCATTTTTAAAGATTAAGATTATACAGAAAAACATGTAGAGGGAAAAACAACCTGATCCCCAACCACATCAACCCCATCCCAAGTAGAACAGGTATTTTCTGACTTTACTGAACAGAGAGAGGATGACAGTGTGGAAAGAGGTTGTGTCAAAAGGCAGTAGGCCGGGTTTAAACCTACTGTATGCCGACACCGTAGAAGTGTACCGAAGGCTGCGGCATTACTGCTACACCAGCCAGGTCACAGTCAGGAGATAGTCGGGCATATGTGTGTGTGTGAAATGCATTACTTTATTCCATGCCCTCCAATGGCAAGGATATTCTTACCCATCTCCAAGAGAATTTCTGGGTTGAATGAGTGGGAAAAAAAATCCCAAAATAAATCCAAAACAAAAAAGTGACTAATATTACACAATTTTCCCCCAGGGATCAAATGTACAACCACAGCCACAAACAAGACAACAACCCAACCGTCTGGTCCCAAGTTGAACATAATTTCTAAACAAACGTTACCAATATTTCACATGTCCTTCCTAAAGCTGGGTATGTTCCCCCAGAGGATCAAATGTACGAGAAAGAAAGAACAACCCTCTGGTAGTTTATCCATGACCCTGATATCAGACCAGGTATCAGACCAGATCAGGTTGCACAATTATTGTTACTTTCCCCAAATCCCAGGTGGAAGTACACTGGGAACAATAACCACGAAAAATACAGAATCCTTTTGGGGAAGTTACCGGAATGTTGCATACCCTAAGACCCATACAGAGGGACCTCATCTCACCTCTCTTGGGTACAGAGATGACAGTGTCCAAGTCCTGGTGTGTGATGGTGATGGTGGTGTCAGGGATCTCAGCTAGCAGGTCCATCAGATCACACATCCCATAGTCCAGCACCTGCCAGTCTCTGGAGAAGCACCTGTAGCAATAGAAACACGTTGAATGAACACACACACACACACACACACACAGACAAGGTGCCATTTGACACAGAAAATACACTTCCAAATAAATTCATATAAAACATCACCACAAGTAAATACACCTCCAAATAAGCCAATAGAAACAGAATCCAAACAAAGTCATAAAACAAATACTTTACTGTTAATTAACAATAGCTGACAGGAATGTGCTTAGCTCTTGGAATAGACATGATTGGCTGAGAGCGTGGGAATGGGCAGTCCTCCAATAGAATTGACCAGTGGTTGGTCTGCATGAACTTTAGACTCTTTGGCTAGAGAGTGGCGGAGTGGGCAGTTCCTGGCGGCAGTACTGACCAATGGTAGGCCTGCATGAAGTCCGTGACGGTCACCTGTTTGCTGGCCTGGAACTTGAGCAGTTTGAGGAGGTCCTGGGTGAATCTCTTCACCTGGGCACGGTGGGTCAGGGTCAGCAGACGCTTGGTCCCCATGCCAAGGATCTGGAGTTGAGAGAAGAAAAACAGATTTTACTTCAGGGTCACCACCACTGAGTGTATGCTAGCACTTCCTGCTGCAATAATCTATTAGATGTTGTACTAATAGTTTCTGTCAGGGATCTAACCTCAAGGCTGTTGAAGTGTGTAATGAGAAACAAAGTGGGCAAGGCTTTGTCAGAAGGGATAGCAGATGGTCTCCCAGTCTCTTCATTGTGTGTTTGAGCTAGGAAGTCACTAAACTAGCAAGATTAAATGTGATCCATCATGTATCAATTAATTGAGCTTGAGTAACTGCCATCTTTGATTATCTGTGTAATGGAGCGATTTATTAAACTGTGTGTGTGTATGTATGATACCTGCAGTACGTGAGGCACAGCCTCCAGTAGCTCCAGCAGCTTAGAGTATCCGTAGTCAGAGACCCTACACTGCTTGGCATAGTGGTGGTGGTAGGCAGGTATGAACTTGCTGATGGGCATCAGGTTGCAGGGCTGACCCTTCATCAGGTCAATGAGCTCTCTACTGAACTGGATCAACTGGGGGTTCCCCACCGGGGACTTGCACCGCTGCATCCACTGGTCTATGACACACACACACACAGCAAGAGGTTTTAATGACTTCTATTATGATAGTAGTATGGGTGCAGCTCTGTCTTGGAGTGCTGGTATCGTCGTCAGCAGCACAGTATCCACCTACTAAAAATGTCAGGAAAGCAGTTTTTAGCTCAACATATCGCTGACACAATTCGTCAAGTGTCTTTGAGAATGGCCTTATGCAATAGGGGCCTCCATTGTTAATGAATATAGGGTTTAAATTCTGTAGGTTTGTATTGCTTTTATGAACCCCAGGGGATTCCTCTGTGAGTCTAAATAAAAGGTTTTCAATGTAATTCTCCTTGAGTGTTAGGGCTGAGAGTCAGGTCAGTACCTGTGTTGGATGCGGGTGGCTTGTTGTGGATCCACTTGATGACCTTGAAGCCGTTCTGAGCAGTGACGATGTTAATGCCTGGTATACAGGTGATAAGGTGCTCCAAGGGGACACTCCCCTCCTCCTCCCCCTCTTCAGACACCGCCAGGGGGCCCAACTCTGACGCATAGCACTCTGAGAAACTGAAGTCACAGGAAAGAAAAATTAATATTCATGAAACACAAAATCTAGTAACATTTACAGTGTTATAGGAAATTCCAAATGGCCATTGTACTCCATTTGTATGAAATGGGTTCTAGAAATATTGTTTTGCTTAATTAAAAAAGTTATTTCCCATAAAAGTTCACTTTTATTTCAAGGCAGATCTCTCCCACTCCATTTATTGAATTCAACATCATTAAGCATCCACTGTCCGTTAATCTATCCAGGCAGAGACAGCGTTGGTTACCTGAGCAGGGGCAGGGTTCCCTCATGGGACTGTAGCAGACAGTGGACCTGGGAGGCCAGGGTCTTCAGAGACACCACCACAAAAGGAATCTTATACGAGTCTGGGTCAAAGTCTGCCTCACTACAGGGGGGACAGAGAGATTGAGCTTATGAAATACTTTTCCAAAAAGAGTCCTGTAAGATGACATAAATGTGAGTGAGTGTGTGTGTGTGCATATGGGTCTTTCAGTCTATCCCTACCTGAAGTTCTGCTGGGTGTAGTGGTAACTGCAGACAGGCTCGTGGTACTCCAACTGTTCAAACACCACAGGACTACCATTAGCCGAGGACCCCTCCTGGGACTGAGACGACCCCAGAGGGCTCTGCCTGGTCTGGCTACTGGGGAGGAGACACACCAGCCTGCCTCCACCCTGCTCCCTCACCGCCACAACCTCTTGTAGTCTGTATAGGTCGCTCACCACCAGCTTACGACCAAATCTGGGGAGAGGTGGAAAGGAATTAATAAAGTACATCGACAGCCTTTATTTAGCCTCCATTTACCCAGGCAGCCCAATTCGGATCTTTACCCCCCCACTGATTGGTCTTTTAACCAATCAAATCTTATTGGTCAAAAGACCAATTACTGAGAAAAAAAGAAGATCAGGGCCCGTTTTCCCAAAAGCATCTTAAAAATAAGTTCATTAGAACCATAGGATCCCATAGCTCCGTTGAACTTAGCATTAAGATGCTTTTGGGAAAAAGTGTAAACGCAGCCACAGTACTTAACATTGCATAGGACTAACTCCTACAGAGGTGGAGGGAGGTTGAGTGATGAGGAGAGAAGCAACATGACTCACCTTTTCTCGTAGATTTCAGTGAACTTGAAAAGGGGAAGACAGCTGGCTGGCGCGTCCTGGAGAATCTGGAAGATTTCAGAGCTGTAGGAAGAGGAAACCTTTTCATACCATCTATCTCAAACCAGGTACAAATCATGTGTTGGCGACATTTAAAAAAGGATGGTGCCGAGTTTCCCGATAGAAGACATGAAACTGCCAAATGATGTGACACGTATGGGAGAGAGTACTGCCTCAATGTTAGCTGTACTGTACATACCGGAGCATGGCTAGAAACTTGTTGCCGGCCCCGGTGATGAGGGAGACGTGGATGCGTTTGCTTCCTATCTTGTAGCGGTGCAGGCTGCTCACAGCACTGATGGCCTGCTGTAGGGAGACCATCTGGACGGTGGCTTTCAGCTGGTAGTCTGTGTGGGGACTCAGCTCTACGCCTTTAACCTGGAGAGAGACATGCACGTTAGCTTTTCATGTCGTCTACAGTGTCCGCGAATGACGCACAAGCAATTTGACCTCATTGTGACAGTGAAATCCCATCGCCTTCCTCAATGACATTGCAATAGGGCAGAGTTTTCCAAACTTGGTCCTCAGGACCCCAAGTTTTGGTTTTTGCCCCAACACTACACAGCTGATTCAAATAGTCAACTAATCATCAAGCTTTGATCATTTGAATCAGCTGTGTAGTGTTTGGGCAAGATTCCAAAACATGCACCCCTTGGGGTCCCAAGGGCAGAGTTTGGGAAACGCTGGCATAGAGTGCTGTCTACCATATAAATACTACAGAGCACTTTTGGCACAAGCACACACAGCCGCATCAGAAAATGACAGAATAGGTTGAACCAATGACACTAAACTACTAAATCCTGACCTCGCCATCTTGCTATTTAGCCTCAAATGGGAGACAGATTAAAGCTCTATTCATCTATAATGAATAGCATCAGAATACTGTCTGTACAGGACTCACCTGTCCGTGTCTGGAGAAGGCGTCGTGCAGGCTCTGCTGCAGCTCCTTACGGGACATCCTGTAGTCCAGGTTGGCCACCTGTAAGTCTGCCCCGTCCGAGAAGGGCTCCGAGGCCTGTGGGCCCACAGGCAGACAGGGGCTGCTGCTGCCCCAGGGAGGAGGGCCTATTAGAGGGGAGGAGCGGCTCGACATGCAGGGGGATCCACTCCTGGAGCAGAGAGAAAGAGAGGAGTTGAGTGGGTTGGCAGCACCATAGGAAGGTATAGATTGAAATGTCCTGACCAAATCATCAAAGTGTCAGATATTTGTGTAGCTTAATGAGGTTCTTTAAGACGATTCGTGCAGGAAATTTTACAAATAATTTGGGGGATATTCCCTTGCATTGTTTTTTTGGGGATAAAAAAGGCTCAAGTTAAAACCAAGGCATGGACTGACGTCTCTCATCGCCTAAAGACTGCTTACAGGGTTAAGAAACAAAACGGGTTCTGTTGTGTCTGATGGTCTCACCGTGAGGACCAGGAGCCTTGGGAGAGGCCCTGTGGCTGGGGGAGGACCGAGGCGCTAAAGGTCTTGTGCAGGGTCAGCTTGCTGAAGGCAGAGGGGGTGCTGACCTGGAACTCTCCAGAGCTCCGGTCCACATGACGCTCAGAGTCCGATGCACTGCAGGGGCTGGAGAGGTCCCTCCTGATGGGAGAGGGGACATTAACTCGAAGTTTAAAGATTATGGCATACTCAGCTCTCTGAAAACAACAACTGCATGTGAGAGTTTTAGGCATCACCTCAGCTCCAGTAGTTTGAGCACAAGCCACCTCATTTAGAAACAGCTGCTTATTAATTCCTACATCTGCCTATGTGTTCTACACTTCCTTGGGTCGATGGACCCCTCTATAACAGGGATACTTTTTGCAGGCCATTTTACAATATTGAAGGTAAAAACACATACAAGCCTGTGGGAACCAACTGTGATGGAACCATCTAAAAATTAGTACATTTGTTCTTTCTTCATTTTAGTCTGAAAGGGGCCCTGGTGTCCATAGAGTACCTCCTGCAGCTGAACATAGACTCTCCTATGAGGCCGGCCTTGATGGGGTGTTGCTGGGACGGCCCCTCTCCGTTACTGTGGGGGGAGGAGTTGCGCTGGCCTTTCTCCAGGGGGAAACCCCCAATCTTGGGCTTGGTCTCCAGTCCACCTAGCTCCTGCACCAGGGGGACAACCAAAGTGTAACTAGATATGTAGTGGTGAATGTATTAGAATAGCCATCAGCTTGGCAGAATGGATGTGAAGTGGAAGAGACTAATAAATAAACAATAGAGCTGAGAGGAAGTGGTCCTTCAGAATGCTGGTGATTTTTTACCAAAGCTATTTATTAAAATCAGAGCTATACGTTTCCCCCACTGTTAGTATTATTCAACCTCTTTTATTGTCATACCTCTGACTGATTATCATCACCATTCTGCAGTCTTCCCCTCAGCTCTATTGTCGGGTGGAGACAAAGCAACGGAGCAGCAGAATAAAAAGAACAGAGATCAAAGTAACAGATCAAAAGCGTAGAAGAAAGAGACCATAAAAAAACAGACTGTTACGGCCGGCAGGACAGGAAGCGATTACAAACAGAAGCAGGATTCTGACGAGATGAGGCATGGGATAGAGCAAAGATGTGGGAGAGAGAGATATGCAATCATTAGATGAAACATTGATCGAGGCATTAATTGACGCGATGAGAAGGGAAAAAAAGGCTCAACCAGACATTATATGAAGCATGGGACAAAGTGTTAAAATGCCACACATTGATTAAAACATTACATGAAATGTTGAACAAAGCACAGAAACAGACCAGGCATTAAACTACATGAAGCATGGGATGAAGCATGGCTATAGTTTAAAAACCACAGGTTAGCTCAGGCAGAGTGGAGGACATGGACAGGGTTAGGGGAGGACAGGCGGCACGCGGGATGGGGGGACGGCAGGATGCTGCTGACCTGAGGAAGGGTTCTGGTTTGGGGGGGAACGGGGAAAGGTGTCCCCCCGCTCCCCCTCCTGGGGCTGTAGGGCCTCTCAGGCACCGGAACGGAGAGGGGGAGCGAGGATTCCCTCTCTCTCTGACACTCACGCCTCGCACGCCTTTTCCTCCTAGGGGAGCGCAGCTTCTCCAGGGGAAGGAAGGAAAAAGAGGAGGAGGGAAGAGGTTGAACTGGAGGCGGAGGTGGAGTCTCAGATGAGGGTGGTGGTGGGGTCGGGTCGTTCCCCTCAGTGGACGGAGCTGAGAAGGAGAGGGTGATGCGCCGGCCGAACACGTCCTCGTTCTCCATGCGCTTGCGGGCACGCTCCGCCGCTTCCTGCGAGCCGAAGCGGAGGACGGCGGTGCCAGTGGCCATGGAGACGCCAAGCACCTTGCCCCCGCAGTTGTCCGAGAGGCGGCGCAGGCGGTTGCCCACGCTCTTGCCGTCACAGCCCGGCGGCAGGTTGTACACATAGAGCAGGTTGAAACCGAGCTGGTGGGGGGAGGAGAGGAGGGAAAGAGAGAAGAGGGGACCGCTCTGGGTTTGCGTTTTTGAACATTCTTTGGAAATGTGTTTTGAAATGACAAGAGGTTTACATGGTCGGAGTCCTGTAATTCGTAGCATTACACTACTGAAGATCACACTGTAGAACGAGAGGGAAGACACAGGACCCGTGTGGCTCAGTTGGTAGAGCATGGCACTTGCAAGGCCAGGGTTGTGGGTTTGATTCCCACAGAGGGACCAGTATGGCCAAATAGGAAAATGTAAGTCGCTCTGGATAAGAGCGTCTGCTAAATGACTCAAAAGTCAAATGTAAAGAGGTCTAGAACCATTGGAAGAGTAAAGGGAAGATTACAGATCGCCCAGAAGTAATGCCTAAAGGGCAGATGTCTGATGTCTCTGAGCAACCAGTCAGAGTACTGTACATTTATTGAAAAGTGAACTTCTGACATTCTGCAATATGGATTACATATATCAATTAAGCATCTCTGAAGCCTACCTGTGATTTGACAGCCTGTCTGGGCGGCAGGTCGGCTACCATCTCTTCAAAGGCTACGTGGCGGTGGGCGTGCTGCAGCAGGGCGTCCGACGTCTGACCGCTCTTATGGACAAGGTTCACCTGGAAACCATGGCGATGCCGGAGGTCACTCAGCTCGCTGGCAAAGTTCACGTCGGCTGCGAAACGGATTCGGAACCGGGGTTAACTACATAGGTATGGAGTGGACGAACGAAATGAAAGAAAAACAGTTTTAACATTCATAATGTAAAATGAGCACACGCACAGGAGACTAGCACCACAGTAGCAGGGGCAGTGTGTGTTTCTGCAAAGCGCCGCAGGCTCTGACGAAGCTTGTCGTCCGCAGCGTTCTTGGCGGTAGCGTTAATGTGCGCTACCGTCACCTGGGGAAAAAAAATTACCAGAAGACTATCAGACATTGCTCATTTAGGTAGAGTCAGAGACTGAAGAATAGAGTGGAACACTTTACCAGCTGAGGGAATCAGATCACACACAGGTTACCTGGCAGTTGTTCAGCTCCTGGATGACGGCCTTGTTCTCCTTGCTGATGTCACAGACGCAGATGAACTCTGCCTCTCTGTGGCCCTGGAAGAAGTGGCTGCGGAGGCGCTGGACCACAGCTGCAGCAGAGCGACCGCTGGGAACGCAGCAGTTCTCGATGTCCCAGAAAACACCCACCGGAGGGATGTTCTCAGGACCTTCTGGAGAACCTTGGGGGACACACACACCAAACGTGTTCAGAAATTGAGCATAACTGGGAGGTGCTGCATGTCTCTAGTAGAGGTCGACCGATTAAATCGGAATGGCCGATTAATTAGGGCCGATTTCAAGTTTTCATAACAATCGGAAATCGGTATTTTTGGGCGCCAATTTGCCAATTTTTAAAAAACACCTTTATTTAATTTGGCAAGTCAGTTAAGATCACATTCTTATTTTCAATGACGGCCTAGATACGGTGGGTTAACTGCCTCGTTGAGGGGCAGAACAAAAGATTTTCATCTTGTCAGCTCAGAGGATCCAATCTTGCAACCTTACAGTTAACTAGTCCAACTCAATAACGGCCTGCCTCTCCCTCGTTGCACTCCATAAGCCTGTTACGCAAATGCAGTAAGCCAAGGTAAGTTGCTAGCTAGCATTAAACTTATCTTATAAAAAAAAATCATAATCACTAGTTAACTACACATGGTTGATGATATTACTAGATATTAACTAGCGTGTCCTGTGTTGCATATAATCTGACTGAGCATACAATCATCTAAGTATCTGACTGAGCGGTGGTAGGCAGAAGCAGGCGCGTAAACATTCATTCAAACAGCACTCTCGTGCGTTTTGCCAGCAGCTCTTCGTTGTGCGTCAAGCATTGCGCTGTTTATGACTTCAAGCCTATCAACTCCCGAGATGAGGCTGGTGTAACCGAAGTGAAATGGCTGGCTAGTTAGCGCACGCTAATAGCGTTTCAAACTTCACTCACTTTGAGCCTTGGTGGTTGTTTCCCTTGCTCTGCATGGGTAACCCTGCTTCGATGTGGTGGCTGTTGTCGTGGTATTGATGGTTTGAGCCCAGGGAGGAGTGAGGAGAAGGACGGAAGCTATACTGTTACACTGGCAATACTAAAGTGACTATAAGAACTATAAGAACATCCAATAGTGAACGGTTAATTAAATACAAATGGTATAGAGGGAAATAGTCCTATAATTCCTATAATAACTACAACCTAAAACTTCTTACCTGGGAATATTGAAGACTCATCAAAAGGAACCACCAGCTTTCATATGTTCTCATGTTCTGAGCAAGGAACTGAAACGTTAGCTTTCTTACAAAGCACATATTGCACTTTTACTTTCTTCTCCAACACTTTGTTTTTGCATTATTTAAACCAAATTGAACATGTTTCATTATTTACTTGAGGCTAAATTGATTTTATTGATGTAATATATTAAGTTAAAATAAGTGTTCATTCAGTATTGTTGTAATTGTCATTATTACAAATACATTAAAAAATTAATTAATTTTAAAAATCAGTATCGGCGTTGAAAAATCATAATCGGTCGACCTCTAGTCTCTAGTGAGAATTGTTTTTGAGAAAAATGTTGGTAGTGTGCCCTTCTGAACACGACTGGCATCATTACAGTGATACATACCATACTTCGTTGCAGATTTGCCCAGGCTGGAACCCAGCAGTAGCAGGCCATCGGAGGAGGTCCCACAGCCGTTACACACAGGGATGGGCACAGAGACCGACTGGGCCAGGGGCAGAGGAATGTTAGGCCACAACTTGTCTGCAGGCTGAACACGTCGAAAGAACAAGTTATAATTCTGTAGTCAGACAAAACAACTCATGTCTTCAAATGTTGTATTGTAGAATATTGTAGAGTCAGGGATGGGCAAAGAGTCATTTCTAAATGATGGGCAAATGACACAAATTGTAACTCGTATGCATGTAACTGAACAAAGTACTGCCCGTTCCTGTATACAAGTGACACCCAATACAATAGAGTGCCACCACCACAGTGAACAAAGAGAATTCCACCAACCTTCGTCAAACAATCCCGGCAGTAGTGCGCCCCCGTGCTACAAACTGTGCGTTCAAGATTGAAGTGCATAGCATTAGAAGAACAGATATGTCCCGAGGTGGGTATGTGGGGGTCACTGTGTGCTGCCAATGATCTCTGGACCCCCAGAGTGGCAGGGTTGTAATCACCACCACAGGGGTAATACCCAGCGGGAGTACCCAGGTTACAAGTCCTATGGTGGGGGGCGGAGGTGGTATTGAATTTAGACTCGTTGTAGGGTAAAGGGATGGAGGGGTAAGAGTGGAGAGGTCTGAGAAGGCCTCCTGTACGGCAGGAGCATGGTAGGTGGGAGTGAGACTGAAAGGGTAGGGGCTGGGACGTGGTGTCTACAGAGGGGATGTGGAGCTTGTAGCTCCCAGAGGGGAGTAGCGTGGCTCTGGCATCCCCTCCACCAAGGCTGGGGAAGTGCGGGTGTGAGTTGAGGGTGGTTGGCGTTATTTGACTGGCTCCTAGCCTGCTGAAAGAGGCTTCCTGAGAACTTGGAGGGAGGTAGAGTGGGACACCACTGCTGACACCTCCACCACTACTAGCGCTACCTCCACCACTAACAACCCCATAACCACCACGACCTAATGGGTCTTTGCTGCAGTGCTCACAGTGAGTGCACACGCTTACTTTGGGACTACCCCCCTGGTGTTGTAGTTGTTGGAGGGAGTCTTGCGGAAGAGGAGGCAGACAGGGGGGGGGCAGAGGGAGGGGGGCGAGGGGGAAGGGCTGGGAGGCAGCGGTATGATGCGGAGGAGGAGGCAGATCTTTCAACTCCAATACTGGCTTTCTGTTGTCCATGTAATCGTTCTGAGAAAAGAAGTTAAAACAAAAAGGTTATTTCTAAACTAAACAAACAAAAAGGTTATTTCTAAACTAAGCAAACAAAAAAGGTTATTTCTAAACTAAACAAACAAAAAAGGTTATTTCTCAGCATTATCATTTCATGCTTACTACTTATTTTTGTACTTTTTTATTTGGCATTTGATTCCTGATTGATATTGTACTGCATTGTTGAGGAGAGTTAGTAAGCATTTCCCTGAACAGTGCTCACGTGACCAATAAACGTTGATTTGACGGGGCAATGTATTCTAGTTTACCCTGACCCATCTTTGTACAACTTACACCTCAGCTCTACTACACACGTGGCGTTGCTTTGCCTTCAGTGCCGTGTCAATGTGACTTTCTACCTGCTACACAGAACATTGTTTTGAGAGCGGAGAGTCTCATTTTCCCCTACTGTACCATATTCATGGATTATGCACAAGTACAATAGCTTTGGTCCAGTTTTTTGCAGGTACTCATTAAATTATTGCTAGTGGTTGTACCAAATGATCCTCCAATTACACAAGCTGATTTTGTTAGCTAGCTAGTAGCTTCTTGACTTCATAAATCTTAGTTCAATAACCAGTGATGTATCGTCGAGGGCATATGCAACCAAAAATCAACCTTTCTCACTCGAGAATTGAACCTCTGCGATTCTTGAGCTTGGAGGCTGCCGTTGGATGGGACGCAAAGGCGAGCGCAACGCGGCAGTATAGCAGCATTCATTGATGTCAAAGGAAGCATGTCCTCAATGGCTGATGGCAATGCTGGATGCCCGATGTCTATAGCATAGCAGAGCCGTAAGATGGTAGAGAAAACGAGGTTGATGAAAGTAAGCCAGTTCACTGATAAGAGTAAAGAGATGTGTGCCTAACACGTCAGATAGTGGCCTTGGGAGGATTCACAATATGTAATAAGAGGAACTATCATTCTAGAACAACCAAGTTCAGGAACAAACAGTCTCTGGCTTTTGAAGCCTATCTAAAATGACTGGAGGCAGCAATGTACATTGTTATGACTAAAATGCTACATTTCACTATTATGTTTGTAACCTTTTTTAACCTTCATTTAAAAAAAGGCATGTAGTTTAAAGAACAAATTCTTATTTACAATGACGGCCTACCCCGGCCAAACCATCCTCTGACGGCGGTGGGCCAATTGTGCACCACCTTATGGGACTCCCGATCACGGCCGGTTGTGACACAGCCCGGGATCGAACCCGGGTCTCTAATGACGCCTCTAGCGCCTTAGACTGCTGCGCCACTCAGGATCCCTAAATCCTCTTTTATTACACAGACTTCACTCTCCACAATTCACACACTGCTTCCTCTCAAAGCTTCAAATTAATTGGTCCCTCCATGTTGAAATCAGTATCTTCAATGTCTACCCCTAATAATACGATTGATTAGAGCTGGGAAGAGAAACCACAAATTGACACCGACCACAAATTGTGGACATTTAGCTGATATCGTTCATTACCTGAAAGGGACTTATTAAATAAGTTTGCTTATGTGGGCTATTGTTAATGGGACAATTGATAGCTACACCATTTAAAGTAGTAGTAGCTTTAACTTATTTGGGATAGGGGGGCGGTATTTTGACGTCCGGATGAAAAGCGTGCCCAAAGTAAACTGCCTGCTACTCAGGCCCAGAAGCTAGGATATGTATATAATTGGTAGATTTGGATAGAAAACACTCTAAAGTTTCTAAAACTGTTAAAATAATGTCTGTGAGTATAACAGAACTGAAATGGCAGGCGAGACCCAGAGGACAAACCATCACACCCCCCCCCCCAAAAAAATCATCCTACCACTGATTTCAATGGCTGGCACTTTTATAATAGGGCGAAATCGTGCCAGATTGGAAGTCCCAGGAACTGCAGTCTTTAGAAAGCGTTTCAGGCTGGTTTTTGGAAAAATAAGCCAGAAATTTTATTTTTTCTAGGTGGCTCCCATTTTGGCTGTAGTGTTTTCAAGCGTGTGAATGAGAGCGCGCTCTTTGGTATTTTTCTCCGGTAAAGACAATAACGATTCTCAGTCTTACATTTTATAGTTTATTTGCGTATTAGGGTACCTAAGGTTTGATTATAAACATTGATTAACTTGTTTGGATAAGTTTATTGGTAACATTTGGGATTTATTTTGTATGCATTTTGAAGGCAGGAAACCGAGTGGATTATTGACTGAAGCGCGACAGCTAAACTGGGTTATTATGGATATAAAAAAGGACTTTATCGAACAAAAGGACCATTTGTAATGTAACTGGGACCTTTGAGTGCCAACAGAAGATCCTCAAAAGGTAAGGCATATATTATATCACTATTTCTGACTTTCGTGTCGCAACTCTCTGGTTGAAAATGAATTATGCATTTGTGTGCTGTCCTCAGATAATCGCATGGTTTGCTTTCGCGGTAAAGCCTTTTTGGAATCTGACACAGCGGCTGGATTAACAACAAGTTAAGCTTTATTTTGTTGTATTGCACTTGTGATTTCATGAAAGTTTAATATTTATAGTAATTTAATTTGAATTTGGGGCTCTGCAATTTCACCGGAAGGTGTCGAAATGGGACGCTAACGTCCCACTAATCCGCAAGCAGTTAAGGCCCTTAAAAAAGAAAATGGTACGCAATAAATGTAAAAACCCTACATTCAATGTATCGTTAGTGACTATTCAGTCAATTTATTGACTGATGGGGGTTTTGTATTTCATACCCAGCATAGAACGTAAACTATCATCGGTCTCTGGGTACAATATGCCAATACTTATTTGAAGCAGAATGTAATGTTCTCTTGGGCTGAGATGTTACATACTTGTTTGTCTGTGTCGTAACTTGGGGTGTTTTGCTGCTCGGAGGTGGAGAAGCAGTCTGTGAGTTTCCAGAGCCGGGACGAGGCCTCTTTCTCGGGATGACTGAGCCATGGGAAGGGCCTAGAACTGCATATGGATCTCTCCTTTCCCAGTCCTTCCATCATACAACCTAGCAAAGCCTTTCACCATCTCGCTTCCTTCTCATGCTTCCCTAAGATAGAGAAAAGAGGAAGCCCTTCGTTTCCAAGTTGGTCTTCATAACTTTCCACTGGCTGCAATAGGGTAGCTGATGTCATCTAGCTAGCAACCACCACAGAATGTTTAAACCTACCCCCAAAGGGCTCCACAGAGCTACCATTCCAGGGGCATAAGCTCCTAAATATTTAGTTGTGCTGCCTGGAATTATAACTTGGGAGCACAGTGCCCCTAAAAAAACAGAATCCAGGTAATAATTGTTGACATGATTTCTTCGCTGTCCCGCAGCCGCATGCAAACATGTGATGGCACAGAAAGGAAAAGGTAGCTTCTTCAGGAGATGAGCTTCAAAACTAGCTAGGATTTATGCATTTATTATTTTAGTAATTTAGCAGACACTTATCTAGAGCAGCTTATAGGAGCAATTAGCATTAAGTGCTCATATTTTTCACCAAGTCGGCTCGGGGATTCGAATCAGCAACCTTTCGGTTACTGTCCCAACACTCTTAACCACTAGGCTACCTCACATCTTTATATATGCCTACTGTAGGCTCTTAAAAATCTTTTAGGTTTATTCAATTACAATAAACCCTGTATTTTTGCTGGCAAGTCTTATCAATGAAAGGGCAATCTGCAATTACTACAAAATGTTGGGACATAAATTATAAACCCATTGATTCCTGAAGAGTATAACTTAAACTGCCACATGAGTTTAGTTTAACTGTCATAACTCATCAGAATCCAAAATATGTTTCCCCCATGTTTGTAAACAAAGTAAATGTAAACAAACACTATAACCTCAAACATGGTTAAAACTGTAATTTTATATCATGATGGTCGGTCTGTGAATTTAAGTGTGGTTACATTTCCCAAAGCCCAATCCCTCAACCTTTTACCGAAACAGTAGCGGGAAACCTGCTTAGTTATTGTTTGAACTGTGGATTGCCGCTTGAATACCTCATATGTTTATTTGTGTGCTTGGGAGCACGTGTGGAAAATGTCAGCAAATTGTTAAGTGCAGAGTTTAGCCGATTAAACTCAACGTTTTAAATCGTGGAGTTGAGTTGCCTATGCAGTTGTGACATGCTAGTGTGGATTTACTGTTTAGCTATACACGTGCCATTAAACTAAATGCGTGTTCCCGTTTGCTATGTTCATGACCAACTGCCCTCATAATTCACTGGTTAATTTTAGTGGTGAAACGAGGCGTGTACCTAGCTAACAGGACTGCTTGCGTAAACCAATCTCAGTGTTTGGTTAGCAGCTAACCAGAGTGAGTTAGCGAACGTTACATGGATTCGCTTGAAAGTAGTTACAAAAACTAAACAATTTTGCGGCACAACCCAAACGACATAGCTTCCTCTCTAAATACCATTCTGGCAAATCCTCATAACATTACCTTGACAAATGACAGGAATTCTCTCCCATAAGAGTACCGTTAAAGTTAGCTAGCCTAGGTTGGTTGGTTAGGTAGCCAGCTAATGCTAACTGACGATTGTTTGTTGAGACAGCACCTGCTACATACTGCTTAGTAGCAGGTACAAGGGTAACATCATGCTATATCAACTAACAGTCAACGTATTTGAATGGGGTATTTAGCTAGATAACTGGTTATTTCTTACCGGACTGGCGAGCTAGCTAGTTACTTTACTTCATTTCTTCTCATCATATCCCTCCGCGTTATCCGTCTACCTAGCAACCAAACGTTTTTTTTAACATTCATTTGCCATAAACGATTCCACCACTGTCGCAATTGCACACAAAGCACCCAACTGGTTTCAAGTGTCCTTGCCACTGAGCCTATCGTTATATCCCTGCTAGCTGGTTATCACATTCCTCAAAACGAAACTTACCATAATTACAACAGTATGCTGATCGAATTTGTAGCCATTTTAATGTAAAATAACTACTGAATAACCTGTAATGGAATAAATCATTTGCTAACGAAGGCAATGCACACGTTCTCTCTATTCTGGAACGTCCGTCAATTTCAAATCGTGTAATGTTCCCACTTTTCTAGTTGGAAATTGGTTTAGCAAATCGAAACATTTGTTTGTGTACACACTGTTTATTTATAACACAACTCGTTTTTAATTTCTTAGAATTTGTAACGGTGCACCGAATGACTAATAAAGTGAACCCCGTTGTCTACGCTCACAGTCTTCCAGGAAATATAACTTGATTGGTTGAAATGCCTATGCTCTGCGTCATCCTCTCAATCCACCAATGGTGTGCTGTAAACGCGGGGATGTAATTGTTTGGATTTGGGTAGAAGGGCAGTTTATTTCCTGATAGTGTTTTGCTATCTATGTTATTAATCTACTGTTTGCTAGGTAGGTAATATTACATTTTCTTAGCTATCAGCGTCCAGGTAAGCATTCTGCCGTATATTTTACTCTCTGAAAGTCGGAAATCTTCACTATCGTGTATCGCACAACAGTTTATATGTTATTCACGTAACGGTTGTGATGTCGCTAAACTAGCTAGTTAACTAGCCAACGTGTTAATGTATTTATTGAATAGGCTAGCTAAAGTAACTGAATAGTTATCTGATCAAACTGGACATTCCAACGGGCTGTAAAAAAACAACATAGCTATCAAGTGTCTAACGTTACCTAGTTAACCCTACTGGGCTAACTGTTGTGTCAACATGCATGCAAGCATCATGCATGCCATTGTATGGTTAATTGGTCTCCATAGCTAGCTAGCTAGACAAACAAGAGCCTGCCTCAACATGACCAGTGCCATGTTCCTTCTTTACTTTAGATGTTTTACTAGGTTTTGTGAAACCATAGAGTCCGCTGTAACGTTAGACATGGGGGAGCCCAAGACGCCCAAATTTGGGTCCATAGAAGAAGAGCTGAGTTTCTGGAAGGAGCAGTCAGACAAACACCAGCAAAGGTAAGGAATTCTACCAATGGTTGGTAGCTCGCAGCCAAACTGGTTGGCCTAGATGTGTGCATAATGGATAGAAGTGAAACAATCTGAATCTGTATCTCTGAAGTTGTCCGTAAGTGTATATCTAGGAAGTTTATCATATATCAATCCGAAACGGTCATGGCTAGAAGGGATCCAGCTTAACGTCAAAAGTATTTTTTTTGTGTGTGTGTTTAGCTAACTCTAAACCTTTTCCTAACTTTAAGCAATTTCTCCTAACCTGCTACGAAAAGTCAAATCTGATGTTAATTTGACAAAAACTGGATCCCTTCTAGCCATTACCATCCTAACTTCACCCTGTAACAGAGGAAAAAATGGAATCTAATCCTAGATCAGAATTCAGTGGCGATTTCCTTCTACATAGTTTAGCTATGAAGGTTAGACGTGTTTGTGTCCAGGGCTGAGGAGGCACAGGAGGAGTTGCAGGAGTTCCAGCAAATGAGTAGGGACTATGAGGCGGAGCTGGAGACTGAGCTGAAGCAGTGTGAAGCACGGAACAGAGAACTACTGTCCAACAACAACCGGTTACGCATGGAACTGGAGAACATCCAGGTTAGAACCTAGAACACCTGTATTGTCAAGGCCAACACTACTCATATTCTGTAGTCTTGCATCACCACGTCATATTATCTCGTATACTCTGCATCCTATCACGTAAAGTTTGGGCTCCATATTCTGTATGTTTTAGTAGACTTCAAAGTGCCTTCTGTGTCTTGAGTTGTCTAGTAGTACACACACGGTCACTCTAGCATCATAGCCACCATCACCAGAGGCCCTGTGTGTTCATTACCACGGAGCAGCTGACTTCTGAGCAACTATTTATACTGCTGAGTCCAGAGGGAAGGTTCAAGTCATTGAATACTTGATTGTGCTAAAAGCCTTAATTTCTGGGGCCTGGGGGACAGTCAAGGACAAGCTTGTGAAGAAGTGAAGGGAGAACATCATCTAAGACCAGAAATGAGCAGCAGACATGCATCAAAAAGAAGTGTTCTGTGTTTTTGCAGGAGAAGTACGAGGCGCAGCACTCTGAAGCGTTTAGGCAGATCTCATTGTTGGAGGGAGACCTGGAAGAGACCACAGCGGTCAAGGACCAACTCCAGAAGTACATCAGAGAGCTGGAGCAGTCCAACGACGACCTGGAGAGGGCCAAGAGGTCAGTCTGGACACTTTGACCTCGACTTGGTTGTTATTATTGTGGCGTAATGACACTGACTGTTGTTATGTTGAGGGACATTCAATAACTATGTAAAAAAAAAAAGCCGGTCTCTGCTGGGTTGTCATTGTAACTCTGAAGTGTTTGTCTGACACTTCTTTATCCAATCACCCTAATGAGATTGGTGTGTGTCTTGCCAATGTGTACCCATTTTGTCAAACTTCATAGGCCTACATACAGATTCAACCATGTCTGTCCTTCCACTCACCCTGGAGGATAGGATGTAATTTAAGACGTAACCATAGTAACTGACTGACCAATGTCCTGTCTCGCAGGGCGACCATCATGTCCCTGGAGGACTTTGAGCAGAGGATGAACCACGTGATCGAGAGGAACGCCTTCCTGGAGAGTGAGCTGGACGAAAAGGAAAACCTTCTGGAGTCTGTCCAGAGACTAAAGGATGAGGCCAGAGGTTTGTGTGTGTAAGGGTGGGGACGGGGGTCAGTGTGTTTCTCTCTGTGTGTGTGTGAGAGTGAGAAGCCAGAGGTGAGTCAGTGGAACATGAAACACAAAAAGGTTTTCATTTCATGTTCTAATCAAGAACTGCTGATTTTGCCAGATTTAGTTACCAGTTTCAAAAATATGTGCAATTTGATAGTTGACTGACAATGTAATATCAGGATGATCCAGCCTTGCCCATTGTATTCCTCAAAAAGTAAGCAGAGCAAATGTGAGATTGAGTTTGGCATTATGTGTAGAATTCACAGCTATAAAAGTTCTGGCTCAAGTCCCGTACTGTTTTTAATGGTCTTCAAGGTTATATATCATCATATTCATGATGGGGGTCATCTTAAGATATATACTGTAATTGTATTTGGATTAATGTACCTTTACCCAGTGCCTTTTATGAAGGTTTTTGATTACGGGAGAAAAATGCAATAAAAAAATTCATGAAAAGGCATCAGTTAAAAGTAAATTCATCCACAAATACAAATATAATTTTACATGTACAGTATCTTAAATTATCACGTTTTCATGAATTTGATATAAGCTTGATGCCCATTTAAAAACATGATCCAGGAAGTAGGTGGGACTTCCATTGCGTGTTGGTGATTACTTGTATTGACTTTTTCTATATTTGTACTGTAGTATCAATGTCACAAATGTCCTCAGTATTGAGATCTGATCTGTTGTCTCTTCGCTCTCTGTGTTGGGCAGATTTACGACAGGAGCTAGCTGTACAGCAGGTCCAGGAGCGACGCCCCCCCAGTAGCCTCTCTAAAGAGAAAGACAGGACCGAATCATCGTCACGCTCCACCATACTGACAACCCCCTCCAAACCACTTGGTACATTCCCAGCAACCCCAGCCTCAAGCATTCGTCGAGGTGGGTGAGACCAATGGTAGCTGTGTTGTGGGTTAAACTGTAATAATGACATGACTTTTTCCTAATTTAAAAATATAATTTAATGTGGTGGAATGCTAGTTAATCCCTTAGTCAAAGACAGTACAGTATGAAGATGTAGGCAAAAAATGCTTTTCTAATAGAAATCCCCAATCACACTTGTAGGCGATGCCATGGCGACGTTGGCTAGCTAAGCCCGTGCGTGGAAACACGTCATCGGGTTTAACAGCGCGTGAGCAGGCCGTCAAATCAATGGCAATCCTTCGATATAAAGTTTTGACAAATGAAAACAATACATTTTCACCAGGTTGGAATAATAACATGTTCAACTACTTAAGATACTGGCTCGAATCATGGTTGTGCATTTAGATTCAGAATATGTACAACTAACGAAGAATTTGCCACCAAACCCTGGCCTGGTTTGTTTTGCGATGTTGCCCTCTGGCTTTAAAAACTCTGTGCCTTAGTAGCTGTAGTTTGATGTTGTGATATGTGCTAAATGTAATGTGTTTGTGTTTAGGGGATAACCTAACAGGAACTCCCCTGAGTACGTCGGCTCGCATATCTGCACTCAACATCGTCGGGGAGCTCCTAAGAAAAGTTGGGGTAAGAAACAGTGTAGGACCTATGCATTTAATACCACCCTCATATGACCAGGAACCTTCAATTATGTATAGAATAAAATAGAACTCTAATTTAATGACTTAAAGGAAAACTCCATACAAACACGATATTGTTTGGAATTTTCCTTTAATGCATCTCCATTCCTGTGTCTATGATGATCTCAGACTGTAATACAACTTATTTCCCCTCTTGGATGCTCTAGAACCTGGAGTCCAAGTTGGCATCTTGTCGAGACTTCGTATACGACACGCCGCCGAAAAGACCGGCTCTTCCGTCGTGTCCCGGTACCCCCTCTGCTATAGAGGGAGGCACAGAGATCCAGGCCTGCAGCATGAGCCCTCCACACTACGACAGGTAAATGGGTCACAATGAGAAAATCATATACAGTGGGGCAAAAAAGTATTTAGTCAGCCACCAATTGTGCAAGTTCTCCCACTTAAAGATGAGATATGATGAAAATGACAGGCCTAGATACACTTCAACTATGACAGACAAAATTAGAAGAAAAATAATACAGAAAATCACATTGTAGGATTTTATGAATTTATTTGCAAATTATGGTGGAAAATAAGTATCTGGTCAATAACAAACAAGCAAGATTTCTGGCTCTCACAGACCTGTTCTTCTTTAAGAGGCTCCTCTGTCCTCCACTCGTTACCTGTATTAATAGCACCTGTTTGAACTTATCAGTATAAAAGACCTGTCCACAACCTCAAACAGTCACACTCCAAACTCCACTATGGCCAAGACCAAAGAGCTGTCAAAGGACACCAGAAACAAAATTGTAGACCTGCACCAGGCTGGGAAGACTGAATCTGCAATAGGTAAGCAGCTTGGTTTGAAGAAAATCAACTGTGGGAGCAATTATTAGGAAATGGAAGACATACAAGACCACTGATAATCTCCCTCGATCTGGGGCTCCACGCAAGATCTCACCCCGTGGGGTCAAAATGATCACAAGAACGGTGAGCAAAATTCCCAGAATCACACGGGGGGACCTAGTGAATGACCTGCAGAGAGCTGGGACCAAAGTAACAAAGCCTACCATCAGTAACACACTACACCGCCAGGGACTCAAATCCTGCAGTGCCAGACGTGTCCCCCTGCTTAAGCCAGTACATGTCCAGGCCCGTCTGAAGTTTGCTAGAGAGCATTTGGATGATCCAGAAGAAGATTGGGAGAATGTCATATGGTCAGATGAAACCAAAATATACATTTTTGTTAAACTCAACTCATGTTTGGAGGACAAAGAATGCAGAGTTGCATCCAAAGAACACCATACCTACTGTGAAGCATGGGGGAGGAAACATCATGCTTTGGGGCTGTTTTTCTGCAAAGGGACCAGGATGACTGATCCGTGTAAAGGAAAGAATGAATGGGGCCATGTATCGTGAGATTTTGAGTGAAAACCTCCATCAGCAAGAGCATTGAAGATGAAACGTGGCTGGGTCTTTCAGCATAACAATGATCTCAAACACACCGCCCGGGCAACGAAGGAGTGGCTTCGTAAGAAGCATTAAGGTCCTGGAGTGGTCTAGCCAGTCTCCAGATCTCAACCCCATAGAAAATCTTTGGAAGGAATTGAAAGTCCGTGTTGCCCAGTAACAGCCCCAAAACATCACTGCTCTAGAGGAGATCTGCATGGAGGAATGGGCCAAAATAGCAGCAACAGTGTGTGAAAACTTACAGAAAACGTTTGACCTCGGTCATTGCCAAAAAAGGGTAAATAAAAGTATTGAGAAACTTATTGCCCAAATACTTATTTTCCACCATAATTTGCAAATAAATTCATAAAAAATCCTACAAATGTGATTTTCTGGATTGTTTCTTATTTTGTCTGTCATAGTTGAAGTGTACCTATGATAAATTACAGGCCTCATCTTTAAGTGGGAGAACTTGCACAATTGGTGGCTGACTAAATACTTTTTTGCCCCACTGTATGTATGTATGTATATTTATTTATTTATTTATCTCGTTGTGTGTATCTAGATTCAGCTTACTTAGTAGTATTTATTAGGATTCCCAATTAGCTGCTGCCGAGGCAGTGGACACTTCCTGGGGTCCAAACAGAAATCAAAACAAATTAAATGCATAATATACACTGAGAGTACCAAACATTAGGAACACCTTCTGCACCCCACGGCCTCAGAACAGCCTCAATTCATTGGAGCATGGCACACATACACAATCCATGTCTCAAAGGTTTAAGATTTTTTTTTTAAAAAGCCATCTCCCCCTTCATCTACACTGATTGAAGTGGATTTAGCAAGTGACATCAAAAAGGTTCATAGCTTTCACCTGGTCAGTCTGTCATGGAAAGAGCAGGTGTTCATGTTTTGTACACTCAGTGTACATGGCACAACATTTAGCAGATGCTCCCATCCAGGGTGACCCACAGCAAGTGCATTCAACTCAAGAAAGCCAGACATCTTAACTAAAAAGTACTTTACTCTCCATTTAGACTTATACTGGTCTGAGAAATCAACTAAGAGGGGGGAGGATGTTCAGCTGGTAGTGTAGTGACAACTAATGAACATGAACTGGGTGGGATCTGTTGTTCTGGTTCCTGTTGCTCATGCTTCTGATGTTCTACATTAAAATTAACTTGTTGATTTACGTGTTACTCAGAACGTCTACCATGATGTCTTTCAGTTTGGTGAAGCGGTTAGAGTTTGGACCTGCGCCTCCTCGGGGGATCTCCTCCCACGGCTCCCAGTCACCATCAGGGGGAGTCAAGATCCTGCTATGAAACGAGGGCCTCCCCTGTCCCCCTCCCCACACCAGACTGTACTACCCATCAGTAGGGCTTTAAATTGTCCCCCTCTCACTACACTACCAGCTGAACATCCTCCCCCCTCAGACTATGAACCAGGAAGCCGCTCCCAACTTATTTGCTGCATGGACTCTGCTGAGAAGAACCTGAGTCATGATGCTACGCTACAGTTTTATTTTATTAATGAATAATAGAAGTGAGGATTCCTTGACCCCGCTGCATGTCCTCCTGCTGATCCCTTGACCCCTGAACCCAAGTCCTGCAATGACAACCCCAACCCTGCTACTAACCCCCCCCCCCTTATCCTTCTTGTACCCATGTTCTGATTGGATTCTTGGTGTGCCAACTGTAGCAGAAAAGTGAAGTTGGTCAATAGTTGGTGCTGTTAGCCTTTAGCATTGCTGCCTTTTATCAATGTCACCACCACATGTACGTTTTGCCTAGTCATGATTCCTTTCTGTATGTCTAACTCTGTCCGTTCGTAGCTAAGCCACATGTGCTTAGAGGCTATACGTGTAAAGTGTCGGAGATGGTAAGTTAGGCTAGCTTTACCTTTTGGAGAACGTGTATTATTCCTTTCTTCGTGCTGGGTTGTCATTGTCTGTAAAAGCTAAGGATGGTCTGAAGTTTGGGTACTACTACTTTACAGGTCAATGTTTGAGTTAAAAGCAATGGTTTATTAATGTACGAAGATACTTTCTTTTAAAGGTCTTCTACCTGGTAACTTGAAAAAGTATTATCTGTGAGAAATGCAGACTAGCTAGCCTATACCCTGTCATGCATTTGCAGAATGTTTTATAAGGTAGGCAAGATATGTATCAGAGAAAGTACATTGAGTTAACTTCTGAAAATCTCAAATGTAGTCTAGGTCTTTGGCAAAAAAAAAAATTGTTGCCATTTCTTCAGTGTTTTAAGTTTGAGACTTTTTTTGAGTTAGAGTTAGGGGGTACCACTGCACTGCATAGAATCTATATTAGATCTTTCCAATAGGAAGTGGCCTAAAGACAGCATTGGTTCAGTTTGAGCAGGTCAGTCGACCCAGAATTCCTGTCAAAAGACTAATCTTATATCAGATCAGGGAGCTATCAAAGATGACAAGATGGCAATAGATGACTAGAGTTCGATTTTACAGAATAGGGTTTTGAGAAAGCACAGTTCATACTATATTTCCAAAACCATTATGGATGATGCCTTGGTTACACTGTTAATGCTGGACATGTGAATTCTTTACGCACTGTTTAAAAGAGAATGTTTTAGCCTTGTCTTTCCAATGAGGAGCAATAGTCCAATATCAAGGACATATGACACTAGGGCATGTTACTACTCAATGACGTTTGTACTTACTAACAATGTGTATATATCGGTTCCATCCATATGTGCTTTATCCAATTCCCCTGTCATGTTCGTGATAGAGTTGGTTAGAACACACAGATTTGAGACCAGGATAATATGTCTACAAAACTCTGTTACAGCAGCTGTTGTGTATGAACTAAGGACCAGGAAGTACAGTTTGTAGAGCTTCTTTTACAACTGTACATGCAACCGTTTGTGGGTGTTACTAACTTCTGTCTGGATTTACATTGAAATGTATGCACCCGAGGTGCTCAACCTTTTGACCTGTTGGTTTGCAATCCTTTTTGTATCAAAATGAACACATAAAATGAACATTCTAAACATGCTTTTGGCAATATCATTCAGGATGTGGAGACAGACATATAGTAGATGAATACGGTTACTTTTTCACTTATTTATTGTGCAGGTGGTTCCACATTTTATAGATTTGAAGTGGCATGTAAACGTCAATTGAGTAAAAACAAGACAGAACATTGTTGTAAAGGTGACCAGTGGCAGGAAAAACTAAAATGTATTTTTGTTGAATATGCATCTGGACACACACACAATGGCCTTGATGGTATGACACTATTCCTGCTGATGATATTCTACTTGGCAAGGTACACAACTGAAAAAGTACCTGTCTTGTTGATATATATATTAGACTTTAGGAACAAGAAAAGTCTGATAGGAATATGTAGGTGAAAGGGGTGACTGGTTTTGGTTTCTAAAAGTAGGAAGGTGTTCTGCTACCCATACTTGACAGTCAGAAACATTTTCAAAGTATGAAATATATACGGTCGAGTCACTGTCCTTACCATAGACAACAGAACAGTTGCAACCATGCGCCAATATTGGGGCAGCTATTCTGAATACCAACAAAATACATTTGGACTACATCAGTTATTTTTTTAGCTGGGTGGGTATACCATTTGCTTTAGTATACATTGACCTTCTATAACGATCTTAAAAGTTAACAGCAGTGTAGAAGACGGGACAAGTCATAATGTCGTCATAGAAATAGATTTACATGACCGCTAGATGTATAAATCTAGAAATACAATGCAATGTGATGCCTATAATTAATTAGGATTTAAAGTGACGAATAGTAATACCTGGATTTATCCTTCCAGATGAAAGGAGAATAAGGAACAACATGTAACCTACATAACTTCGAGGGGTACAACATTATGCTAAGGAAGTATCGTAGGGACAAGTAATTCAGTGCAGTACAAAACTGTAGCAAAAGAACAAATCACACTAACATCCCAGGCACTAAAATTAAACTAAATTAATTATTACGCCTTTGTCTCTTATGCCTCCATTTTGTCTGTTTTGAATTGTGAAAAGCCTTATGTGCTCTGAACGAGAAGGCAGTCGATATGTGACTGATATAGAGAATCGTATTTGGAAGTGATATGAAAGAAAAAGGTTGAAGTCACTTGTGTGTTCTTTGGTAAAGCGGGTCTGTCTGGCACCAGTAATACTGAGTCGGATTGGTTGGATGCTTGTAATACTGAATTTAATTGGATGGTTTTGGGCTCTTCTACTCAACAGACTTTGTGCCGTTGTAGTCCCCCTGTGAGTCCCCGTCTTCTTCTGACGCGTCATCGATGACCCCTCTCCGGGCACTGCCCCCGACACGGCGCGGTGCGCTGCTGAAAGAGGGCTCGGTCCCGCGCCTGAAACGCAGACCGACAGACAGCACCGATGCAAGACACAGACACAGACACAGACACAGATGAGACGAGCTATGGGCAAGACCAGTCTAGGTTGTCCTGAGGTTACCAGGAAATGTTGGACTTTTTGCTCCTATGGTCTGCATATCACTCTGCCTTTATCCACCTTTTTGTTTTAACAAGGTAAAATGGATGTCTAACAATACCTACCAGACAGGTTGTGATCGTCACTGTTAATAAAGTATTGACATCCTATTACAATAATAGTCCCACTTTAAACAATGCACAACTTAAAGGCTTTATATAGCCAGCATAAATACTTCACAAATCATCTGTGAGCGTATATCATAATATAAATGGTGTATAAACATTTGGCAATTCACCCTACTCTGGTTGTCACGTCACCCTTTATAGAGTATGACATGCTTATAGATTATTTATGAAGCCTTTATGTAGTTCTTATGAGGCCTTTGCATGTTATATATATATATATAAAGCCTTTAAGTTGTGCTTCGTTCAAAGTGGAACCACAATGGTCTATTATGTTCAAACTGCATCCTTTCATGAAACTTGTCTTATGTTTTGTTAGGCTTGAGTAAAAAAAAAAAACTTGTGTTGAACACGAGGAAGATTAAATGGGATCGCTGAAATGCAGAATGAGTGAGATGTTATAGTAACAGTAGGCACGCTGCACACCGGCCGGTTATATCTTTAACTCATTTGACTCCTGTCTAGACTAACACTAGTCTGGTCCCAAAACTGTTTGTGCTGTATTGTCAACTCCGATGGTCACCGGAGACCATAGGATTTGGCAAGACAGCACAAACAGTTCTGGAACCAGGCTAGACAGACACAGAGAAATGAGTTTGGTTTAGGGCAACTAAACCAAGCATGGAGAAAAATATGGTCACCAGTAGTAGAAAGACCACAACGGAAGTGCAATACACTTTTCTTGCACTGTTTCAGACTATGAGCTCGATCAGAGGAGCTCCATTGAAGATATTGACCGATAAACCATATTTCACTCTTTCAGGCGGAGAAATTGCACAGTCAGTTGGACAAGAGTGCATGGGGGTAAGTTATGGAAAGTTAAAATGAAAATGGTGATAAACTTTGAGCGCAGAGGTACCTGCTACGTTACTCCTTGGGTTCTGGGATTGGGTTGCCTCTGCAATAAAGATTCAAGAAAGGCTTTGATTTCCAGAGCACTCACCATGGTGTTGGAAACAGATATACTGTAGTACAGTGTTCAACTTGTTATCCGCAAGCCCCAAAAGAGTACTTTATGCTCATTTGCCCATTGGGAGATGATTTAATTGTGGTTGGAGAATGGTTGATTGTGTGAAATGTCAGTGTGGTTGCTGTAAATCTACACAGTGTTATATATTGGACCTGCCTTGATTTGGGGTGGTTATCCTTTTCTATCGAGTGATTTGAGCAAAGTGAAACTACAGTACACAAGTCAGGAGCAGGGACTCTTGCCAAAGACACCGCCCTGACTCTGGGGTCATACTGTACCTAAGTTTGCTCTTGAGGGAGTTGACCTCGCGGCTCATGGCATCGTTAGCCTCGGTGGACTCATCCAGCTCCCTCTGCAGCTTCCTGCGGGCAGCCGTGATGCGCTGAGACTCCTCCTCCGACTCCTCCAGCTGGCGCTTCAGCTGCTTCATCCGCGTGTTGCCCTTTTCTGCCTGGGTAGGAGAGGGGGAAAGGAGAGGAGTAAGGTTGGGTTCATAAGAGTGTCGTAACACTGCCATGAGCAGATATGAACACCCTCTTCTTCCTAAGACTGGTGTCAGCATGACACAACAGCATACCTGTTCCTTGTACTGTTCGGCCTGTTTCCTCTCGTCCTCCACCTGGATCATCAGATCTTTCAGCTTTTTGTCCTTCTGGCGCAGGCCCTTGGCTACGGCCTGCTTGTCTCTGCTCTCCTGCTCCACCTGCTCCTCCAACTGAGCCACCTTGGCCTCCAGGGCGGTGATGGATGACTTGAACTTGGACTTGACCTGTTCAGAGATGATAGAAACCGATACCCCACAATTTAACGGTACACTACACGCCCACTAAGATGGACTGGAAAGTAGGGACACTTAATATTTTCTCAATGGGGAGCAACCCTAGTAAATCTACCATCTCTGACCTGGTTCTCCATCTCCTGCAGCTTGGCCTTTAGGTCCTTGTTCTGCCTCTCCATCTGCTGCCGGGCGCTCTCGTTCTTCTGGGAGGTGGTGCGCTCGGTCTGCAGCTCATTGTTCAGCTGGTCCACCTGAGTGTGAAGAGTGGTCAAGATGTGGTCACCGACGCTGGGAGTTCAAAACTTGGTCACTGAGGGTTAAAGGTATGGTCAATGTACATCCAAGAGTTGGTCAATGTGTGTCTAAGAGGTGGTCAATGAGGGTTGAAATTGTAGTCAATGAGGGTTCAAAGCATGGTTGATTAAAGGTCAAGTTGTGGTTCTAGTGCAGGGCTGCCCAACCCGCTTCCTGGAGATTTCCTTTTTTATTTTTTATTTCACCTTTATTTAACCAGGTAGGCCAGTTGAGAACAAGTTCTCATTTACAACTGCGACCTGGCCAAGATAAAGCAAAGCAGTGTGACACACACAACAGAGTTCCATATGGAATAAACAAATGTACTGTCAATAACACAATAGAAAAAAGTCTTTATACAGTGTCTGCAAATGGCGTGAGGTGGTAAGGCAATAAATAGGCCATAGTAGCGAAGTAATTACAATTTAGCAAATGAACACTGGAGTGATAGATGTGCAAGTAGAAATACTGGTGTGTAAAATATCAAAAAGGTAAATACAAAGAATATGGGGATGAGGTAGGTAGATTTGATGGGCAATTTACAGATGGGCTGTGTACAGCTGCAGCGAACGGTAAGCTGCTCAAGATAGCTGATGTTTAAAGTTAGTCTCCAACTTCAGCGATTTATGCATTTCGTTCCAGTCATTGGCAGCAAAGAACTGGAAGGAAAGATCTACTGTCCTGTAGGTTCAGTCCAACCCTAATTTAGCATATCTGATTCAGCAATTGAAGGTCTTATTGAGCAGCTAATTAGTTGAATCAGGTGTGTTAAACTAGGGTTGGACTGAACCTACAGGACAGTAGGTTCAGGAAGGAGGGTTGGACAGCCCTGTTCTAGTGTGTTTAAGGTGTGGTCACATTGTGTTTCAGGTCGTTAGGAGGAGGGGTCCTGCCAGTCTAACCTGTTGAGTGCTCTTCCTCAATCTGTCGTTGAGGATCTCCATGTTACTGCTTTCTTCCTCCAGCTCCTCCTCCAGCTGGGAGATCTTAGCCTCCAGACGACGCTTTTCATCAGACAGGGCTGACCTGGAAACAGCACACAGGAAACAGTCAGTCACACAATGAATGCTCCCCTACATTACAACACAATGTTTCAGTTGCACAATGCTCCACTACACCACCTAATGCTGCGTTCAATTCACCGTTTCCAATTCATTCCACTTATTTGACTGTGGAAAATTGTGAAATACAAGAGGCATTATAATGCTGTTAACATCACATTCATTTAGTAAAGGTTCTACTTACTTTCCAGAGGTGTTGCTGGCTAGTTCGTCAGACAGCTCATCCCGCTCAGCCTCTGCTTGTTTCCGTGCCCTCTCAGCAGCAGCCAGCTCCTACACACACAATAGCACTCTGGTCAAAAGTAGTGCACTATATGGAAAATAGAGTGTTATTTCACACTTTACCATGCTATCTACAGTGAGCCAGGCTACGTTACCTCCTGAATCTGCATGAGCTCAGCCTCCAGACTCTTGGCCTTCCTCTCGCTCTCCTTGGCCGTACCCAGCACCTCTTCTCTGGCTGCACGGGCATCTTCCAGTTCCCTCTGGAAGTCCTTCATCTGGGCCTGGAGATGGAATGACATAATTACATTGTAAGGCATCATAAGGCTTTCATAATGCTTTATAAGGTGTGATGGGTTCCGACTTCTAAACTTGAAATATGAAAAATCCTTGTTCATGGTACTGAGGGAGAGAGGGGGAATGCAGAACGGTTACATTCTGTCAGAACATGTTATTGATAGACATCAGGTATCCTATGGAAAGGAGAAGAGCTACAGTCTGGTACAAGTCAAGAGGACAGCCGTGAGTTGGGGAGGAGTGAGGAATTTGGGCCGAGGTCAGGTCAGATGAAGTGAGAAAGAACATGCGTCACTAAAGTCCCGTCTAGCAACAGAGATGTATTGGCTGTCCAGATGTGTAAAGGAGGGGACGCAGCATAGGAGGAAGGCTTAAATACCAGTGCTTGTGTAAATAGGTCTTTGTCCTTTCAGCTGTCTAACCAATTGGGTGAATAAACTTGGTCGGAGCGTTTCATAGTTGTCCATTAGTTTTACTCTGTTTATTTAGAACCTAACAGGTTTTTATGTCAAAGCCATAGCCAAACCTCACACTAGCTGGATTCATTTTACACCATGAATGTCAGTTACATAAGGCTACTACATAAGACATGTGACATATGACTAAATAAGGAATAGGCTGTCATACTGCTACGTAAACACAACAGTATCACTGTAAGGTAGTGTGTTACAGTATCGTCATTCGCTCCAACTCACCTGGATCTTGCGCAGCTGTTTGATGGCCTCGTCGCGTCCCTTGTTGGACATCTCGATCTGTCCCTCCAGGTCCTTCATATCTCCCTCCAGCTTCTTCTTGGCTGCTGCCGCCGTGGCTCTCTGCTTCCTCTCGTCCTCTAGCTCCGTTTCCAACTCACGCACCTGGTGAGCACACATTAAGAAAGCAATGGTTGAGCACAAGCTCAATTCAGCAACATGTGTTGCTGTGAATGTGTGTCAGTATTGTGTAGCTCAAGAGTGGCTTGAACACCCTGGAGAGTTAATCCATGAACCTACTACTCTTCTGTGTAACAAAATGGTGGCTTTTGCTCTTTACAGTTTTTCCTTCTTTCCCTACCTGCTTTATGAGCTGTCTCTTCTTCTCCTCTCCCATCTCGTCACGTCCCACCAGGTCCCTGTCGAACTGGGCCTTCAGGGCCTGCATGTTGACCTCCAAACGCAGCTTGGCGTCCTCTGCAGCCTGCAGCTCGTCCTCCAGCTCCTCCAGCTGGGTCTTCATCTCCTCCACCTGGGCCTCCAGCCCACGCTTCCCCTTCTCCAACTCATGGACCTACGGATGGGATGGAGGGGTGGGTGGGTGAGAAAAGGTTGTGGACATGCCTGCCACCTACTGGTGGTTTAAGAATATTGCCATTAATAAAAAAGGTGATTAAACCTAGTCCTGGATTAAAAATCAGGCTCAATCTCCATGGAAAGAGGCTCCATTGAAAGATATTTTTAGTCCAGGACTAGGCTTGATCGGTAACTGGCAAACTGGCCCATAGATTCCAGAGAAGTTGGTTGTCCACACTCACACTCTTGCCCACGTCGTCCTTAGAGCTGACCAGGTCTTCCATCTCAGTCCTCAGGGACTTGTTGGCTCTCTCCAGCTCCTCCCTGCTCTCCTGGGCCTCCTCCAGAGCACGGGCCAGAGACAGGGCCTTGGTCTCCTTCTCCCTGGCCTCTGCCTCAGCACGGTCCCTCTCATCAGCGTACTTACTGGAGATGGTCTTCTCCTCGGCCAACATCTGGAAGAAAGAGGGAAGTGGAGAAGGTAAGTTCAGATGACTTTCAAGTACACGGCAGAGAAAGTAGTTAAAGAGAAGTCTTTTTTTGTTGTTGCATGATTTAAGTAAATATTTTCTCCTTATTTACATTCGCCTACACCCTGTTTATCTTTAACATGCATCACAATTGCCCTTTGATTAGTGTCAGCATTTTGATATGTCTGTTGTACCAGCAGGCAAAACTGGTTGGCATTGTGTCATTTCCATCCCTATGTTATGTCGACCAGTTTTGTAGTTGGTTGGTTGACTGACCTGGTCAAACTTCTTCTGCTTCTTCTCCAGGTTGGAGACGATGGTCCTCTGGTTGTCCAGGTCCATGAGGATGTCCTCTAGCTCCTGCTGCAGACGGTTCTTGGTCTTCTCCAGCTTGTCGTAGGCAGAGGCCTTCTCCTCGAACTGGGTGTTGGACGCTTCCAGGTCTCTCTGAAGACGCTTCTTGCTCTCCTCCAGGAGCTCATTGTTGCCGGCCATTTCTTCTAGCTTCTTCTTGGAGTCTGACAGCTGGTGATACAAGGAAAATAGTGTAAACAAGTGTATAAATGTACTTTCTTCATGTTTTCATTATTTGTTCATTTAACTGTTATTTTACCAGGTTAGTTGACTGAGAACACCTTCTCATTTCCAGCTAGTCTTCATTTGACTGTCCCAATACGCTAACCCCGAATGACCACTACAATCTCTTGTTTTGGGAACATAACGCACAGGAAATGTCCACTTGAAATGGTAACAAGATGGATCTCTTCACATGCAGCATCCATCTCAATGAGGTTTTACCGTTTGACTCCTGTCTCTGACCCGGTGTGTGAACTCTGACCTGTATGTTGAGGGTGGACACGTGTCTCTCCACGTTCCTCTTGGCCTCCACCTCCTCCTCCAGCTGTTCCTGCAGACTGTTGCGGTCGTCCTCCATCTGACGCAGCTTGGTGGAGAACTGCAGCTTCTGACGGGTCTCCTCAGCCAGCAGCTCCTGAGGAGGACAGAGACAAGGTCAAAGTTCAGTATCAAACACCAAACAATGAGCAATAAGTGCTACATACAGGATATCATAAACCAGTATTGAACCACACAGAGCAGTTACGGTGAGTCATTTTGGTAATGTCTCACTTAAAATATACTTACAATGAAATATTAGCTTGCATGAATATGTAGTACAGAATAAACAGGATGTATTGTGTGTGTACTTGTGTGTCTTGGACTTGGGCACTGAGGGTGGAGACATCTTTGCTCAGCTTGATGTTCTTCCCCTCAGCTTCATTCAGGAGGTTGGTGACACTCTCTAGTTCAATCTGTGTAGAGAAAGAGATGGGATATTAGTCAGTATCTCATCTAGCTAGTGAATCTTGTCTTATTTCTAATGGACGATTTAATCCAGTCATCTATTGCATTGTACGTCATTCTACATAACAAATATCATTCTACAAAGAATAGGGTCCCTGTGTGGGTCTATGGGTGTTCCAGCAGGTCCACATTTTTTATGAATTATGGCCATATGGGCTCTGTGTGATGACGTCATCATTGTGCGACCCCTCATCGTCGTCACTCACAGTGATCTTGGAGCAGCGCTCTCCCAGCTCGCCCTTCTGCTTCTCGCTGTCGGTGAAGCGCGCCTGCAGCTCGTTCAGCTGACCTTCGACCTTCCTCTTCTTGTTCTCCACGTCCTGTTTGGCCGTGGTCAGGGAGCGCACCTCCACCGTCAGCTCCGACGTCTCCTTCTCCAGGGCAAGCTTGGCCTTGTCCAGGTTCGACTTCACCTGGGGGACACAGAGAGGAAGGGGATTCAACCAGTCAATGGAAATACTGTATAATGTAGGTAGGCCAACACAGCATCTAATACATATGGATTTTTCCGTATCCTGAAACCAGAGTGCTTATACATAGAGCTTCATGCACACATTAAGTTTTCATATGCTTCAGAATGTAGTCAGAGTCACGTCAAATCTGGCCAGTGAGATGATGCTAGTGTGTAGCTACATTATAGTGTAGCTACATTTCCTTACCCGTTTGGACTGCTCCAGCTGCTCTGTGAGCTCCTCTACAGCCTGGGTGTGTTTCTGTCTCATCTCCTGCACCTGGGCCTCGTGGGTCCGACCCTCGTCATCCATGGCCTTCTTCAACAGGTTCACCTCCTGTTCTCTCTTCGCCCTGCAGAGATGAGAGGATGGATGTTGGTGAAAGGATGGATAGATGAATTGCATGAGTGATTGAATAGACCAAGTATTACCCTAAACTGTATGAATATACAGACAAATGACCAAAATGGCTACGTTCCAATGTCCATACCAGCATTCACTAAGAATATATTGCTTCCTAGTAAGTGGTATGCCAGTGTGGATATTGGAACAGAGCCACTGCCTAGTATTTGTACTCACCGAAGCTCCTGCTGGGTAGCGGTGCTGTCAAGTGTATCCTCCAGCTCAGACTTGAGGGCCTCCAGCTCCTCTCCCAGGTCCCTCCTGGCCTTCTCAGTCTTGTTCCTGGCCTGGCGCTCTGAGTCCAGGTCCTCCTGAAGGTCTGAGATGTGGCCCTCCAGCTCCCGGATCTTCTTTAGGGCATTGTTCTTCTGGGCCATCTCGTCCTCTAGCCTAGGGGAAAAAGGTGAACATTGAAAATTGAGGAACATTGTTTATATGTTGTTAATACGTTGTTTGTGGATGATTTCAAGATAAAACTTATCACTAATAAAAGGCATATTCTGAGCAGATTCTAATATCAATAGATGGCACTGTTACATTTGGTGCTGTGTTTTAGAGGTCATATACAAGTGTAATGTGGACTTTATCACAGTATCATGTGAAGATCTATAAAACAACTGAAGGGGGCTCAAAAGGAAAGAATAATGAAAAGTGACAAAATTACTAAAAATAAATATCAAAATCCAGTGCTTGTTGCCCACCTGGCCAGAGCAGCCTGTAGCTCCTCCTCCTTCTTAGCCAGCTGGGCTTTGAGCTCAGCGATCTGGGCCAGCAGGTCGCCTATCTGCTCCTGGAGGTCGTTAGACTCCGCCTCCAGCTTACGCTTTGCTTTGTCCAGCTCCTGCCGACCCTTCTCCTCCTTCTTCAGACGGACTAGAGGACAAAAGATAAAGAAATATATGGAAGGTTACTCTATGGATGAAGATGTGTGCAGTGGCTGAACAGCTTCAATATGCTATTCAGACAAACTTAAGGACAACACAGATTGGTTACGATATAGGATGCTACTGTATGGATATGGCTAGTTTTTCCTGGTCAGGTCACATGTCAGGAAAACCCCCAAAGCCACTATTTGTAAGGACAAAGATGTGCATTGTTGCTTGATAACTGAATAGGTGTGGCATCCATTGAGAGTGGTTTATTTGATGTCTGGATGGGGTAAAAGATTGATACGAACCCTCAAGTTCAGAGATCATCGACTCGTGTTTGTTCTTGAGCTTGGTCAGGTTTTTGGACTTCTCTTCCTCCTCTGCCAGGTTGGAGCTGAAATCTGCTAGCCTCTCCTCCATTAGTTTCCTCTCCTAAAACAGGGTAAACATGGCAAACAAACCGGTAAACACACAGTGTAAATCCTAAACGTTATACCCCAGCTTTCATCAAATGCCGATTGAATGGACAAAAGGAAAACAGGATCAACTGTCATTATCAAATCTTCATTGGACTCATGGGCCTAGAGACTGCTTATTTTATGATGCTTGAGACATATGGTAATTGACACAGTCTTTCGTCTATCAAGAGAAAACACTCAAATGTTCCTTTAATGGCCCATAGCCTTGACAATATGTCTCATATGACGCCTGAGACATGGTACTATAACTGACCTTTAACAGTTTGGTGTTGTGGTCCTCCATCACTAAGACATCGTCCTCTAACTTCTTGATCTTGCCTTCACATGCTACCTTCTCCAGCTGCAGCTTCTGACGGGCATCCTCCTCCTCCTCCAGATGCTCCTCCAGGTCCTAAAAACAAACCAAGAAGAACTGAACTGCCAGACTTAGGATTCAAACCAGCAACCCTCTAACCTACCGCCATGACTTAACATGACTGGCACAAGCCTCAGCAACACACACCCCGAACTCCAAAATACAAAGTCAAGGTGAAAGACACAGAAGGAAAGAAAAAGGTCAAACAAACCTGCATCTGTTGCTGCATCTTTTTCTTGTCCACCTGCAGGGCCTGAGCGCGGTCTTCCTCCTCTTCCAACCTGGCCTCCATTTCATGGAGGATCTCCTCCAGCTCCTGCTTTTTAGCGGCCAGACGCACCCTCATCTCCTCCGCCTCTGCATACAGCTCGGTCTCAGCCTGCAGCTGCTCCTGTAGTGCGTTCCTCTCCTCCATAATCTGGATAGAAGAGGAGCCACAGAAAAAGCAAAGAGCTTAATAGAAAGAAAAGTGTAGGGGGCCCAACACACAACCCTGTGGTACACCAAACTTTTGAGTTGATGTTTTTATTTCATAACACTTATGTAAATACTTTTTTTTGAGGCAATGAAAGTGGTGAAAAGGTTTACAATAGTAATTTAATTCAAACAAATATTGGTTCCTGGTGAATGAACCCTATACATACTGTTGTGTGTTTCAGGGTGATCTCCTTCAGCTCTGATTCGTACTTCACTGCAGACTCCTTGGCCTTCTGCAGCTCCTCATCCTTCAGGCCCATCTCCTCCTCCTGGCGGGTCACTTGCAACAGAGGCTTGACCTGCAGGTCAGAACGACGTGACTTTGTCAACACTGCATCTGCCACCAAATTCTAAAACTGATGTCCTTGGTAAGTAGGACAGACATCAATTAATGGAGTGAGTTGAGGAGTTCATGTTGTTGAAACTCTACCTTGGTGAAGAGTCTCCACCACTGCCAGTTCCTGAGTTTGAGGTAAGCAGCACAGTTCCTCTGAATCACCTTCATGGCCATCAGTTGCTGCTGTCTCTTAGCAAAGGCCCTGTTAGAACACAGGAGCGGAACCAACATTGACCACTGTAATGTAGCATTTATTGGCTCATAAAAGCAGTTTTCACTGATTCAGTTTCAATTGTGGACTGTGCTAATAACAGCCTACATAGTGGCACTTTCGGAACCAGAATCAGAAAAAGTCTGTCCTGGAAACGTTACATTGCGACGTCCCCTGAACTTTCGCTAACATTTAGCGGACGTTCCCAGGACAAAATGTTAGCTGGGTAGAATTGATATATAGACAGAGGGCTTTATTGTATTAAAGCAGTGTCAACACTGAGGCCATTGCTCACTTTCTGGCCAGGAAACCTCTAGCCTGGGACTGGAAGGCGATAATGACCACCGTAATCTTCAGATCTCTCTCCTCCTCGAGCTGGGCCAACACGCCAGTACGGAAGAAGATCTTACTCTGACCAATCCGGTACAAGTTGGGGTCCAGATCCAGGTGCTTAATCTACAGAACCAGGAAATGGGACAGAAAAGGAATTTGAGAAAAGGGGAATTAAGCTTGGTATGTGGCAGAGTTGGTACCAGTTGGTTTCTATCTTGGTACTTGGTATCTTGGTAGAATTCCAGAGAAGAGAATATGTCAGGCTGTTTTTATAGACTTGATATGATGAAAGTCCTGATGCTAGGATTTGGAAATGGCTCCACTTTCTTACCATGAGACCACACGCCTGTTTGCCATCCATGAATCCCTTGGGGATAGCACTAGCCGCCAGGATCTCGTAACTGCAGAGTGAAAATATTGAGACAGAGACAAAGTCTGATTGAAGAGAAATGTTTACCACAGGCTGTGTTTGATACATGCCAATGTTGAATGTACTGGATAGTAGGCAATAGTATATCCTGGTTAAACCAGACTGAACGGTGAAACCATGGTGAGCGACAGTGTCCAGGCTGGTTTAACCAGGCTAAGGCAACAGATTCTTCCATTCCAGTCTACTCACCGCTGACGGAACTCCTGGAAGAGGATTCGGTTGGGGAACCCTTGCCGGCAGATACGGATGCCTTCCAACACACCGTTGCACTTCAGCTGATCCAAGACCAGATGGGCGTCCAGTTTCCCCGCCTGAGGACAACGGGTCAGGATATAGGATCAATGAATATGATTACATTTGCTTTACATATTGTATACAAAACATCAATGTTACAAATACCCAAGCATAGCAAACACTAAAGTAAGGGCGAGATTATTTACAGCTCCTTACCTTACGAATAGAAATAAGTACATCAAGTTATTCTTTAGAGTTGTTCTAAAAAGTTTAAAGGTTGAAAATGGAAAAAGTAGAAAAAGCAGTTGGAGAGGAAAATACTTAACACTCCTTCATAACTGGGGGAGGAAACACATAATTCCATTCAAATGTCCTAAATGGCCTTTATCAGACAAACAGGGCATCTTGCCGCTAATCTAATATGGTATTTTTTTCCCATTTTATAGAGGGAGTTGCTTGCACCTCTCCTCTGCATCAACAAACAACTACAGTTCAAAAGGAATGGCCCTACAAGGGGAACAATAGTGGTGAACTGAGGTAGGCTGGAATTGAATCAAATAGAATTCAAATTGAATCAAGTGGATTCTTCACTCCACTTAGACACTGACAACAGGGTGAAGGGAGCCACACTCGACTTGCAGCCTAATAGACCTTATTCACAGCTGAACGTTCTATTGAATGGCCACATTGTGAGTAATGTCTATGCCTAGTGCCTACCCTCTTCTCGTGGTTAGGGATGATACATCTGACGAAGTTGGGCTGGGTGTTGTGCAGCGTGGTCATGAGCTTGGCCAGGGACTCCTTGTAGAGCTGACCCACGGTCCGGAACATGCCCTTCTTGGTCTTGGAGCCGCTGGGCATGGAGCTGTCGGACATCTTGGCCATGGTCTCCAGGCCCACCACGCGGTCCGCTGAGTCACATTCATGACAGGGAGGGGGTTTGTTTTAGGATTTGGGTTAGGTTAGGACACTGGCAGCCTGTATGCCAAACATGACACCAGTTGGCTAATAGTTCTGGTTACCACGCTTAGGAGGCAATATTTTCAATCAGAGCTATTCACACAAAATGAAAGGGTATATGTATCCGTCTTGAGACTCCATCTTGATGCTAAAAAGGCAACTGGAGTTCAGGGGAACTTACCATCTTTCCAGAGCTCCTGGATAAACGTGTTGGACGAGCCGTTAAGCAGTGCTATGACGTTGTCGTTGAGCGGGTCCATGTTCTTTGTCAACCAATTATCAGCATTGTAGTCCACCTACAGGCAAAGCACCACACAGTTCTTGTATATGATCTCTGTGAGGATTGAACCCACAACCTTGTCCCTCTTACCCGCTTACTGAGCTGCACAGCACCACAAAGATGATAGATACCTTTCCAGCGTAGTGATGCACAGAGAATACTGTTTTGCTCTTCAGCTGTTTGGGTTTGCTGAACTTGATGTGGCTGGCCTGGGTGTTCATGAGTTTCTCCACGAAGGAGACATCTGTGGCTTTGGGGAACCAGCACTCCTCATCCAGCAGTGCCAGAATACCAGGAGGATTGTTCTGTGGAGAAACAGAATTCAAATAAGTATCTTCCTGGTTTCTTAATATGTCTAGGTAAGGTTTTCAGGACATAGATTAAGCCTAGCACTGAACTAAAAAGCTTTTTCAATGTAGAATCTACCCTGAGAATGATATTTAGTCTTGGACTAGGCTTAATCTGTATCTATTTAATGTATTGAATGCATACATTTTACACCTAAAGAGTGTTTTTCACAGTCTTCCCACTCACCGGCCTCTCAATGAGCTCAATGCAGGGCTGCAGGTCCAGGCCAAAGTCGATGAAGCTCCACTCGATGCCCTCCCTCTGGTACTCCTCCTGCTCCAGGACGAACATGGTGTGGTTGAACAGCTGCTGCAGCTTCTCATTTGTGTAGTTGATGCACAGCTGCTCAAAGGAGTTATCCTGCAAGAGAAGGGAGAGAAGAAGAATTTGAGTTTTCACCAAAGACAGTTTGGTGTGCCGCAGGGTTGTGTGCTAGGCCCCCCCAAGTCTTTTCCTTCATCTTAATACAACTTAATAGCTCAACTTTGACGTATAGCATGTAGCCCAAGTCTTATCCAAGATATCGTACATACAACCCTATGAATCCTTCCATGCAATCATATGAATCCCCTCACTCACCTCAAAGATCTCAAAGCCAGCGATGTCGAGGATGCCCAAGAAGGATGCTCCCTGGCGTTTGGTCTTGTCCAGAGCCTTGTTGACCCTAGCTAGCAGCCAGCGGAACAGACGCTCGTACATAGCCTTGGCCAAGGCCTCGATGGCAAAGTCAGCCTGGAGGAAACAGAGTAAAATATAGATAACTGAAAACTAAACATTGTTTTAAACTGTCTCAAATTCAGCAAAGCGGTATGGCCTATTCCTGGACCAAAAAGCACTTTTAATCAGAGATTCACATTTGAATATGTTTTTTAGTCCAGGAGATAAAATCTGTGGCTGGGAAACAGTCGAGCAGGACTGTCTGAATTTCAGCCTGCCAAAGCAACATGTACCTGCTCTTTGGTCTGTGCTTTCTGTACCACCTCTCTGCCCACTTTGATGCGAGGTGTGAGGATGGCTCTGGTGAAGTCTACCACGTTGATGCCCTGGAGATGGCACACCTTCTGAGCCGCTGGAGAGGTAAGAAACAAAGACCCAATTCAGAAAGAAAGTAGATGTGATAGTCCTACACATTAATAACATAAGGCATGTACTACATTTAATACAAGTGGCATAATACATACCATATTCATAGCACAACATATAACATGTACTATACAATGTCAAATAACATAATATATACACATAACTTGTGCACTCTGCCATCTCATGTCCTCATCTAACCTGTGTTGTCAGGCATGGTGGCCTGCTCCTGGTTCCTCTCCTTCTTGAACTCTATGTTTCCCAACTGCAGCACCGTGGAGCACACCTTCAGGATACCTAGAGGACAGACAGCAGAGAGTACAGGTCAATTACAGGTCAGCCTAGCTAGTCAGTCACCATTAGCTATCTAAGATCTGCACACCTAGTTTACTGTATCTAATGTATTTGACATGTTGATGTAGGGCCACCGGGTTATCCTTACCATGTGATCTTGACGAAAACACCCTAAACCCAAGTCATAGCCTGGTTATTCCTGAAAGTTATATCATATAACATTATAGTGGAACTGCCCTAGTAATAAAGAGTTTGTTGTGTTTGAATAGAATGGCCCTGTGCTGTAGCCTACCTATCCCCTCATCCTCAGTGAGGCCCATGCTATGCATGGTCTCGTGCAGGACTTGTTAAGGTGATTGAATAATTGATTGATGTACCAATTCATTTTTTTGTTGATTCAATTAATTAACTACTTATCCTCGGTGAGGCCCATGATGTTCATGAACATACGCAGGACTTTTTGTGGTGATTTGTTGGTTTGATAAATTGATTAATTTATTGATTGATACAGTACCGGTCCTCTCTTCCTCAGTGATACCCATGATGTTCATGGCCTCCATGGTCTCCTCGTACATCTCGTCGTCCTGCTGCCCCGAGATTGAGACATGGCCCGCAATCAGGAAACGGTAGGCGCTGAAGTTCTCCAGCAGAAGCTCCTCTGGAATGACAATGATTCAGTGTGTTCAATTTTGACAGTTCTAGAAATTCTAGCTCTAAGTTCAATCATGTACAGGAGCGCATCTGGAACAACGGTTGAGGGTTTTCATTGATGAAGTGGAGAGTTCTAGAAATTCGAGCTCTGTAGTATCAAGAAATAATCATATTTGATTGTGTACAGAATGATTCTGCTTCTGGTTGTCTGGGGTCAATGGGATGAAAAGTAGGACTTCCACAACTGCCCGTCCTGCACTACAAATTAAATCTCCTACACCATGACAATCAGGTTGATCAGGGTTCCTGATCTAAATCCAAAATGGCACCCTATTCCCTACAGAGTGAACTACTTTTGACCAGAGCCCTATGGACCCTGGTCAAATGTAATGCACTACCTAGGGAATAGGGAACACAACCCAGATCTTACCGCGTAGCTTGTCCTTGACCCCAGCCACCATGTAGTAGAAGATGTGGAAGGCTCTCTCAGTCTTGGCCTGTCTGATACAACGAGACTTCTCCAGCAGGTCTGAGAACAGCCGTTAAGGATATACATTCTAATGCTCTGGATGGAGTTTCAAGTTTATGCTTGAGAGGAAAACAGTCCAAAGAAACGTATTTACAAACAAGCTTGTCTACTTTGTCATCGTACAGTGAACGATACACAGAATATACATTGTGACACTGGAGCTTCATTATCTCAATTTCTGACACGTTCTTGGCAACCTGTACCTACAGTACACTCTGCGCCAAAACATCTTTAAACATGACCCAAATACATAATTCCAACCTAAACATTTCTCATCATTCCATTCCATGGGAACTTAAGAGTTATTGGAGTGACAGCACTTTTTAGACTGTCATAGTGCAGATGCCAACGACCTCCCCCAGTGTTTACCGTCGGTCACAGGAGAACCCCATGACACTTCAAACAGGAATGTGTCAACAGTCCAATACCGCAGGTTTGAGTCTGGGTTCATGTTTACTGTTCACACACAGGAGTCCCAGGAGCTTTTGTAGCCATTTTCCCAGGGTAGTGAACACAAAGAACAGCTTTTCTGAACCTGGATCCCCGGGTTTAGAGTTAGTGTGTAACACTGTCAGGATACAGGTTTCAATGTTGGCTCCGACAATGTAGCCAGTCACATCAAAGTTGATGCGGATGAATTTACCCTAAAGGGAACAGGCACACCAGGATTACAGTAGGTCATATGTTACACAACGAGGTAGCGTATATATCCAACTGTCAGATGACTGTTTACACAAAAATATATATGGGTCATTGTGCAAATTACACAAATCAATAGCTTGAATGAATGAATTGATGAATGTAAAAGTGGACACTACTCAGTGACCCGCCTCAAATACTTAGGGCCTACGCGTCTGCGGAAGGGGAACTCACAAATCGTGAAGAGTTGTCATTTTTGATGGTCTTGGCGTTCCCGAAGGCCTCCAGGATGGGGTTAGCCTGCAGAAGCTGCTTTTCCAGCTCCCCCTGGACAAAACAACATAACGACAAACATTAAACTAAATCTGTGACATTCATTTGTAAATAGAATAGTCAAATAAAAAGGCTGGGACAGCGCAGCACAAGCCCTATGAAAGTCAATTGAAAAAATAACATTTTCTAAAGAAAGAACAGAAAGAAATATATCCTAAAAAAAACAAACCCAGTTTAACAGTTTGGACTCCTATATCATCATCTCTACACTGTGTATATCTACAGCGTGACTGGGCCTAATAGCAGTATAACTGAGCGGACATCACCGACAACTCCAGAACATCTAATCCCCTATTAGTCTCTATGCACTGAGGACACGTGTCCCACCAACATGACTTATTTCACTACCAATCTGCCTCAAACTGAGACAACTAGGGCCTGATTGTTCAAATGAGGCCCAGTAGAGTGTTTGCTGGCTGGGCCAGGGGAAGGATGTGAAGAGGGAGTGGCTGGAGGTGGTAGATTCAGAGTGTTGCCGGTCTGGAGAGGGGCCAGAGCAGAAGGTGGCGATGGGAGTGTGTGCTAGTTGGTAGGCAGTGGGTCTGTTCCAGGTCCGCAGAGATGACAGGATTGTTATTTCTATAGAAAAGGTGCTTCCTAGAAATCAAATATTTTGCATTTTTCTAGGCTTTGTACAGATCTGATAATATGCAGTTTGATCAAAGGGCCTGCGTTAGCTTACTGGCTGGGTCAGAGGCAGGCATACCTCTGTCAAACACACACACACAGAAATGTGCACAAACACACACATACTTAACAATGCTCCTCTGGCTTAGGTGGAAGGGGGGGGCAGTGGATGGTTTAACCTCTCCCATCTTGACTAGCCGAGAATGATAGCTTGTTGTGGTCCTTACACCTGTTTTTTTAATGGGTGTTTTTAGACTGGAGAGTTGAAACCAGGACACTTGTGCAAAACCACAGGGCAAATGAATGTAAATTAGATCAATTATTTAACTGGGGTTCAGAGGTGTCTGTCACATGCCTTTCAGATCTAGGAGAAAACTATGATAACACATCAGCCAAATTTCTTATTGACAAATTCCCAGTAAGATAAAAGATAAATCTCACCCAAGTTAATAGATTAAAACAGAACGAGTTACTGCTACTTGAGTGAAATACTTATTTTCCACCATCATTTGCAAATAAATTCATTAAAAATCCTACAATGTGATTTTCTGGAGAAAAAAAAATCTAATTTTGTCTGTCATAGTTGAAGTGTACCTATGATGAAAATTACAGGCCTCATCTTTTTAAGTGGGAGAACTTGCACAATTGGTGGCTGACTAAATACTTTTTTGCCCCACTGTACTTTACATTTCAGCAGGGAAAAGGCTGTGCTCGCTTCAGACATCCACAGAGAGAGAGAAACAGCGAGGGGAAATGACAGGAAGGATCAGTCATTAATAGGCTGTTGAAATGGAGAGATAAAGAAGGAGAGGAGGAAGAAGAGAGGAGAAGAGTGACACATCCTAGTTCTAAAGCAGACGTATTAAGTCCACTGCTGGTGATAGGCTTCTAAAATATGAATTACATTCTAATCTCCACACTAGCATACTACTTAGAATGCATGGCCAATACATCGCTTCATACTAAGTACCCACTGGGCACAGACTTCAATTCAACATCTATTCCACATTGGTTCAATGTAATTTAATTGAAATGACGTGGAAACAGCGTTGATTCAACCAGTGTGTGCCCAGTAGGTAGTAGAGAAGGCTGGACAATGAAATCATGATTGGGCTTCACTGCATCTCCTGAAGGTCTTGAGGGGTAATGGCAAAGAAAAACACATATTTTGACCCTTGACCTGGAAGTTAATCCCTTCATTGCTATACAATGATGACTATTACACACAACCCCCCCCCACACCAACTATTTGAATCTCACTCAGGCAGGATTCTGACAGGAGAGAGCTGTCCGAAAATGCATGTTTTTTTAAATCAGGGGCGAAGAGAGACCTGGCTGTTGTGATGAAAAGGTCAAAGGTCAGAAATCACAAGGTCACATGGTGTCTGAAAAACTCCACACTGGTGCAAATCATCAAAAGTGGTAGAACAACTACTGTGTAACGCTACGGAGGAGCAAGACGCCGCCACAACGCCCACAGGACAAAATGGCGGGTGGTGTATGTTAGCATTAGGGGATGAGGTAGGGGGGGGTTCGGTGACAGGATATGTAATTTGATAGACAGGAAAAGGTAGATGGACATGCTCACACTGTGCTCTGTTGATCTGTGGTGGTGGTTAACCGTTTCAATGCCGGGCTTCAACCCCAGGCAGTGAAAGAGTGTTTTTGGAAAACCATGGACGACATAACAATAACCAATCTCAGGGGGAATATAAAGTAAATCATCTGACATATTATCTACCATTTTGTATTTGGATGAGAGGGCTGCATGTTAATAAAAAAAAATCACTATCATGCAGTTTTTAGTTGTGAGGTCCATAACTGGTAATATCAGGAAGTTATGAGCACTCTGTTCTACAATGGGGATATGGGATGATATTGCTCATGTTATAGTACATTTTAAATGTATTATTTTCAGCTCAACAATGGAGACGGGGAACTTGATTGGAGGGGGATCTTGTCAGAAATATATTTTGTTACTACAAAAAAAAAAGAAAAACTGTCAGTGAGCCACTCTCGCATGCAATCCTTCTTTCTAGGAGAAAACACGCATACACCACCACACGCAAAACACACTTGGGTCATTCCCTTTTTTACTCACGTGGACAAATGCTCCTGGCTGTGTCTATTTGGAGGAAATTGCAGTACAGAATTATCATTCAACGGGGCAGTTTCCTCACACATTGGCCAAGTCTCCCTTAGAGCATGGAAACCGGCTTGGGGAGGTCCCCACTTTTGACACACAATAGCCACTTGTCATAGACGGCACAATGGCAAAAACGATACAAAAAAACATTGTTTGCAGTGTACTTACAGCACTGGTGTCCTTCTTGCCTTTGTGAGAAGAGGCCACTAGAGCCAGATACTGAATGACCTTCTTGGTGTTCTCCGTCTTACCTGCACCAGACTCCCCACTGGAGAGCAGGAGAGATGGGTTAGAGGGATAGAGAGAAACAGAGAGAGGGTGGGGGGGAGGGGGGCAGAGGGAGAGGGTGAAAGAGTTTGAGATAGAAAAACAGAGGGTGAGCAAGAGAGGGAAAACAGAACAGGTTGTTCACAGTTGAATAACTCACTTTAATTAAACCGTGAACCACGTGAGTGACTGAAATAACAACATCAACTCCCAAGCACAATGTTATTGCCATTGTCCAAAGTAACGTAATGCCATCCAACCTCTTCCTGTGTGCCTCTAACAAACGATTAGCCCTACCCTACTGCTTTATACCATGATGAAAGGAAACTAAAGGGTCAGACTGACCCACTACCAGACCAGGGGGTCCAAGGAAAGGTCTGATAACCTGGAAAGACCCATGTACACAGAGGGCAGATCAAGTAAAACAGCATTCCTAATCCAGTGTATTTGAGGCTTAAGGAAGACAAAAGGCAGGGTACAAATGTATGAGATATTCCTCAGCTCTAAACCAGAAGGCCAAGGGTGGGTATTGGACATATTTAACAGAGGTCGGAAACTACAGAAGGATGAGCGAGAGTAGTTTATTGGCCTTTGATCTCTAGATGCTGGAGACGCCAACCACAATGCTGCTGTCTGAATGATCCCAGCCTAGTGTCCAGCTGGCTCCAACAACTCCATAAAAGGAGAGGTGTTTGTAAGACCCAGAGGCTGTCTGTCATGGGGCCGACTGGGCCGACAGGAATCTATCCAGTATCAACCATAAAGATGTAAGCTCTTAATTTGACATATATTGTCATAGCAAAATAATCATTTTAACATCATAATGTTCCTTGATCAGTGGTTAGGCTATTAGCTGACCAAAAGTAGAGACTACATGTAAAGTGCAATACTGTTAATATAACTGTGTTAATGCGGGTTTTCAGTGAATTTATGTAATTCACGAAGCTCATCTGCCTTTCCTAAGGTGCAGGAAAATACTATAAACAATAAAAGTGTGATCAAATTAAAATCCTACATCTGTACCTCATCCACAGGACCTCATCTCACACTATACAAGGTCGTAACCTCATACTACAGCATATACTGTACATCAGGTCTGATTCACTACACTCCTACAAAAGACCTACATTCGTGATGAATGTTATCATAAATTTCCATCATAACATTCATTCCTCACCGAAATACAACAGACCAAAACTCACATCAGGCCCAACCTTAACTGTCATACAAAAACCTAAAATCACACTACACTAACTCGACACTGCATGAACACACACAGACCTCAACTCACACACCACTTACAGCGTCACTCCTTACACCAGGTCTAGAACACTACCCAGGCCTCAACACATTGGAAAAACACAGAACTCCATAATCCTTGAAAATATCCTCAGAGACCTATAAGCCCTGAGACAGAGACCTCACATTCTGTATATCGAAGTGAGGGGATTCCTCTTCTAACACAGTTTACGGCTTAAACCATCCCAAGGTCAGGGTGGCCACCATTGATCACTGGTCTGGATGGCTGGTCAGCATCCTGGGCTTTGGCCCTTTTCATTCCAGACCTGGGTTCAAATGCTATTCAAAATAATTTAAAAACACTTTGTCTGTGCTTGATTGAGCTTGCCTGGCTTATTGGACATAATCGAATAATTCCAAAACAGTAAACCCCCGCCTATCTGGCACTCCAGGCAGGCTAGAGCAACCGCTCAAAGTATTTTAAAGAGTTTGAATAGCATTTGAACCCAGGTGTGGCTCACTTTTGGAAATTATGCTAGGTCTCTTACCACTCTAATTCTTGTAAAGAGAAAGAGATGACCCCAAATAAATGAGATGTCAAGACCCCAGCAAGAATTGTGAGCTATATGGCTACTTCAAATGCATTATTTTGGTTGTAACTAAGGATTGTGAGGAGAAATTCAGCAATGGAATGGGAAACTGCAGAGTGTGTCTGTGTATAACATGTTATTGTCAACATACCACACCCTGACAGCAGTCCATTAGCTCATGTTTTGTCTATGTGAAATGCATCTTACAAAACTAACCATTTATAAGAGGAGTCTGTCACAAAGCCTACACAATACTGTTATAAACAGCGCCCTCATATAAATGCTATTACATTGTCATAGCAAATGCAATTAAAATCTCTAGACTTCAAAAGATGGTACATTTCATTGTTTGCCACCATACAGATGTAGGATCTTAATTTGAGCCAGTTTGCTACAGCAGGAAAAAAAAAATACTCCAGCAGCAACAGGAAATGTGAATTATGTGGAATATAATTCATGGACATTTTTGTAGACGTTAACAATTTCGTATGGGAAAATCAAGTTTGAAATGTCAAAGTGTAAATTACAAACTTCAGAACTCTTCTTAAACCTGAAACACACTACAACCTTTACATTTCCTGCATTGTGATCCTGCACCAGGGTGATCAAATTAAGATCCAACATCTGTATGTTGACTATGTATGCCATGACGTGTGCCATGTCATGTTTATCAATATACAAAGTAATGCCATCGTCACCAGGTCAAACCCCTGTTTGCTATGGCGACAACACAGTCGGTCCCTGGTTCATATGTTTTTACAATAAATCAGTGTCATTTCATACACACTCAGGGAGCATGTCATACATGGCATTCACCGTAGCGTATGTTTCGCCTATATATGGATAGAGCATGCTTATACCTAGCTGACCCAACTAGGTGATTTTTTCCCCCCCCAAAAGCTCCCGGGTTTTTCTGAAATCCCTGTTGGAGGATGTCCGCTCTGATTTTTCCGAAATCCCTGTTGGAGGATGTCCGCTCTGATTTTTCCCTACTGATTCCAGGAATCTTTCAACAGGGATTTTTAAAAACATGGGGGAAACATTAGGAACACTTCTGAAATTTTGAAACTCTATAGCTCCAAACTTCCCTGCTTCCATCCACAACCCTACTGCATTACCGACCTCCCATTCCCCAACAACAAACAGGAAAATTAAAACCCCAGTTCTCCAAATAAGCCTCCTCTGGTAAATTGTTCAGGCAAAACTTCAGGAAGTGAGTCGATTTGATCAGAGAATGCTGCATCCTGGCATCATTCGGTTTAGAATAGAAGGAGCCTGGAGCTCCAGGGCAGTCTACTTTAGACAGGGACCCTCCCATTTCCTCTACTGGGTACACTGGAGGCTTGACAGGAAAGGTGTTCTGACTTACTGTAGAGTAGGGTTTACTGTAACTAGGCACGAGGTCAAACATGCCAAGAGGTGCTGAAGTGTATTGGGTTTTGTTTTGTGTAGTAGACCCGACTAGCTAAAACCCCTAGAACTAGGGCCCAAAAATGTTCCTGAATGTGTGGCCTGACAACTCCTAGCCTATATAGTAACTAGAATGAGACAAGCAATTCCATTTCTCTCCCAGAGTCCCAGAGATATTCTCAATAATTGCTCTACAATGAGTAAACAAACAAAATGGAGCCCAAACAAAAACAAATCTGTCTTTATAATCAAGACAGGGCACACTTCCTGTCTCTCTGAGAGGACAGAGGGGAGGAGAGGAGAGTAGAAAGGAGAGAAGTGTTCTAACCCCACAACTCCCTGGATAATGGTTCCCACAACATACAGATGTAGGATCTTAATTTGATCACTATTTTGTTGCTTAGCATTGTCATGCACAGCAGGAAATTCTAACTTGTAGTGAATTTGAGTTTTCAAACAGCTTCTAAAGTTTGTAATTTCCACTTAGAAATGTCAGACTTTATTTGCCAAAACAAAAATGTATCAACCCCTACAAAAACGTTTATTATAAGCCACATAATAATTCACATTTCTTGATGCTGCAGGATTATTCTCCAGCTGTAGCAAACTGTCTCAAATTAAAATCCTACATCTGTATGACATGAGCATTTCAGCTAAGATTCACCAAAATACCCACGGAACTTCCTGTCATCCTTATTGTCAAACCAGTCAGACATGTCACCATAGTTGTCCCCCAAAGTGTTCATTCCCACCAGACAGACCACAGTGTGTTAGGGTAGTGCAGTAGCAGGCTGGAAAAAGGTAATGTTGATGTTAGAGGTATCTCATTTGTTTAACTGTGGCTGTGTCTGAAATGGCCCCCTATTCCTTATGTAGTGCACTACTTTTGACCAGGGCACATAGGGCCCATAGGGAATAGGATGCCATTTCCGACACAGTGTGTGTTTATGTAACCCATGGGTTACATAACTGTTACTGTTCCATCTTCAACCCCCCATCCAACCATGTGATGTCTAGGAAAAATGTGGGGAGAAAAAAACTTGTATTTTAGGATCAAACATACTGTATAGTGTGAAGTGTAGTGGATAGTGTAAAGTGTCAAATGTTTAAATTTTTTTTTTTACTCACGTGCAAAGAATGGACTGGTCCTCACGATCTGCAGAAAAAAAGAAAAATCCTGATGTGCATGTATGAGCAACTCTATCCTGACTTATGCAGTATGAAGACAGGCATCTGACATCATTACACCATATAGTAAGACAATTGGATTGGTTAATCAAGACAACGTGTTTTTCTGGTCCTGGTAAGAGCATGGCGTGTGCAACGCCAAGGTTGTGGGTTCAAATTCCCACTAGAGCCACAAATTCAAAAACACACTCACTGCACTTTAAGTTGCTTTAGCATGATATCTATTAATCATTTCTAAACGTGCGTAAATCATATACAGTATGGGTATCTGCTACCTGTTCATTTGGACAGTATTTCATTTTTATAACTCTTCCTGTGTTTCGGTAGTGGTGCTCCTGAGTAATAACTGAGCGATGATGACGTTCTGTTGTTTCCTGTCTCGATGTACAGTGCAGATCCTCAGATCACACACAGCCGGTCGTATGAAACATACACTTTATTACTCCAGAGAAATCAACCAAACGTTCACATCTTTGTACAGCCATATGCGTTGAACCTTTGTACAAACAGGGCTCAAGTGAGAAATTGGTCGGGCTTTCCAAAGCCTAAAACATGAAAACAAGACAATAAAAATAAAAAAAATGCTTTGATTTTGAAAAATAAATATGTCCACCTGATGTGTTAAGCAATACGATGACTATCAATTCCTGATATGTGATCCCAAAAAAATAGACTGCGTCACAAATCCTAGGAAAATACTAAAGGTCCATGTAGGGATATAACGAAACAGTATCCCCCTTTAAAAAAAACGCTAGACAGGGTGTGTATGTGCTTGTCTGGAGTCTGGGGAATGCTGTTAAGGAGAGAAAGACTATTTGGATATTATTAGTTAAATTATCAAGTTAAACTATTTGTGGAGCCCAGTGTAATCTAAACATGACCTATGTGAAACAGCGGGAGGGGGGGATTGGAGGGAGAGAAAGCAGAAGGAGAAAGAAAGAGCAGCAGAGAGGGTTAGTTAATCCCCCTGTGCATTATCCTTATCTGCTAATAGAAAGCCCATGGCTCGTATGTTGTGTCATTTAGCGTAACTCCTCAAAGATTGAAATCTCTCCTTTACTGGCCATCATTCCCATCCCTGGTCCTACTGGGCATGTGCTACGCTAGGCTACACTAGTCAGGCTAGCCTGTGTGGCTTTGCTCAGGTTGGAAAGAACTGAGCGCTAGGATGCTGTTCCTCATTTTGGACGTGACTTGGCAGTGGGTTAGGTTCCATTCCACACACAGCAAAATGCTGTCTGTTCCCCTTTCTTCCTATTTAAGGCACAGAGGGGAGAGGGGCATCCAGGGCTGTGCAGCATTTCAAACAGATTCAAACACAAGACACCAAATGTAGCTCTGAGCCAGGGAGAATAACCTCGAGGGGGAAACGCCAAACAGTAGGGGCCAATCTGAAATGGCACCCTATTTCCTACTGCAAAGCGAGATAAATAAAATACAGAGACACACAGAGACACACACAGAGAGCGAGAGAGAGAATCTCCCAAATTACAATTGGTTTAAAGGGAAAATTCCAAGGTCACTCTAGTCTCATCCCAATCACGAGTTCACCAGAGAGATAAAGCCAAAACCTGTCATCAAATCACAGTCAAACAGAACATTTCATATAAGAGATATATATAAATTCCCGTTATGACAATGGCATTGGATTTTTTTAATCAACATTTCAATCATCCTCACCAGCTGAAACTTTACACAAAACCCAATCGCATGAGAACTTCATCTCTATTCCCTTCAAACTTCAAAGAGCAGGCAGGGCAAATTTCTAAGCCTTTGTGAAGGAATGTAAGTCTTCCCAGGAGAGATGAGAGCCAAGACTCCACAGAATTGTCAGAGACTGATTGTAGATAACCCTGTTAAGACACTTAAGAAAGTGTAGACTAAGACTATTATCTAAGACTTTTATCTGTTGTTATGTAGCAGACAGGCAAGGCTGTGGCTGGTCAAAAGTACCGCACTACATACAGTGCATTCGGAATGGATTAAATTGTTTTTCCCCCGCATTACACAATACCCCATAATGACAAAGCAAAAACTGCTTTGTATGCATTTTTGCAGACTCTACTCAGTATCTTGTTGATGCACCTTTGGCAGTGATTACAGCCTCGAGTCTTCTTGGGTATGATGCTACAAGCTTAGCACACCTGTATTTGGGGAGTCTCTCCCATTCCTATGCAGATCCTCTCAAGCTCTGTCAGGTTGGATGGGGAGCGTCGCTGCACAGCTATTTTCAAGTCTCTCCAGAGATGTTCGATCGGGTTCAAGTCTGGGCTCTGGCTGGGCCACTCAAGGACATTCAGAGACTTGTCCCAGTCACTCTTGCATTGTCCTGGCTGTGTACTTAAGGTCGTTGTCCTGTTGGAAGGTGAACCTTCGCCCTAGTCTGAGGTCCTGAGCAGGTTTTCATCAAGGATCTCTCTGTACTTTGGTTCGTTCATCTTTCCCTTGATCCTGATTAGTCTCCCTGTCCCTGCCACTTGGCATTCAGGCCAAAGAGTTCAATCTTGGTAGAATCTTGTTTCTCATGGTCCGAGAGTCCTTTAGGTGCCTTTTGGCAAATTCCAAGTAGGCGGTCATGTGCCTTTTACTAAGGCGTGGCTTCCAACTGGACAATCTACCATAAAGGCCAGATTGGTGAAGTGCTGCAGAGATGGTTGTCCTTCGGGAAGGTTCTCCGATCTCCACAGAGAAACTCTGGAGCTCTGTCAGTGACCATCGGATTCTTGGTCACCTCCCTGACAAAGGCCCTTCTCCCCCATAGCTCAGTTTGGCCAGGCGGCCAGCTCTAGGAAGAGCGGTGGTTCTAAACTTCTTCCATTTAAGAATGATGGAGGCCACTTTGTTTTTGAGGACCTTCAATGCTGCAGAAATGTTTTGGTATGCTTCCCCAGAGCTGTGCCTCAAAACAATCCTAACTCGGAGCTCTATAGACAATTCCTACAAACTCATGGCTTTTTTTTGCTCTGACACCCACTGTCAACTGTGGGACTTTATATAGAGAGATGTGTGCCTTTCCAAATCATGTCCAATGAATATAATTTACCACAGGTGGAGTCCAATCAAGTTGTAGAAACAGCTCAAGGATGATCAATGGAAACAGGATGCACCTGAGCTCAATAACGAGTCTCATAGCAAAGGGTCTGAATACATATGTAAATAAGGTATTTCTGTATTTAAATGTTATATACATTAGCAAAAAAAACAAAACCCGTTTTTGCATTCAGTATGGGGTAGTGTGTAGATTGCTGAGGATTTGTTATTTAATCCATTTTAGAATAAGGCTGTAATGTAACAACATTTGGAAAAAGGGGTCTGAATACTTTCCGAATGCACTGTAGAAAATAGGGTGCCATATCAGACACTGCCAGGGTTGTTGATAGTCTTGGTCCTCTTAAATATACATGTAGACCCATGGAGAGATTGCCACGGCGACAGGGCGACACCCCCCTAAAGGGTTTGTTTGGACCGTACCATTAGTCATTTAGTCATCATCTCTATTCTGTCGTGGGAAATCCTATCAGTCTGTTAATAAAAACTCCCAACACTCCAATCTAAACATAGCGACAGAGTAGACAGCGAGCTATTGACCGTCCATCGTCATGTTTACTCATGACCCTGGATGCACACACCATAGCTGTAGATGTACACACTGACATTTCCTGTGTGTACATGCAGTTAAGTTGGTAGATTCCTACACAAACAATATATCAACAGAAAGTATGAGTCATACACTACACTTGAGATGGGCAGCTTTTGTAGGCCCGCTGAATAAATACAAAACAAGTTGAGTCGGGGGTCTTAACTTACTGTTGGGAGTTAGAATAGAACACACAAGGTGCAATTTAGAAATGTTGTTGTGCATCTGCATTTTTTGTTCTTGCTATGTCAGTCACTCACAGTCAGCCCATGTCAGCAGCATTTTTGGGGGTGTTATCTAAACTTGTAGTTATCATGGTAGAATTACCGACCGGAGTGCCCCTATTGATTTTGTTTGTCACGCAGTCAGATATCATATTAAAAAACATCTCTCCACGCCATGACAAATTGAGTAGAATTGCAGGAAATTTGCAACATTTTGCTTAGGGCCTCAAATATTATTGTTCTCAGATTTTTATTTATCAATTTTAGGTGTGTATTAAAATGTGTTTGTTTTTTTGAAAACGCTATACACTGAACAGCTGCTCTTTCCATGACAGACTGATCGGGTGAATCCAAGGTGTTCCTAATATTTGGTAAACTCAGTGCATTTTCATTGTCTAGCTGGAATGGAATGTTCATTTCCTGTGATATGTGGTCACCCAAGATGAATGAACTAAGTTGTTCTGGATAAGAGCATCTGCTAAATGACGAATGTAAATGTTTTACATACTTACATACTCATTACTGTATTGATTCATTTTTAGATAGATGTCACAAATGTATCATTTGTATAGTTTTTTAAAATTAAAAGTAGTTATTTGTTACATTTGTCTGTGTAAAACCTAGCAGTACTACTCATTTCTCTGAGACTGAGGCAGATATATATAGTTTTGCAAAAACCATGATTGTCTCTCCGAAATGAAACCATCAAGTGAAAGATTTCAAACAAATACATGTCTGTCATTGAACAACCCCATGCCATGATTAGACAGTGAAAAATAACTATTTCGTAAGTTCTTTAAACAATAAGCTAATTTTCCAACATGTCTGAAAATGGTTATTTAGTGTTTTGTAAAGAAACTCTTCATATAAGCACGCCTACACATCTAGCAGCTTAAAAGAGCTTTACAGCTAGACACTAAAATGCTGTTTAAATTACTCCACATTTCTCAAAACAGATCAAATCGAGTAACAATCATAGACCAACGTAGATCAAATTTAGTAAAAAAAATAAAATAAATTGCTGGTAAAAACATTGATTAACTATTTGTTATTCTGCTCCAAAGTAGGTAGTGCCAGTGGCACAATTCATAAATGTATCCAATGAGGGCTTAACATTCTTGTTGTGGTTTTGTTTAACCTCAACCTGCCTTGTTTCCTGTTCACCTGACAGATCCCCCTAGGAGCTGCGTACACACACACAAACTAGTGTTAATTCTGACTAAGCTGGAATGTCATATGCTATCTGACAAGAACCCACTGAACTGCAGGCAGCTTCTAGGGGGATCTGGTGTGTGTGTGTGTGTGTGTGTAAATTCAAAGATAATGCACACACACACAGGCTTAACCTGTGACTTACGAGTGTAAGAAAGTCCATCTAAGACCTAAATCCAAATGATATGAACATGGGGTTTCAAGTTTATGAAGTTGGAGTGACTGAGAAAAAGAGAGGATAATCAAGTCAGTGTGTTTGCTCTCCTCTTTGTGATGTATGACTAGAAATGTATCCAGTACTTAAACCGGGTACTACATAATAGGGAACTTGAGCTCGAGTAGGAGTGAGGTCATTGTGTTTCTGCTTGGCCAGCATCACAGGGCTTATTCTAACTTCTCTCATCATGCTGCAGCACTTTGAACAATGGAGAGGGTTGGTTCTTACATCATTTACAATGTGCTTCCAAGGTCACATTCTGGGAGGACCCCATTGGTCAGAAAATGGTCAAAATGAAGTCTAAAGGAGAGATGGTGTTTTTTCCCAAAGAGGTGACTATCTGCTGTTTGACTGCAATGTTAGGTTCACTAATACTCTTTTTAGACTATCGTGCCAACCTGAACCATACTGTGCTGACTCAGATACATTTGTGTCACATTCTTTTCATAACTACCGTTGCTGAGTAAGCAGGCCAGTGCGATACGTTTGCCTCAGCTTGGCTCAGTGGTGTAAAACTGGTGAAGAGTAACCATGCTGAAGTAGTGACTTGGTAAGGAACGTGGTATGCCAACAAACTTAGCAGAAGAACAGCCTCTTTGTGTGGTTATGGATTTGTTTGAGTGAGTCAGATCTAAGTTTTGTTGATGCATGGTAAGCAACACAGTGACTGGCTGTAAAAAAGACAGTCGTAGAAGTGTGATATAACCACAAAGCCCGTGTGAGAACACGTTGTTGTATAGTGTCATTTATCGCCGCATAATTGACATGTACTGTCACAAAAGTGATGATCATTTAAACTATTAACATTTACTTACAGCTAAAATGTCAATTGTAGAATTTAAAACATAAAAAGGGTCTGATATCTACAATCTGATTAGAATTTACAATAAATTATACAAGTGCTTGAATCAAGGGGGTAAATACAGAAATGTTTGTCTCTGGGAACTTTTGCTTTTGGGCCAAAATGAGTCATCTAAATGGACAGAAATATTGTCAGAAGTTAGTAACTTAAACTATGGAAGTTTATCTTTAATCCTAAAGCAACAGACAGAAAAGGCTAAATGGAGAGCATATTTTATTGAAGATTCCAACAGGAAGTGTCTTCCGACTTCCCGTCCTCCATCTCTCTAAAGCCAGATGTCAGTAAGCTCCTCTGAAAATCCCCCAGAATTCTTATAAAATCCTTGGGGTCAACTAGGTCCCGCATGACCCCTGACCTCTGGCATCACATAACAAAGCCTTGTGGGAAACGCTGAGTTGTCCACATCACGATATTAGCCTCTTGTCCCCTCTCAGTCTTAGCACTGTATGGGCTAGCCAAGAGCCCTTCACTGGCATTTACTGTAAGCAGAGTTAGCCCATCGTCACCTCGTGTCCAGATTTCTCTTTGAATGAGCTACTAAAAGGCTTTTTCTGCTTCTGTTCATTAACTTTCATTGAAGCAAGCTTTTTTTTACATTGTTTTTAATGCAGTTTCACAGCCCACATACTTCAGGAAGAGAGGTTTTTGACCATTGAGGGCATTGATAGAGCATGTAAGGCTATAGTATATTTAAGCAATAAGGCACCTCGGGTGTTTGTGGTATATGGCCCATGTGCATTATAAACTGGTTGGGTCGAGCCCTGAATGCTGATTGGCTCACAGCCATATACCACTGGTATAACAAAACATGTACTTTAAGTGCTCTAATTATGTTGGTAACCAGTTTATAATAGCAATAAGGCACCTCAGGGTTTGTGATATATTGGCCATTTATCACCCCTCCTCGGGCCTTATTGCAGAATTATATCTCTGCAGTATTCTGCACTGCAATTTGGCTGCTGCTGAGTTGATCAAATATTGTACCTTTTGAAGAGTATGGAAGCTATCGTTGAGTGATTGAAAATGTTGTTTTGTTAATTTGTTGACCTAAAGACAGCTGACACAAGACTGTTGCAATCACTGTTTTGTAGCAGCTGATATTATACAAACCACTTTTAATTCTCCCAAGTTAGCTAGATAGGAAGATTAGCTGTGGTGAGATACCATGGTCCTCAAGCAGGGTTGGGATCAAATCAAATGTCATTCATTTCAATTCAGCAGGTAAACTGACATTCCAAACATTTAATTTCAGTCAATTGATGGACTGAATTGAAGCGACGCCAACCCTGCCTTCCCAGACAAAGAAGCTACAGTATCAGGAAGCGGTGTAACTATAAACAATGAACCTACCTTGCATCATGTTTCTGTAGGCATTGTCAGTGATAGAGTAGATGTGAGGGGGAACTTCGTGGCGTTTCTTCCCTTTGTACATCTCAATGATTTTCTCAGAGTAGATGGGCAGCATCTTGTATGGGTTCACCACTACACAGAACAGGCCAGAGTATGTCTGCAGAGAGAAAACAAGGATGAGCAGGGTTATTATTAAGCAATAAGGCACCTCTGGGGTTTGTGGTATATGGTCAATATACCACAGCTGTCAGCCAATCAGCATTCAGGGCTCGAACCACCCTGTTGATTATTTATAATAAGCCAACATGGTTATTCTACACTTATTAAATTGCTGTGTTTGAAATTACCCTTGACTGTCATGTGTATCACAGTCCTTTTTGCTGGTAGCAAGGACCTCTTTCTCAGATTGTGAAGACTGTATTATTGTGAGTATTTATGAGTCTGTGTGCTTCTACGACCATATATTCTCATGTAGATGGGCCTATCCCACTGGCCACACACTGGTTGAATCAACGTTGTCTCCACGTCATTTCAAGGAAATTAAGTTTGAACCAAAGTGGAATGGACGTTGAATTGACGTCTGTCCCAGTGGGACAGAATTCATTTACCTCAGGTTGTGTAGAGTGTGTACTGTACAAGTGTGTATCTGTGTGAAAGTAGAGAGTCCAACTCACATAGATGAGCCCGGAGAAGTACCTCTCCCGGATGTTGTGCAGCACCGACGCCTCGTTCAGGCAGGTGAGCTCGGCCATGTCCTCCACCTTACTGAACTTGGGAGGGTTCATTTTCTGGATATCATCCTTATTCACTGTCACCTTCTTCCCGTTGTCAGCCAGCTCTACCAGACACTCGTCCCCGTGCTCCTCCTTGACGCTCGCCGCCTCGAAGCCATTCTTCTCTGAGGGGATCCACACCAGCTTCTTGGCTGACCAGTCGGCCTGGGCCATGGGACTGTTGATGAAGTCCTTGTCCAGGAAGAGGAACTTCTCGTCCTCAGTCATCTGTTTTTTATTAGCCATCTTGGTGGTCGATGGAGGATCTTGGATCTTCTAAGACCTTCTGTCTTTGGGGGGAGGGGTGGGGGCAGCTGGAGATGGGGATAGAGATAGGGGGGCTGGTGGGAGAAAGAGAGAAGAAATATTCAAATGTTAAAAGACTGGGTTGATTTGGTTTGGTTCATGTGTTTATGGTTTGGCTAGTCATCGACTCTGAGAGAAGGGGTTATGGGTCTGGGTCGTGCACAGCAACCACAAGGTCAGGGGTATAGCTCCATAAATTGCATGATTCTTTCTGTAAATACATTCTCACACAGAAAACTCTGTTTTCAGTCCAGCACTTCAATAACATACTCAAGGTGTTATTAACTAAATGGTGTACGAGTCAGACACTACATATACACTCTCCTACCACTGCCAGCCATACGTCAACAGAAGGCATGGACACTCAAAGGGTTAACATTTCTTCATCCATCCAGAAACTCCCAGAATACAGTAATTCTCACAGACCCCCCCCTCCCCTTCCCCCTCCACTTCGGGCTTAGCCTCCTACACGCTCAAACACGAGCCACAGGGGAGACTACAACCATTACAGTGCCTAGTTTAGGCATGAAGATAGACTCTGGGAAACGAGTTCTAAGTAACTGTACCATATGCGATAAGGACTTACATTTACAAGTGAGGGGTTTACCCATACCCTAATTAGAATAAAAATGCTCCAACAACAATAGTCAATTTTTCTTCATTCGCTCTCTCTCCTGTGCAGCACAGTCCACTACATTGCAGTCCCGTGCTGTGATGCCCATATATGGCCTGCTTCTCTGGAGCAGGCCTTTCGATGGACCTAAACAGCCAGGCAAGTTCAACTCCCAAACAAAGCCCTTATAGGGAAGAGTATGTCTACAGCTGGTCCACACAATTTGGAGTTTACGCCAAAATGATAACAGACAGAGGGAGAGCTTGTTTGGGGGGGTTCATGGTTCACATGGTCCCGCTGCTGTGCTGTTCTCTTCTGTGGCTGTGTAGTGTCGTGTGGTGGTGGGAGGGATGCTAGCTAGCTGCTGGGCTCTGAGTCATACCTGTAGGAAGTGGAGCCACAGCAGGTGCACAGATCTATGGCAAACTCGGTGCTAGTATTTTATCATTCAGTGCTGTTATGAATGCATTACTGGAATCTTGGTAACAACTTGCTGTGATTAACACCCTAATAGAAACACCAACGGTCAGTGGAGGCTGCTGAGGGGAGGACGGCTCATAATAATAACTGGAATGAAATCAATGGAATGGTATCAAACATGTGATTTCCATGTGGTTGATACTATCGCATGGACTCCATTCCGGGAATTACTATGAGCCATCCTCCCCTCAGCAGCCTCCACTGTAATGGATCCAGTTCAATAGTACTACAGTGTCTAAAGGATTCTGACACACTATCTTTTAAATTACAATCAGACTATGCAGACATACGACATAACTAATGATAAATGTTGACCTTTGTGCTGGTAAATCAATCTACTCTTGCTTGATAAGATTCAGACTATAATAAATTGCACTACATCATCGAGTCCCTGCACCCATCATTCCTATCCAGCCCAGTCACAGTTAGACTGGCATGCTCTTTCTAGGACTAGAAATGGGAACTATGCGAACAAGTCACAAGTCCTCCTGGGAAAGATTGTCACTGCGTCCCCTGGGACCAGCCAGAGCCAAACTACCCACAAAAGCATAAATATCCACTTAGCCAGAGTGAAACACTATTTTTTTAGGAAAAAGGACATTGTCCTCTACCCTGTTCCTTATTTGCAATGGTTGCAGAGCACAGCACAGAATAAACTGGGGACGTACTAGTACACAACCCCATGCAGCTCTAACACAGTAGTCCAAGGTTGTGTATGAAGGGGAGACATTACAGCTGATCCAGTATGAACTATTTCCTTTACTGACTGAGGATAAGTGGACTTTTCCTGACACTCCCCTCCAGTACTGTCACTGTAGATGCAGCAAGACAAGTGTGTTCACTCCCTTGAAATTTTCTGCACCTCTCAAACAATTTAGACCTCTCTCTACTATTTTTATATCTTTCTCTCTTATCCCTAAAATCCTTAACATTTCAGCACTTTCCTTCCCTTCTTGTCGTGTCAACGCATGGTCAGTGGTTCCTCACCCCCTTCTCTCCTCTCCCCCACTCTGTCTCGCTCTTCATCTTGTTGTGTCAACGCGTGTTCACCTTTGTTCTCAGCCAGCGTACACTGACGACAGCGGTCTGAGTAGGGGGCTGACAGGGTGGCAGTTCGCTGATAGGAAGCAGTCCAGCCTGGGTAGAGACTATAAGACCGTACTTGAAGAGCATGATAGGGAGGGAAAATGAGGTGGAGGAGGAGAGGAGTCTCAGAGGATTCTGTTTGTCAATACTGTCAGGAGAATGAGGGGCAGGGGAAAACAGGGTGGAGAAGAGAGGAGCGGGAGGGTACAGTAAAATTCTCAGTAGCAAAGTTTGTCTTTCCAGGAATTGAATTGATTGTCGTATCTAATCCTGGTATCTGGTACGAGGCAAATGTCCAACTCATCACAGAATAGTATAGAGATTGAGTAGGAACCATTTTCATTAAATAGTGGAACCTCCTGTGGTCTTGCACGTACATCCACTGACCCGCTAAGTTCCAAATAAACCACTGTTTAAATTATTTGTGTATGAATGGACTGGTTGCCCAGGAGACTACTTGACCTTTCTATTTGTAGGGGCTGAATGGTGACCCCTGGGCCTGTGAAAGGCTTTACCCTCTCCTTCATCATTCCATCCCTTCCCTGATTCCTGGCTTCATTGCAAAAACTAATTTGCTAATAGTTACTGTACTGTTACTAAACACTGCATCATCAAGCCTTGACGACTCAAATGGATTGCACTCAGCTATGCCAGGATAAGAGTTAGGCCTAATAAAAGGTAATTCTCCCAAACTATCACAGAATCTAACACATTCACTACTCTGGTATATCGGCTGGAATACTGTATCAACTAACACGAAGGCCCTGATTTTCCTCGCCTGATGACTCAAACTCTGCTCTATGTTCACTACATACTTCAGTCTGAGACTGCCATCATTGAAGTCGTTTGTGGTGATGTCAAAGTGAGGCGTGTTGGACAAAACAAAGTCATCAGCAATAGGATCATTTCTAACCAATCAGAGTATCAAAGTCAATTTTTTTTTAAAGTCTAAAAGCAGTCGGGTTTCTGAGACCAATCAGAACAGTTAGAACGTGTTTGCGTTCTAGAAATCATCAGGGAAGTACTCAGATCCAGACTCATTGTGGAGAGGAAACGTATCTTTTGGCCGGAGCAAGGAGTGTTGGTAGCCAGGCAGCTGATTTGTTGCGCTCTAAGTCGTGATGAACTGCAATAGGCCCACATGTAAATACAGACACAGTTATCCTAGTGAGCGAAAACCGGGTGTAATGATACCGATTCCAATAGATTTGCATGCTGAGGTATGTGATGAATAAACACTCCAATCCAGTACATCCAAATAAAAACGTTAAAGCCAGGTCCTGTAACATTGAAGAAGAATGAAGCCTATGAACTCACAGTTGCATTAGGTCATTGAAATGCAATTAAGGTTAATGTTGTAACTACCTGCCCAGAGATAGTCAGAGTACCATGCATTTCAGTCTTGGGTTCTACTGCTATTGTGTCTCACGTGTTGCTTACTCCAAACACCTCTCTTCTTATTAGGCAGTTTGGCTGTTCTCCACCTCTAAAAGCATCTGCCTTTATTTTCTCCTGATAGACCATGTTGTTTTCACTTGTGCCTTAGAGCAGTGCTCTATTTCACCAAAAGACTTGGCTGAAAGTTGGTTGAAAATATCATTTCGATGATGCTGCAGGCTCTCTGTGGTGGATCGACAAAAGCCGTCAAAATGAATCTCCAAAGTCAGAGACAAGATAGCTGAGAGGTAACAAAGTCCTCAGACTGAGATAGAAAACCACATGCTTGCTTTACTCAAACTCCCATGCAGCATAATCATATGATAACCACTTCTCCTGTCAGCAAACTACAAGGTTGTGTTCCAACATCAGGTCAACCTCAGTTACTATGATGACGACCCCAATGTCTTTCTGCTCAGTCACAGACATTTTGGAGAGGATACGACTCACAAGTGACAAGTCTACCCTGAGCCACCACACCGCAAAGTTCGGCATCATGACAGACAGCTTTAAACTACCATATTAGGAGAACAGGAAACACCCTGGTTAGCGTTCAGCCCGTTTCTTCTTTCAGATATACAAAGTCAACTTCCCCTTACTTCCTATAGCATGGCACTACTGGTGTAAATAATTCAGTCAAGCTGTTATTCCAAGCTGTTACAGTATAAATAACATGGCTGCTGGTTAGTGTATAGAAACCTTGGTAAAGAAAGGCATTGTTAGGCAATGTTGTGCAATACTGATAAAGGGAAGAATTCGCTGATAAAGATGGCCAACATAAAAAAAGGTCACAGACTCTTTAACCACATCATCATATGACTGCATCAGACAGATGTCAGCACAGCAGTTACATTGTATCGGCTACCACGGATAGTCATTTCTTCTGGGGTGATTTGGCTTGTTCTGCATTTACATTAGAGTCATGCGAAAACAGCTGTCAAAAGCATGCAATTGTAACAGAGATTAACAGTGATAATTGATATCCGATATCTATTTTCTGGTCATATTGCTCAGTGATAAATGCTGTGTGTGAAACCTAAACACATGAAAGAATTACAATATAGGATACATGTGATAAACAAAAAGGTCAGTTTCAAGAGCCACAATCCATGTCGCTAAGCGTGCATAATAAAGTTGCGCGCAAAACAACAAGTGCACTCTCATTCTCTCCAACTTGTATCAAAGTAAAACAATGGCCTTGCAAAAAAAATAAATGACTTACAAATTTGATGAATTCGAATCAGCAGGGGGGGATTTGGAAAGTTGTGGTTTGGAGCGTCCTGCGGTTGACAGGGTAGCCTACTCCAAAGACGAACAGTCCAAATTACCCTGGTAATTACCTCGCTTTACCATTTAAACCCGGAGGGTGGAGTCGCACGCGCAGACCCTCCCCTCTCTGATTTGACAGCAGAAAATCATCAAATTCTACCGCAGAGCGCGAAAGTACTGTCCAAGACGGTACTTGTTTGAAGACTCTGTGGTACTGTCATGTTCACAGCGTGCCTGACGCTGAAAAGCAGAACGAATTGCAATTTGGCTGCGCGTATTTTAATTTGACGCGGACACACTTTATAGTTATCTGGTATGCATAGTACACTTTAGTATCTCTTCATATTCATTTTCTTTCAGTGAGCATAATGGCAAACGTTATGGGGTGTGTGTACAGTATATATGTATAGCCTACTTGTAAGTGCAATTAAATTAATGGTAATTATTTAATATTATACCTTCATAGAAACTGTTGAATATGCGGGTGATGAGTCATCCAAGGACTATATGACCCTCCTATGGACCTACTGTGGGAATATTGCCCGAGGAGCTCAACAACATCTATAGTAAACAGTGGTTATCAGTGTCATTTGTCTGTTTTTAAGGATGATGTTTAGAATTGACACTGTCACTGTCTCTTTCCAAATGGCACACTTCCATCAACACCAAGAGCCCTGGCACACATCATATCACGCAGAACCTTTGGAAATGACATCAATTTAACTCAAACTTGGCTCCCCTTTTCACTATTTTGAACTCTAAATCATGGGAATCTCAGTATATCCCATGCATACATATACAGTCTGTGTCTCTACAGTCTGTCTGTTCACTTGATGGTACTTAGGCCTGTCAAAATAAATAATATGGGCAATTCATCTCCATTGGCAATTCATCTCCATGACACTTCTGATGATGTTTAATGGCACTTCGTCCCAGAGGTTTTGTGGTCCAGGCCCATTGACATACAGTACTATTGTATATACAAAGGTCCAGTCCCACTCCCATCAAGGCAGCCCAGCTGTTACCAGAGGAGAAAATCCGTCTTGATGGACTTTAGAGGAGGGGGAAGAGAGAGGGAGATTCCCCTTGAAACACACTACTGGAGGACGAGGGAGGAAGGTGGAGGATGGGGGAGGAAGGGGATGCGTCCCATGTGTTTGGGGTGTTTGTCCCCATATTGTTACACACATCGCATTCCCCTCTTCTCCCTCTTTCCTGCTCCTCTATCTCTAGTCCAATGGAAAACCTATATAAGGACACCGAAGTCTGCTATTCCCACATGCTTCAAGAGGGCCACCATTGTTCCTGTTCCCAAGAAAGCTAAGGTAACTGAGCTAAACGACTACCGCCCCGTAGCACTCACATCCGTCATCATGAAGTGCTTTGAGAGACTAGTCAAGGACCATATCACCTCCACCCTACCTGACACCCTTGACCCACTCCAATTTGCTTACCGCCCAAATAGGTCCACAGACGATGCAATCTCAACCACACTGCACACTGCCCTAACCCATCTGGACAAGAGGAATACCTATGTGAGAATGCTGTTCATCGACTACAGCTCGGCATTCAACACCATAGTACCCTCCAAGCTCGTCATCAAGCTCGAGACCCTGGGTCTCGACCCCGCCCTGTGCAACTGGGTACTGGACTTCCTGACGGGCCGCCCCAGGTGGTGAGGGTAGGCAACAACATCTCCTCCCCCGCTGATCCTCAACACTGGGGCCCCACAAGGGTGCGTTCTGAGCCCTCTCCTGTACTCCCTGTTCACCCACGACTGCGTGGCCATGCACGCCTCCAACTCAATCATCAAGTTTGCGGACGACACAACAGTGGTAGGCTTGATTACCAACAACGACGAGACGGCCTACAGGGAGGAGGTGAGGGCCCTCGGAGTGTGGTGTCAGGAAAATAACCTCACACTCAACGTCAACAAAACTAAGGAGATGATTGTGGACTTCAGGAAACAGCAGAGGGAACACCCCCATCCACATCGATGGAACAGTAGTGGAGAGGGTAGCAAGTTTTAAGTTCCTCGGCATACACATCACAGACAAACTGAATTGGTCCACTCACACAGACAGCATCGTGAGGAAGGCGCAGCAGCGCCTCTTCAACCTCAGGAGGCTGAAGAAATTCGGCTTGTCACCAAAAGCACTCACAAACTTCTACAGATGCACAATCGAGAGCATCCTGGCGGGCTGTATCACCGCCTGGTATGGCAACTGCACCGCCCTCAACCGTAAGGCTCTCCAGAGGGTAGTGAGGTCTGCACAACGCATCACCGGGGGCAAACTACCTGCCCTCCAGGACACCTACACCACCCGATGCTACAGGAAGGCCATAAAGATCATCAAGGACATCAACCACCCGAGCCACTGCCTGTTCACCCCGCTGCCATCCAGAAGGCGAGGTCAGTACAGGTGCATCAAAGCTGGGACCGAGAGACTGAAAAACAGCTTCTATCTCAAGGCCATCAGACTGTTAAACAGCCACCACTAACATTGAGTGGCTACTGCCAACACACTGTCAATGACACTGACTCTACTCCAGCCACTTTAATCATGGGAATTGATGGGAAATGATGTAAATATATCACTAGCCACTTTAAACAATGCTACCTTATATAATGTTACTTACCCTACATTGTTCATCTCATATGCATACGTTGATACTGTACTCTATATCATCGACTGCATCCTTATGTAATACATGTATCACTAGCCACTTTAACTATGCCACTTGGTTTACATACTTATCTCATATGTATATACTGTACTCGATATCATCTACTGTATCTTGCCTATGCTGCTCTGTACCATCACTCATTCATATATCCTTATGTACATATTCTTTATCCCCTTACACTGTGTATGACAGTAGTTTTTTTTGGAATTGTTAGTTAGATTACTTGCTCGTTATTACTGCATTGTCGGAACTAGAAGCACAAGCATTTCGCTACACTCGCATTAACATCTGCTAACCATGTGTATGTGACAAATAAAATTTGATTTGATTTGATTTGATTTGATTGGCTCAATAAATCACCTTGCTTTGTGATGCCATGACTGGGCCTCTCTCCGGTGCCAAACAGCACATCGCCATTGGTATGTGTGCAAAACGACGATGACAGTTCAAGGGACCAAGATGGAGGGGGATGACTAGGGGTTGGAAACCTGCTGGCCCGGTCTCTGGTCAACATCAAGATCAGGGGGGCTGGTGTGTAGTAAGGAAGGAGAAAGGAGAGAGAGAAAGAGAGAGAAATGCAGAGACGCAACGCACTGTGCCATATAAGGACTGTGGGGTCTGGATGGAATCTGGGCAGCTTAAAAGTCTAGTGCAGGTGGCCTGGGCCCCAGTGACTAAATATGGTCCAGCAGCAACGGTATTGTTCAAACAAGTAGGGGTGTTTCTATGGGGATAACTCTGCACTATTTACTTGTAGCATCTCCCTCTGATGACATCAGTGTTTTTTTATCATAACATAAATCATTAGATAATATATCAGTCTTTGTTATGAGCGTTTTGGTGATCAGTATTGGTTATTATCAATATACATTCATATGATGTTAATGACATCACCTCGACAGATTAGCATACAATTTGTGTGTTTAAAGGGATCGTCCACTTTTGTGAAATGTCATCTTATTCCTAGGGTGTTGATTCCGTGAAGTTATATTTCATGATGTACTATTTTTCAAAGCGCCAGTTCTCCAGCACACACCACAGTTAGGAGTTATTTAGTGTGTATAGACTTTCCGCTCCCTGAGCCCTGCTCATCCCTCCACCTCTCCTCTCACTGCCGCTTTGTTTGTTTCTCGGTTTATTCATTGCCCTTTAATGACAGTGTAACAGACTGCATCTCAGGCAGTAGACATTATGTATGACCCAAGAAAAGTGGGAGGTGCGGGGGGGAGAGATGAAGGACGGACGAGGTGGAAAACCCTGACGGGGTAAGTGCAGAAGTCAGGACGAGGCAGCAATCCAGGCACGGCCTGTAGCCGAGAAAGAAGCCCTTCTGATAGGTCCGAGCCAAGACATACTCCCCTCCTCTGGTTCTCCAAGATGCCTGTCTCATTCAGCCTCAACTCATCTCTGACAGAAAGTGTCTGACTGGGGTTATGCGGAGGAGGTGGTGATGAGGGTGGGTGTCCACATTTCTGACTGGGAGAAGGTTACTTACAGTAGAAGAGGAAATGGACACCATTCCAGACTAGGGTATTGTTGTTGTTGATGATCACGCTGTTGATTACAAGGATGTAGAGAGAGATGAAGGGTTTTGCCATGCACAAGTACAGTACTTGGTGATTACATGGGCATGAACCATAAGTGTATATCAATCTCGCCGGCTTTGTCCCTCACCTCCAAAAACGGCATAAAAAGGTAATGATTTATTGACATGAGTATTAGTTCATAACCAAATTCTCCTTATACAGCACAATCTATATGGGATCTGAAAACTATCCAAGACAAATACATATTTTCGGAGTTCTTTAAATAATTTACCATACATACACTTTATGTCCCCAGCGGCCCCCCTGACTACCATTTGTAGCCATAGATGGACAAACAGTTGACAGAGCCATATGTTTGTAGATACATTTGTCCCCATAGAAATGTAATTGCGTTCTAATTTAAGCTCAGAACAAACAACGCTGCTCTCTGGTGCAGTGAAGCAGCACTGTACTCAATCGTATTTATACAGATGTTGCACACACTTCCAATGTACAATATAAATGGTGGAACAATGCTACCTATTTTCAGGCAATCGGCCCAGTGAATAACAACAGTCATAGTTCTACTTCCTCTGCATATATAGCTATGTATCTGTCTGAGAAAAGATTTGGACTGCCTGAGCAGAGGTGCAACCTAGGCAGGGCTAGGGAGATCCGCAGATAGAGCTGTAGTTCTAAGAACTAGCTAAAGAGTTCTAGGAATAGTGCATGGCATCACTCCTAGGGATGTCAAAAGCAGGTTGCTTCTGTAAAGCATCTTTGCTGTCACCATTGATACTGTGTCTACAGGAGCAGCAAAAAATAACATCTCCATGAATTAACACTCAGTAAACAAACAGGTACAGGAACACCTGTTCATCTCATAGAATATGGATAGACATCATATTCATAACTAGTTTTTCTTTAGATGACTTGCCGATGCAATGGCAGGCTATTCAAGTCATGTCTTTGTTACAGTACAGTTCAATACAACAACCTGTAACACTACAGTACAAGATATCTGACTGGGGAAACAGGAGGCAAGGTAAAGAAAGATGTCTGACTCTAGGTATAGACTTGAGTTTCCAGGGCTCAGAGCGATGTCATTCTCAGAGTGAGATAAGAATGTTGTGTTCCCTTTTATGGCGAAAGAGGAAATGAGGATGGGGGAGACGGGTGAGAGAGGGAAGAGAGAGGCCTGGCCCACGGCAGCAGCAGGCAGATGTTTGTGTGACCTGCGCCGAGTCTAGGCAACACAGGGACGTCACTAGGGCTCTCCAGCTACAGTTCTGAGCTGCCCCACGGAACACAAGGAAGGAGGGAGGGATGAGAGGAGAGTGGAGGGGGGGTGAGATAGAGAACAAGGAGAGAGAAAAAGAGAGGGAGCAGGGACCGGGAGAGGGAAGGAGGAGGACGTTTCTCACTTCATAATCAGTTTAGGTCAGGGATCATCAACTAGATTCAGCTGCTGGCCCATTTTGTCTTGATCGGATGGTCAGGGGGCCGGAACATAATTATACATAATAGACTGCAAATTGACCACAAGGCGCCCAAACATATATAATATTTGACTAAAACATAACCATTTCAAACATTAGTTACATTTGTACACGAGCACATATACTGAGTATAAAAAACATTAGGAACACCTGCTCTTTCCATGACACAGACTGACCAGGTGAATCCAGGTGAAAGCTATGATCCCTTATTGATGTCACTTAATAAATCCACTTTAAGCAGAGGAGATGAAGGGGAGGAGACAGGTTAAAGAAGGATTTTTAAGCCTGGAGACAATTGAGACATGGATTGTGAATGGACAAGACAAAATATTTATGTGCCTTTGAACGGGGTATGGTAGTCGGTGCCAGGCGCACTGGTTTGTGTCAAGAACTGCAACACTGCTGTGTTTTTCACGCTCAACAGTTTCCGTGTTTTTAAAGAATGGTCCACCACCCAAAGGACATCCAGCCAACTTGACATAACTGTGGGAAGCATTGGAGTCAACATGGGCTAGCATCCCTGTGGAACACTTTCAACACCATGTAGAGTCCATGCCCCGATGAATTGAGAATGTTCTGAGGGCAAAAGGGGGCCTGCAATTCAATATTAGGAATGTGTTCTTAATGTTTGGTATACTCAGTGTATCTCTCTATTATGGGTGGGAATACTTTGGAACAGTTTTCCAAAATGAAAGTCACTTGGAGCTGATTTGCTGGTGTTTTTACAGTCTTGGGTGGCCAAATAGATTCACTGCCAGTTGAGGAATCCTGGCTTAGGTAAATATAGGGATTAGTAGAAATATTGTTTTTCGTTCAACTGATATGGATAGGTCTCAGAAATAATTTAGTTGAGAGGGAGAAGTGGACGTTTCCCATTTTATAAACGGAAAGATTAGTGAGTATTTCATAAAGTGATATGAAGGAGATGGTAATTTGGGTTGAAAAAAAGTTCATCTCTGTGGTAATTCTATTAATAGACCTTCTGCTTGTGGAAACGTGAAAGCAGATAGGAGGTGCATAGTAAAGGGCTATGTCTCGTTGGCTTGTGAACAATATATCGATTTCAAGAGATTTAATACTAAAAGGGTGAATCCATACAGATTCTGGGCTAAAGTGTCTCTGAATCTGCACACACTACACTGTTATCAGTTGTTTGAAATCTCCATTATAAGTTTCCTAACATCAGAGAGGTAGACTACGTAGATAAATCAACAGAAGTCCACAGGGGACATTGTTCCAAGACAACTTCAGCCTTTTAGATTTTGGCAGCACTGGGAGAGCATTGCTCAAATCTTTCCTTATACAGCAACAGTACGGTGCTCTGACTTTAAACGTGGAAAAAAAGGGTTCCAAGAGGGTTCTTCGGCTGTTCCCATAGGAGAACCCTTTTTGGTTCCAGGTATAAACGTTTTAGGTTCAAGAGAGCACTTTTTTTTGGTCATCTGTATGGTCATCTGGCCTTAGAATTTATAGCAGCAAGTTATCAAGTGAGAGAAATCAGCTCTAGACTAGTTAGATTACATAAGAGACGTGATAGCAGGCAGGCCTATGGGCTATGTCCCAAACGGAACCCTATAATAGTGATAAAGAATCCCTATAGGCCCTGGTCAAAAGTAGTGTACTATAAAGGGAATAGGGTGCCATTTGGGACACGCAGGGTAGATGTGATAGCAGGCAGGCAGGCCTAAGTCTTTCTTTACATGTGAGCTACAGCATATTATTCTCTACAGTACAATGCCTATATGCTAAGACCATGAGATAACACTTGTATAAACATTCTATACTGACTTCATAAATGTTGGCTTTGTTTGTCGTGACCACAATAGACATTCGAGACAGTTTATTGCCTCTGTGCACTTCCTCAGTGGAAGGTGTTTATCACTGAGTTTTATGAGAATGTGGGAGTGAAGATACACTGCAAAAATGCCTGAATACTCCAGGCAAAATTATTTTGTGCTACTACAGCCACTGTGTGATGAAACATAAAACGTTTATAAAGTGATAAACCCATTAACTACAAACAATAGACCTAATGCCAAAATATAAATTATTACCTATAGATCCACATCAACAAAATCAACATGTGTAGCCTATACCTAAAATCGAATAATTACAAATATGCTAAAAATGCTTTATTAAAATAAAAATGTATTAAAACAAATGTTTATTTGAGATACATCTTCATGAGCAATTGGCACATAAAACGCTTACTACAGTATGTACAGCTATGCAGACATAGCAGTAGTGAAGAACTTACTACATTTACAGACTCTCAGGGAACAAACAATTGGCCAAATGAAATCAAATGCAGACCTGTTGATTTGAATCTGTTTTGGCAACATTAACACACACTACTAAGGCTTTCTTGACATCAACTGCAAAAAAATAAAATAATAAATAAATAAAATAAAAGTCGCTCAACACCTCCAGTCCCAGTGAAATGTGGAGTGACAGACAGGACACACCTGTGTTAAGACTCAGGACCAGGGAGTGTGTTAGGGTCTCTGGTCAGAGTAGCAGGTGCTGAGCCCCTGAGAAACAGCTTCCCTCCACTGTCTCCACTGCTGCTTAGGAAGTGGGATAGCAATCCGTACAGTAGAGGCCTGAAAACACACAATATGTACGTCTTTACTAGGCCTAATAGTAGTATTTACAGTTTTCAATCAGTATAGGATAAGTATTTCAGGTCTGGAATCAGTTTCCTGTGACCTTTTATGAATAATTTCTAGATAAACTTACACAGATCTGGAACTGGGGTCCTCCACCACTTTCAGCTCATTCGCCATGAACTGTCTGTCAAGTGGTACCTCAGGTTGACCTGATTCTGAAAAACATTGATTTGATAAGGTCATAAGATCCAACTTGTAATTGAATAACGGTGAACCTACCAATGGCACTTATATCCAGTTCTGAAATTGATTGTCATATGGTTGAATTGAATGCATAATATTCACCTGCTGTCAACACAGACGCTGTGTATCGATACTTGTTGAATTCCAGGTACTCGCGGATGAGCTCGTTGATTAGAAGGTTGTCGTGCGACAGCGCAGGACGCGGCTCGCTCTGATCGTCGAGCGCATTGAACACCTCAGCTCTGATCCGAGCTTTCAGCTGACCCAACACACCTCGAGACTCTAGGCTCTCTCTCAGAGCTGGGAGAGAAGATAAGCTGTTGAAAATGGTATCTTAAAAACCTCTGCAACTTGTGGGGACATATTAATAACGTACAATTTAAGGTGTGTTGCTCTGTACGATAGCCAGGCAAACTTTGATAGCTAGCGCTACCTACTGTCCTCTTCTTACACCGTGCGTTGCACGAACTATGAAATAGTTGCACAGTTGCAATTCGCTTCCATTTAATAAATGTAATATATACTTTAAAGTGAAAGAAAGGACAATGCTTACCGCAGTTCAGTTCCGTTATGGTCGCCATTGCAACAGGTATAAACAAATGCCCTTCGTGTCCCTCACCAAGTTCAGAGGGTAAACTGTTAGCTTCACAAGTTAACTTTTGCTCCCACCTAGTGATCTAAATTGGTTACTTGCCTGGGCATGACCAAATCGTTTCCCACTAGTACCCACAGCGACAAAGTGGTCTATGTCGTAAACATTTATGAAAACAAAAATGAGCTTTTTGTTTTTAATGTAAGGTCAGGTATAGACATAATGTTAGCAAGGTTAGGTTTAAAATCACATTTTAAGTAGAGTTTATGACTTTGGCTGTGGTGACTAGTGCCTTTACTGTAAGCAAATTATGCCTAATGTCTGCATCGCAGGAGGTTGGTGGCAACTTAATTGGGGAGGATGGGATCGTGGTAAAGGCTGGAGTGGAGTTGGAATGATATCAAACACATTCCATTTGCTCTGTTCTGGCCATTGTTATAAGCTGTCCTCCCCTCAGCAGCCTCCTGTGGTCTGCACACCCTGTCAATGACAGGCTTTGGAAAATGTGATCCCATTTATATTACAGTCATTACATTACCCAACTGCCTGCAGTCATGCTTGACTCATACTTATATAAGGCATAGAGGCATAAAGGTTTCACAGACAAGACTCACAAAAACATTATTTTCAAAACAGTTTTATTATTTCCAGCATGAATTATTGCACAGTAAAATGTTCAATCAAAAAATTAACAGATTGAATACAAAAAGTATAAATATAATACAATCTCTTAGAATTTGAAGGCAACTTCCATGTTCATTATTTCACAAATAGTGTATAGTTTCTTCTTAGCATATTGTCTAAACCAGTAAGACAAAAATACTAAGATCCTTTGACTTCTTTTGGAAAAGTCCATGTTATAGATATAAACAGGAAGGAATGTCTATTTACAGCCAGTCATAACTGGAACCAAAGGAATAACATCAATAACACTGACATTGAATGGTATGTGATGAGAGTCTGTTACCTCAATATGTCACCCATAGCTTTGAGAATTAGGTGGTCTGTGTGCATGCGTGCACATGTGTGTCGCACCCATAGCTGTGAGAATTAGGGTGTGTGTGTAGGTGGAATGACTGACAGATGTAAAGTGGAGAGAAACTTTTTTCCTCCTTTTTTTTTTTTTTTTTTTTTTTTTTACACGTTTTGTCCATTGTTTTGAAAAGGCGTTCTCTTCATTCATGTTGGGTTTCCCGTCACCACTGCAACAGTTGAATGGCCAGGTATTTTAGTCCTACATACCCGACCCTACAGATTCTATTGACCGTTTTATGTGTTTACTTAGACTGAAATAAACAAATACCGCAGAATAGTTGGACGCTAGGCTAGCTAAGCACCTTGGCTCGCTGCAGTGTTTTCTTCTTTGACCAGACTCATAAAACACTGAAATGGCTGGGTAGGAATCAGACTGATGAGTGTGTTTGTGCGTCTGAAATGGCACCCTATTCCCTATATAGTACAAAGACTAAAAAAGTGCACTATATTCTGTGGAATAGGGTTCAATTTCAGATTGATGACTGTGAAAAGCTTTGTGTTTTCTGGGTTTTACAGGGTCAGCCCTTTAAGGCTAGTGTTCGGTCAGAGAATATTGCTCCACTTTCTCTAGACTTACCCTGTGGTTGGATGGTATGAGAATAGATCTGAATTTATTATAAACTTTTTTTCTGTCTGATGAGATGATAACACAGGGGTCCTGTTGGATGTCAGTTACCATCACTGATATGAACAAAATAGTCGTATTTGGTTGTCTGAGATTTCAACTCAACATCAAATGTACCCAAGTGTTCTTCAAAAAGATGCTTCATTAAATGTACCAGATCTACAAAAATAATTTGGTTCACATTCAGAGACGGAACCAAAGTCCTTTGGATTTTGCACTCAATCTGACTTTCATCTCCATAACTTTCATTGCAACAGCCTATATAAAATATTTAAAATGTTTGCCTAGCAACAACCCATCTGCGTCCAATAATAGCTTCATAAATTACAGTCTTTGAGATCGGGGCTTGATGTCTCTTTCCCCTTCCGAGCACCAGTTTAAGTGTGCGTAGGTTACATGTCTTTATCGTGACCAGAGAGCACATACTGTTCACTAAATCGTCATCAGCTTCGCTTCTGAGTCATCTTTGGTTTACACCGACTTCAGTTCCTGGTTGTTTTAAAAGCATTGCTCTCAGGAAGAGTTTGAACTGCCTGGATCGTGGAGCTTGGAATGGCCGATTCTATATGTGTTAGTTTGGAAGAGCCAGGGCCATCAGAATTTTCCCCTGGCCAGAGCCACCTCGGAGCTGGGTAGCTTTTAGACTAGCCCAGCCTCTCGGCACATATGGTAGAACTGTCCTCTGTTTGAGATGAGGTTGGTTGGGGAGTCCATCTCCGAGATGTGGCCTTTGTCCATCACTATCACTCTGTGGAAGGAAGAGAGAGAAGTGTCAAATTCTGTGACAGAACCATTGATTTTGAGATGTTGCGACATCATTTGACTGGGGCGTAGTAGCTACTAGGTGTAGGAAAGGAATTGATATGCACATCCCAAACTTGAGACAACTGGCGCTGGGCAAAAAGTATAGCAGAGAGCCTTACCTGGTATAGTCCATGATGGTGTTGAGGCGGTGGGCGATGGTGAGCACGGTGCAGTCCTCAAACTGTTGTCTGATGGTGGACTGGATCAGGGTGTCTGTCTCCAGGTCCACAGCGGCTGTGGCCTCATCCAGAACCAGGATCTTGGTCTTACGGAGGAGAGCGCGGGCCAGGCAGACCAGCTGACGCTGACCCAGACTAGAGAAGGAGACAAGTGAAGGTTGAATATTGACACTTAAACCTTTGAGCACCAAAGCACAGAATATAGAGGTTGACAGGTGATAGAACCAGATATAGTAGACCAGATGAAGCAAAAATAATGCTCAATATAATTTGTAGTCCAGGAATAGGCTTAATCTGGATGCAGGACACCAGCCCTAGCCTATATGCTTTGTGTTTGGTCTTTGGTGGGTCTTTGTAGCACAGTTGATATGTGTCACATATTGTCATGGGAGCGACGCAGGAGATGAGAAGCAGGTACGGGGAGTGAAGGTTTATTAGCTGACGGATATTAAACGGAACAGGAACAGTGCCTGGACAGGAACACATTACACAATGCGGACACAGGGAAAACAACCAAGGAACAGACAGATATACAGGGGGTAATCAAAAAAGTGATTACCTCTAGCACCAGGTTGGGAAGAGCGGGAGCAGGTGTGACAGATATGCATGCCTAAAGTGTAGGCACGCATGACTAAGTTGCTTTGGATAAAAGTGTCTGCTAAATGGTATATATTTATATATACTATTATGTTATTTGGTCAAATATATCAATTGTCTGTACCTGAGGTTCTCTCCTCCTTCCGAGCACTCATAATTCAGTTTGTCAGGCAGGTTGGACACAAAGTTCTTGAGGTGCGCAAGCTCTAGCGAATTCCATATTTCCTCGTCAGTATACGTGTCGAAGGGGTCAAGGTTCATACGCAGAGAGCCGGAGAACAATACAGGGTCCTGTTGGAGGAAGAAGCAAAAGTCAGTTACCATCACTGTAGTAAGACATTTTGGGGGATTATCAAATAAAATCAATCAATCAATCAATAACTGTAGTACCTGTGGGATGATGGTAATGCGGGATCTGAGGTCGTGGAGTCCGATCTCTGCGATGTTGACTCCATCGATGTAGATCGCTCCCTTGGCTGCCTCTAGGATTCTGAAGATCCCCAAGGCAAGGGAAGACTTTCCAGCTCCGGTTCTGCCCACAATGCCAACCTAAGAATGACAAATGAAACCCTTCGTTAGATAGAATCAAATAGTTTTTACTGGTCAGGTAACATGGCCGGGAAAATGCCCCTGGTCCTAAGTATGATAAAACTGTAAAAGGAGTATGTTGCCTCAGACAAAACTGAATATCATAAACAAAGCATTATGGGTACTGTAGAAGGCGACCTCATTCTAGATTGTACTGACCTTTTCTCTCTCCTGGATTTTCAGGGTGATGCCTTTCAGTGCCCAGTCCAGGCCCTTGCGGTACTGCAGTCCATAGTCTTGGAACTCTATAGTGCCAGTCTGAGGCCAGGCCAGAGGCAGGGAACTGCCCTCCACGGTCCACACAGCCTGGTGAGTATAGAGAACAGTTAAGATTAAATGGATCTGTGTCTCTATAGCTATGTTCTTTGTCCCTCTATGTCTATAGATCTAAACAGGTTAGTTGCACAACACTTCAGTTACTGTAAACCTTGCTAGATAATGGTTAGTTAGGCAAGACATCAGATACTGTAAACCTGGCTAAACAATGGTTAGTTTGGCAACACTTCAGTTACTGCAAACCTGGCTAGAAAATGTTTAGTTTGGCAACACTTCAGTTACTGTAAACCTAAAAAAGAGAATGAATAACATTCATGAAACAGTAACTGCCGACATAACTTACAATGTTAATGTCATGACTCCTGTCATGCATATTACTTGTATAACAGCTCATTTCATTGGGGGGTATTAGCTAACAGAGAAGGTATGCAGATGCTTACCTCTTTTGCAGTGTCAGCATACTCCTTCACCCTCTCAACAGACACAATGTTGTTCTCTACGTCTGTCCATGATCTCACAATCCAGCTCAGAATGCCAGTCACCTGCACAACACAATTGCGAGGTTCAAATCAAAGCAGAGCTCTCTCATTTGAGGTAATATGCAGTTAGGATTGTGCAGCACGTAGGTAGGCTATTCTTCTGTTTTTTTTTTCTTCCAGTTTGGTAAACCACACACTTTCTGATGCAATAAAAGGGATTGCCTGTAATGGGTTTTGTGTGATTGTAGCCGGATACAAAATATCAAAAGGACTATTCTTCTTTGTTGCAAAATGAGTTGTCTACCTATAATGACTATGGTATAGGGTGTAATATCTTACCTGGAGGGAGTGTGACACAGCCAAACCAACAATGCCAGGGCTTAGGGTGTCTTTCCCCATCACTGAGAGAATAGCTGCGGCTAAAACCACACCGTTACCGACAAACTCAAGATTAACTGCCAACCACCTGCGGTTATCAAGAGAAGAAAGCCTGATTAGTTGTGGAGAAAGTTTTGGCCTCCACCATTCATCATGGAGGTGTTTTGATTGTGTCAAATCGCCAGTTGGCAACCCATCCCTTACGGGATTAATTGACACATAAACAAACATTACAATGATTCACAGTGATAATTCCCAGTGATAATTCTTCAGGTGTTCTGCGCAGTACGCACCGCATAAAGAATGAAAAATAAATCAATACATAATAGAGATAAGGTTATCCAAGCATTAATAATAACCCTAGAGTAGTGAAGAAAGAAATGCAGATAAAGAAATACAGAAACATTTCACAGAAGGCATTTAAAACCGGTCTGTCACAAAGAGAAGAGAGAAGTGTGAGAGATATAGGCCTACAACACAATCAATATGCATACATACGTGCACTTTGCTATAGGCCTATGTCTGGAGCTAAATATTTGTATAATTTAATTATAGGTCGCCCTTTTTCTTTTATTCCAGGCTTTATTTTTTTTAAATCTGAAAACGGAACAATATACACCAGTCACCACATCAACTGGATATATTATTTTGCCAGAGCATGTACTGCAAGGTGAATGTGTTGTTTCTATCAAACCTAACCTGGTGGCCACAAAGCGGGGAAAGTAGGAGGTCTGGTTGAAGTCGACCCTCTTGTTAGCCTGCACAATGAAGCGGTGCTGTTCTCCGAAGGCCCGTATGACACTGGCTCCCTGCACCGTCTCGTTGAAGTGGGTGTAGATGGGCGAGCGGCTCACCGACTCCAGCCTCCGCAGCTGGCAGGATGTGGCCACGTAGAAACTCTGTAATGCACAACGGAAAAATAAAACATTACGTTTTAATGAACCGAAAGTACCAAGAGGTGGTATATGTGTGTGGAAGTGGGTTTTCCACTCCAGCATTTCTAGTAGATTTACAGTATGTAGCCTGCCATTACTTAGCACTACTATGTTAGCAGGTGGAATAAATCACCACGCAAAACCAACAACTTGCAAAATCCGCTATTTTGGTTTTCAAGAGTCTAAAACTATTATTCTCCCACAAAACGGTGTCTCAGTCGGTTAGAAACATACCTGAACGAAGGCGTAGAGAATGGCGAGGGGCAGGATGACGACCGCCGCAAAAGGTGTAGCCAGCATGACGATGATACAGACTTCCATCAGCTTGAAGAGGTAGCCCAGCATCATCTTGAGGCCGTCGGGGATCATGCAGTCGATAGCGTCGATCTCCTTGGCAAAACGGTTTAGGAGGTTCCCACTGGGGGTGGTCTCAAAGAAAGACATGGGGGAGTGGAGAACGTTCTTCAGGAGATCCATGTGGAGGTGCCGGGACGCGATGATACCTCCGACCGAAATGGCCACCGTGGTGCCGAAAATAGCGATTCCTGAAATATAAAATAAACTGCTATTAGGATCCCTGCTGTTTGGCAACTGTGGTTTATATCAGATACTGAAACTCTCAAATCTCTCAGAAGGACTCTTGGAGTACTAGTACAATGGAGGGTAATAACAGGTCCAAATAAACAAACATGAGTGGGATTAAAGATGGAATCCACATTCGGGGACACAGCGCCACTGTCCTCCCCAGCACCTTTGTTGTTATTGTTTGTGTTTTGTGGATGAAACGGAGTTGAGGTGTGTCAAGCAGCACGGTAAAACAAAATGCAGTACATATTCTGCTGTTCAGTCGTGCATGCAATAATCTGAGGGGAAAAAAACAGTGTTCAGTCTTCGGAGTAACTCATTTGTTGTTGTAAAAGCCCCAAACGTACCTGGCTGTTTCACCATTAAGGATTCTAACTAAACTGTAATATTTGCTGTTTCACCATTAAGGATTCCAGCTAAACTAGTCTCTGCTGTTTCTGTTCATCCAAGTCAAAAGGACCTACTTTTATCTTTGGTGTCTTTTCTCAGTAAAATGCATTCACCACTGACCTTGTGCGAAGCCCAGAGCCCCGTAGACGGCCAGCTTCATGTCCGTGTCGACCTGGGTGCCGTTGACGATGGGTTCGTCGGCCCACAGGCTCAGCCAGTAGTTGTAGGTCAGCGAGGCCCCCTGTTGGAAGGCGTACAGGAAGACGATGGGGATGATGAAGGCCATGCCGATGGTCTTGAAGTACTCCATGTACATCTCCAGCCTCACCTGTGGTAAAAAAGACAGGCAATCAGTTGCTAGAAATTGACAAACACCTGTTAATATGTGAAAGGTGAGAAAGAAGTTCCATTTGTTTTAAAGAAACCATGTACTGGAGCGCTCAAATGGGTACAACCTGTATGGCTATGGAGACTTTCTAATTTAGTTTGAACCACTTTTAACCATAACAGGTGCAGTCAAAAATAATTTCTTCTAGACTCACCCTCCCAGTGCGTGCCTTGTCAACCTCCATCAGCTTTCCCAGGTCCTCAGGAACCTGCTCCTCGTCTATCTCAGACATGGGCTCCATACCCTGCAGGTTAGTACTGTTGGTGTCTCCCCTAGAGAACATAGAGGGGTTTCAGTTAGGTTTTTATTTTTAAAATGCTTGGCATGCTCAATGTGACTTTCTCCAATAGACGTTTATTATACCACTGAATCAATTAGAACCATGATGTTATCAGGAAAATATTATGTAATGTGCGCTAGAAATTCACTTACCCAATGAGCTGCTCTTGGGATAGATCTCTTGAGAATGGCATGAAGTCTGTAACACTCAGCCGTGAGCTGGCCCTCCTGGCACCTGCAGCAATGGTACAAAATTTTAATTTACATGGTGAATAGCTTGTTGGTGAGAACCAAATGTTTGTTCATCAATGGCGATAATGATTTCTCCCAAATTTCATTACAATGAGGTCCTACCTCTCTGTGCGGCAGTCTCTGTGACACTCTCTTTACGGTCGTTGCTGGCGAAGGTATGGATGAAGTCTGCAAAGGCCCCATGGCGGCTCAGCAACTCCTGGTAGGAGCCACTCTCTGTTATCTCCCCGTCCACCAGCACCAGGATGAGGTCCGCCTGGGGCAGGAAGCTCATCCCATGGGTTACTAGGACACGGGTCTGGTAGCACAAACCACAGGAGCAGGATTAATCAAAACAGACAATCAACGGAACTAGCCTAATACAAATGGTGGATTTGATTTGAAGAATCTGCAAAATCATGCTTTTCCATCTCAAAACCACACAAGGAACAGTCGATTATGTGTAAGCTTCTAATATTGATTTCTACAAGTGTCACTCTGACTGTTAATAGAGATCATATTTTGGTCGTAGTTTTACCTTATTTCTTAGCACTCCCTTGGGTCCGATGACTTTGTCAAAGATGTGTTGCCCCACATGAGCATCCACAGCAGACAGGGGGTCATCCAGCAGATAGACGTCAGCCTTCCTGTACACAGCCCTTGCCAGGCTCACCCTCTGCTTCTGACCCCCCGAGAGGTTCAGGCCCTGTCAGGGAGAACAATCAAGAAGACATGACTCAAGATTCCAGAACATTCTAGAAGACCATTTGATTGACCATCTAGTGAAAGGAGGTGGAATTCTAGAAGATTATTTTCACACCTTCTCCCCAATCTCTGTGGAGTCTCCAGCAGGCAGGATCTCCAGGTCAGGCAGCAGAGCACAGGCGTCCAACACCCGCTGGTACCAGGTCTTCTGCTTCTCACGACCAAACGTAACATTGTCCTGGACCGTGGCATTCTGGATCCAGGCCTGCTGAGGTACATAGGCCACTGAGCCCTGTGGAACATTAAATAGAGGAACATTAGCATTGAAGAAGAAGAACATTGAGTGTAAACCAGACCCTCATAGACAGATTGTAACACTGAAACTGAAAACCTTAGATTCAATATATTCAACTTCTGTTGCTTCCTATTTTAAGAGAACTTGTTTACCTTAATTGAGACACTGCCGCTCCTCTTCTCTGTCTCTCCAAGCATGGCAGACAGCAGGGAGGACTTCCCGCTACCCACATGGCCCACCACCGCCACCAGTGAACCCTGGGGTACACGCACATTAATCCTGTAAACAGAGGAGTGGAGTTGAGTCTCTTAACTTAAACTTCAGGACGTGTGAAAATGGGAATACTGTTATGATTTACCTTTTAAGGCATGGAGGACCTTCTTTAGTCCAACTGAACATTCCATTGTCTATCAACACACCTTCCCCATCTGAGAAGAAAATAGAAAGAGAGGAGAGAGGCACCATTGAAAAAATACACTAATATTTCCTCTCTGCATACAGGCATAACAGTTTATGCACCCGTTTGTTTATGCACCCAACAACTACCCAACGTTAAAAATATAATGTCCTTTTAAGTGACATGTCAAATTGTAGAGTCTGCATAATTACAAGAGATCTAAAATTACAGTGTGTTCTTTTTACGAGCTGTCTTAAGGAAGTGTTGACGGATTACAGGCGAAGAAAACTGCTTTTATTTATCCGGAATCATACGTCTGACTGTCTAGAAGTAATTTACGTTCAACCACTGGATGGCAACATCCTATCATTACTCAGTCTCCCCAGTCGACCTCGATCACAGGAAGTGACAACATAACATTACCATTACAGGTTCTGGATAGAATGCCATGGATGTAAACAACAAATCTTCAGAGGCTTGTTTTTATTGGTTACGACAGGCACAGGCAGACCACAGTTCCCACTGGGTAAGAGTTGCTATGAGTGTTTTTGTTGATTAATTGCTATAGGCTGATACAAAGCCCTTTGCTCCACTTGGAGCTAAAGTTATAGGTCAAGTATGTCAACATACATGGCACCAGTAGGTGTTCTTACCAGTACTCAAAGGGGCCTTGGCTACATTGTCGTCTTTCAGCTCCTCAGAACACAGGTATTTCCCTAAGCGCTTCAGCGAGACAATGGCCTAAAATTCAAAGAGCATGTTTTTTTTTAACAGCAGCACAACACATTATACATTGGTTTGGTCTGTTGAATACTGGACATTGTATTTCACCTGCATGGTAGTGCTCATGGCAAAGGGTAGCTGGCTCAGTGGGGTCTTCAGAATGTTGATGAGAGCCATGGAGACAAAGACCTTCTGGGCATCTAGGACGTTCTTGTCATCAATCAGCACATAGACACCAAACATGGCAAAGGCAATCTGGGGGAAAAAACGAATTAGCATGATTGGGACATGGTGACCTGAAGCTGTAACTGTAACCATCACACACAGAATTCAGCGATGATACATTTCTACTGTGAGGCTTGAAGCTATGGATAGAAAAGAGTAGACCTGTATAGCCGAGCGAACACTGAACCACGGGTATTATTTACCATGCATTTTCCAGACAATTGTATGTGTTCTGGCTTGTTAGGATGTTCAACAGAGGGTTACATTTATACAAATGTTGAATTTAACTTTTTTCCCTTCTATTTACCTATTTAATTCAATGTTTTGAGAGTTGTGTGTGTATACATATTTATATATATTTATATATGTATGTTTTAAGTCATCCCAAGTGGATGGGGTTGAGGGGGGGGGCATAAACCTATACTTCCTTTTTTATATATTGTTTTACTATCCTTAAAATATGCATTTTGCATAAGATACCTGGTGGTTCCCTCCAGAATCCCTTCCCTAGTTGTAACTTTATTATGTTGGCCCTGGACAGAGCTCTACTGAGGTTCATTTGAACATGGTAGCATTTTGTTCTGGTCTAGGAGAGGTAGATGCAGCCTTCCAACAGGAGGAAGTCCAGCATAGGGGTCCAAGGTTGTCTTCTGGGTATTTTGTTGTTTTAGCTGTTTTTTCTTTTCTTTATATTTTATTACTCTGACCTTTCAGCACACTGGCCATGTGATTGTACTAACATTCATTTCTGATTACTATAACTATGCCTAATTAACATACTCTGGACTCCACATGCTTTATCAGCTGGGACGTGAAAGGAATTAACCAGGTGGTGAAGCGTAGCCGAGTGTATCCTCATCTTATGTCCTTAAGTCTGGACGTTGTTTTTCTCCAAGAGACCCATCTCCGGTCCAGCGACCATGATGAACTAAAGAGAGGATGGGTAGACCAAATATTTCACTCCAACTTTGGTGCTATGGCCAGAGGGGAAGCCATCCTTATCAGAAAAAGAACCCCGTTTGTCACCTCCAAAGTCATTTCGGATACTAATGGAAGATATATTATAGTAATGAGGATATGGTTTAGCACACAGGTTATTCTGGCTAACCTCTATGGTCCTAATTGGGATGACGCAACATTTTCCTCTGACCTCATCGCAACACTTCCTGACCATAACACTCATCATTTGATATTGGGCGGAGATTTCAATTGTGTAATGCATCCAAGTCTAGACAGATCCAGACCGAAGCCCAACAATGTAATTTCAAAATCAGGTGCCGTAATCAACTCATTTCTAGAATCCTATAATTTGTCTGATCCATGGAGGAGGAGCTATCCCACTGCTAAACAGTACTCATTTTTTATTCTCCAGTCCACAGCTCATACTCTAGGATTGACTTTTTCCTGCTGGACAATAGAATTCTTCATTTTGTAACTAATAGCCAATATCGCAGCATCGTTATCTTAGACCATAGCCCTGTCCCATTTCAGACCGTAGCCCTGTCCAGCTAGATATCCGCTTTCCGGACATTACTGTGTCACAAAGCGCATGGAGACTTGACCCACTACTACTATCCTGTAGTGCCTTTAAAAAATAGATGTGGACAACAGATATGCCTCTTCTCCGACTCCTGAACTCTACAAAGAGAGACTGCTACACCAATCAAAAATTTGACAATCTTTCCACCAAACAAATCACTTTAGTAGCCTTAAGCCATGAATCAACCTAGATGGCAGTGACCCCAACCCAGTCCCTGACATTTTTGGGTTACTTCCCCTAGACCAGAATGCTACCATGCATCAGGCTCGCCACCTTGTCCTCTTTCACTGGAAGTCTGCAAAGCCGCCCTCCTTTATGCAGTGGGTTTAGGAGGTGGTGTCATCTCTGCCTCTGGAGAAGGTTGGGTATACTGTGCTTGGGTCCCAACAAAGTTTGACTTAACCTGGTCTCCATTAATACAATACCTGGAGAGCCTGTCTTTTACTTAGTGTAACTTGCTAGTTTGGTAAGCAGCCATGTCTGTTCTAGTGGCCATTTGTGCTGATAACATTTTTTATTTCACTTTTTTTCCCCATTGGTTTTGTTTCTATTACTGTTTGTTTCTTTCCTATTGAACTTACTTTTATAGATGCCTTGGTGGGTGGGTGTTGTGGAGGGTGGTTTGGAGGGAGGGAGGGGATGGATGGGAGAATGAGGGGTTGGGGTTGTACTGTTTTTGTTGTCTATAAAGTTTTTGTTTTAAATAAAAAAAGTAAAGAGTAGACACTGCTATACTCCGAAAGACCAAATAACTATTACTACTAGTTATATTGTATTGCACATACCAGGAAAGTGGATGAGTTGAAGGAGGCGATGGAGATGGAGTAGAGGATCTGGGACTTCTTCAGGGCCTTCAGTTCTTTCTCCCTGTATCCCAGGACCTGCTCCAGAAAGGCCTTCTCCCATGCATAGAACTTCAGGATCTTGATCCCGTTCAGGATCTCGTTCATCAGCTTGATTCGCCCATCCATAAACTTCATCTGTACCTCCTAGGGAGAAGCATTCAAAGACATGGTTAAATAGAAGTGTTGTTGCACCAGCATACCTGTATCTATTACTCATCTCAGGATGGCGCTGCAGTGGATAGTAGCTGTCTTACGGGCTCCTGACCAATTCTGCTATTTTGTGTGTTTTTTTGTTTGACGAAGCCATTGACAAATAAAATGTGATTTAATGTGATTTTATAAACATTGAGTTGTCAGTTACAGCTGCAAATACTTGTCAAGTAACAGCTAATGTTGAGCACTCTACAGAAGTATGTACTTGTTTAATTGAATTAGAATTGTACTCTGTTACAGTATCTTAACACTTAGCAGTTTTACGACGACGAAACAACAAAGCGGCCAGGAAAGCGGTCAGTGACATTCTACGACTGTAAGTTAGATTAAAACAGGCATTATTGCCAAAACTGTCTGTTGTTTTTCCAAAAAACAAATGAAAAATATAGCCTTTTATAGACCCTTTTTTTCTGTGGTTGTTTTTCATAAGCATAACATGGTGGAGACATCCATCCAACCCGCACTCCCACACAGCTCTGTTTTGGCTATGTAAACCAGCTGTGGCATCCCTGACCAAACATGCAAAAATCACATTCTGATTCGGCTACTGCCTGGGGTCAAAGTAGCCTGGAAAGACTGTCTGGTCCCAGATCTTTTTGCACTGAGGTCAAAGTGCATATGAATCTCCTCTTAGGACATGTCCGTACCTGCAGTTTGCTTCTTTTCTTGGCGATGAATCCATTGAGTGGGAAGATGAGGATGACGGTGGCAATTCCGGCTAGCGCAGATGGGCCTAGGTGCTGTAAAATGGCATCGTTTTACACAAGTCATCAAAAGCAATGTTTGTTATAAATGAGTACCAAAGAAAACAAATGTCCATCATCAATGAGTACCAACAAAAAACAGAAGTGACCGAGCCATCCATACCTGCCAGAGGAAGAAGAGGCAGAGGGCGATCTCGATAGGAGCCAGCCACACTGCGTTGAAGTAAACCACAAAGTCCATGAGCTTCTGAGTGTCGGCTGATACCAGGTTGACGATCTCCCCCACTGTGCACGTCCTCCTGGATGCGCTGTTGATCACCAAAGACTAGAGGAAAAACAGAACAACCTCAAGTTAAACCTCCAGTAAATGAGTATTATGTAACACTTGGTTTCAAGGTTTCTTAACATCCAGAACCTCTTTTTTCCAACTTAAATAAACCCTAAACTTGACAATTAACATGTTTATTTTTAAATGTTTTTTTTCTTGGTCCTTGGAAAAATAATATGTTAATTGTCGAGGTATAGTTTATTTACGTTGGAATTTCAAGCCTGCCATCAAGAGCCAATGTTTACAACGTAACGCCCAGTCACCCACTGTCTACTGGTTGGCACGACGACGTACCTTTCTGTAGACCAGTCCCATCACGGCTGTCTTCACTCTCATGCCCACGGTGAAGCAGGTGTACATGTACTGGTGGTTGAACAGGGACTGGAGACAGGACAGCAGGAACATCAGGGTAGCGTAGAAGTAACCCTTCCACAAGGGGGCGTCTTCTTCGTTCATGAAGCCCAGAAGAAGACTGTTGGAGAGGGGATAAGGGTGAAAGAGAGAACATGGTAATATCATTCTGTGCTTCCTGTGGATACGTTCTGCTTCATGTTTCTGGAGACTTTCAGCATACTCAACTCAACAGTCTTATTCATACTATAAAACATAAGCCTATACACTGAACATGGACACTGTGCCACTGCCAATGCAGTGCATTTAATGGAGTCATAAGACAGACGAGTTACTGTTCTCTGTCAGCTTTGTGTACCCCTGTCATGTTCCTTCACTATCACTGCTTTGCCATGCAGCCCTGTGCGGACTATGATCATTAGTGTGGCCGCAGGGCCTGCTGGTCGACACAAAGCCGTCTCTAGTTGCACAACAGTGCTCCTCTTGTGGCTGGGCTGGCCTCAACACTTGGCTAGTGGCTCTCTTATTGTGGTCCACCAGAGCAACCTCAGACTTTCTGCTGTTTAGAGCCTTCTCTTCACTCTCTCTTTCCTTCCTTTCTTTCTTTTCTTCCCTCCCTTAAGCTAAGCTAATGTCCTTGACTCTCCAATGTTGGGGCAGAAAGCTGTGGTCTCAGACTCCTTTCTCTTGACCGTAATTAACACTTCCACCAAGCCATGGCTGTGCAACAACAAGGTTCCTGTCTAGACTGGCATTGGGTGCCAGAGATGGGGGTCAAGCATGGCGGGTCCAGTTTTAAGGTTGCCAAATTGACATTTTAGTATGTATATCAATGTAAAGGGCATTGGAAATAGACGTGGAATCTGTCTGACTTGCAAGGGATTATTGTGTCATGTGCTGCCCAGTTTACGATGGCTTTGTTTACGATGTGATGCCATGGATTTTTGGGAGCTTAGTCTCCTGTGTAGAATTAACGTCAAACCCTTAGCCATTTTTACCTGAGCACCTGAGGGATGGCAAACATAAAGAAGTCGTGGAAGATGATGCACATCGTCCCAGTAAGGAAGTAAGGTCCCAAGTTCCTGGCCAGTGTCCTCAGCAGACAGAAGCCGGAGCTCTGCTCCTTCTGCAGCTTCCTAAGTATCTGGGCCTGGTCAGGCAGTCTGGTGCCCAGCGCCACGCCTGCCGCCATGGTCTTCTCCTGCCTGGAAAAACAAACAGACAGGACATCTGGGTTTGATGGCCCTACATGTTGCCTGTTTTTAAAAATATGAAACAAAGGGATGAAAAAAATTCAACAACAGTCATTGTTGTTCATTTGACACATCTCCGATGCAAAAATGTGAAAAGAAGACTTTTCAGCAGCCATAAAAGGCATTATCCTGCTCACACATGAGTTGATGAGCGCTGAACGCAAGGTTTTGGAATTTAACAATGGGGTCTTCAAAGCTAGTGTCTCAACATTACAGTAAGAAGGGGACTTCTTTTGACCTATTTGAAGGGGACTTCTTTTGACCTTTTTGAAGGGGACTTCTTTTGACCTTTTGACCTATTTTCGGACTTAAGTGTCCCTTAGCGAGACAGCTTGTTTTTCCGATTACAACTACACAAGCTCCTCAAGGGACCTCAATCATCTAGAGTTCTAGGCAGACACTATTCTGAAGTTTAACCACAATGTCATTGTCATAAAATTAAGTTAATTGATTCCTGAGTCTCTGAAGCTACTGAATTAGTTTGGCGAGAGTATGCATATTGTAATTGGATCTTACTGTTGCAGTTTGGCACATTCTGTGGTCCACTCCTCCTCCAGATCAGAGATGATCTTGTCCGATGTGTCCTCTTCCCTCAGGTTCCACAGGTCTCCAGCTTCCAGAGGGGTACGATAACCTTTAACCACCAGCCTGAGGGGAACAGCGATGATACACTGAGTGTGCAAATTAAGAACACCTTCCTAATACTGACTTGCACCTGGTCAGTCTATGTCTTGGAAAGAGCAGGTGTTCTTCAGGTTTTGTACACTCAGTGTGTAAGTTATACACAAACACCCACGTACATTATAAGATTTACAGTATAAAAGATTTTTCAAACAAGTCAACATGTTGTTTGAGAGTTTCATTAAACCATCTTACCCAGTAAACCACCAGAAGAGCATCTTCGACAGGAAAGAGGCATCCTTGACTGGACATGGGTTCTGAAACAGATTAGAGGGTGAATGTCACTGACTTTGACCACCATGTAAATCTCTCAATGTTTAAAGGCTTTGGTAAAACATAGGACTCCTCTATGGCTGACTTTGATGGTTCTATGATGTACTTGTGGAGTCTATTTACTGGATGCTAATGAGTTTAAACAGCATAATGCAGTAAGGTGGTCCTCAGTGGAAACTGCATGTGTAAATAGCTGGAGACTGTGGACAGGAGTAAAGCGCGTAAACAGTTAGAGTTAGTGTCGGCGCTAGGGTTGGGAGGAGAATTTGAGGTCCATGCTGGGTGGTAACGTGTCGTCACTGTGGCACCATGCTGAACACACACACCTACACACTAGCAATTTGTGCTCATGCTCGATCTTTGGTAACCTCTCTTCCCTCTACCGCCCCCTCACCGGAGGTCTTACTCTGTCTCTCTCTCTCCATCTCTCTTGCTCTTCCTCTCCATTCCTTTGCTTTCTCTGTTGTTGTCTGACTATGAGAATCTCTGACCAAGATGTGGGGGGAGCAGAGAACACACTAGGGTGTGGCTCTTACACCAGGCTGTGGCTTCCAGTCCTCTGAACCTCACTACCGCTGGCCGACCAGGACAGATGCTGAGAGACATTTAGACATTTATTTTTTGGGACAGTTTGTTTTCTTGTTTTTCTCTCAAGATACAGTATCATGTAATGTCATGGACTATATAGGCTTCACTGTAGCTACCACTGCCAAAGTCAGGTTGATAATCGCTATGGTTGTTTGGTTGGGACATGATTCATCAGTCTTTTTTGATTGGACCGACCGTGAGAGAGTATGATTCCGTAAACCGCATAAATACAGAACTGCGTTGGTGTAGTAGTGGTGTAACGGTCGTAGCATGGTTCATGTGGTGTGTGAGTAATGTGTATGGAATGGACAGAGTAGACAACACACATTCATTCATTAATTCACACTGTCCTCATAGGAAAGTGGGCAGAGAGAGGAAGTGAATCACTTGAGCTTCCACCAAAAGGGAAACTCAGTGAGTGTGTTGACAACGAAAGTCGAAAACCACAAGATGGATTCTATTCTCAATCCCAGTCTCTGCCCAAGCATTCTCTCATGTTTTGGAAGGAGAGAGCATTTTGGCGGAAGTGAAATATAGCCCACGTTCTGATCTAATGCCTACTTTGACGAGGACGGTTTTTCCCTCTGGAGGCTGGTCAGCGAAACAACACAGGAAGAGCTGGGCCAGTTGGAGTGAGAAGTAGGAGAAAAACGCTGTGTATCTCACAATATCGGTGGTGATACCCTGCTAAAAAAAGAAAACAGTGAATATTACATGATTTGCCGAAGTAAATAAAGGTTAAATAAGTACAATTGCCAACGTTATTGTTGTCATTGCATTTCTCATGCAACATATAGTTGTGTAACCATTTGTGGGTTACTGAGACATGCATCTTTTGAGTTTTAAGACATGGAAATGGGTTGGTTACACACAATATTGGAACTGTGGCATCAAGGAAATCGTGTTTCAATTTAAATGCTCTGTCACAACTAGTAAACAATGTATCATTAATTGCGATACTTTTTTTTTCATCAGTGTGGGTTTGCATGAGTTTGTCAAAATGCAAGCTTTTCTTCCCAGATAAAGATTTCAAGATTTCCCATGCTTGAACTCAACATAAGGAAAACTATATAGGACAGGATATGGTTATATGCCACGATCACAGAGAGACTCAATAAAGCTTATTTTGAACCGTAAAGCCAAATCATGGTGAAAAACCAAAGTCTTTAATACGTCGCTTTATATAAATGAAGCAATAGTAAAAAGCTCCCTGCAGTCACGCTATGACCCATATCTGTAAATAGAGAGATTGTGGGTGAAGCAGACACAAACCAACAAACCTCCCTCCCTCCCTCTTTCTCAATGGAAGACAGCCAAAATAGTGATATTAACCACGTATTATGTGAAATGTGGTTTTCACATGTTATTCTTAACTTATAAGAGACCAGCAGGCCTGTTTTTGATGGCCCATATGTCAACCTAAGTTGACCCGTTTCCCTTTGTGTGAAAGTCAGAGCCATAGTAAACGGCAGTTGGAGTGATTTTGTCATTTTAGTCATTTAGCAGACACTCTTATCCAGCCCTTACAGGAGCAGTTAGGGTTAAGTGCCTTGCTCAAGGGCAAAAGATTTTTCATATAGTTGGCTCAGGGATTTGAACCAGAGACCTTTCGGTTACTGGCACAACACTCTTAACCGCTAGGCTGTCTGCCGCACAGGTACGAATTGCAATCTGACAATTGTAATTGTCAGATGCTTCATAAACAACAGGTGTAGATTTACAGTCAAAGGCTTTTGAGCAATGATAGCTTGGCTATGTACAGGGGGTACCAGTACCTAGTCGATGTGCAGGGGCACAAGGAAATTGAGGTAGATATGTACATAAAGGTAGGGGTAAAGTGACTAGGCAACAGGATAGATACACTGCTGCTATTGTCTATTACTGTATGTGATGAGTGTGTGTGTGGCGAAAGTGTGCGTGTATGTGTTGGAGTGTCAGTGTAAGTATGTGTGAGTGTGTGAGTTGAGTCCAGTGTGTGTGCATAGAGTCAGAAATAGTGCAAAAAGGGTCAATGGAGATATTCCGGTTAGCTATTTAGCACAATTATGACTTGGGGGATGAAGCGGTACAGGAAGCTTTTGGTCCCAGACTTAGCACACCTGTACCATTTGCCATGCGGTAGCAGAGAGAACAGTCTATTTTTATTACCTTTATTTAACTAGGTCAGTTAAGACCAAATTCATATTTTCAATGACAGCCTAGGAACAGTGGATTAACTGCCTGTTCAGGGGCAGAACGACAGATTTGTACGTTGTCAGCTCCGGTTACTAGTCCAACACTCTAACCACTAGGCTACCCTGCCGCCCCGTCTATGACTTGGTTGGCTGGAGTTTTTGACCATTTTTAGGCCCTTCCTCTGACACCACCTGGTATATAGGTCCTGGATGGCAGGGAGTTCAATCCCGTACGCACTACCCTCTGTAGCATCTTGCGGTCAGATGCCGAGCAGTTGCCACACCAAGTGGGGATGCAGCCAGTCGAGATGCTCTCAGTGGTGCAGCTGTTGAACGTTTTGATCATCTGACGGCCCATGCCAAATCCTTTTAGCCTCCTGACGGGGAAGAGGCATTGTCGTGCCTTCTTCATGACTGTGTTGGTGTGTTTGGACCATGATAGGTCCTTAGTGATGTGGACACTGAGGAACTTGAAGCTCTCGACCCGCTCCACTACAGCCCATGTGAATGGGGGAATATTCGGCCCTCCGTTTCCTGTAGTTGTTGATGACAACCTCACACTATGTTGCGCCCAGAGTGCAGATGGGGAGAACAAACTAGATCCGGCCGCATAGTAAAAACAGGGACAGGATGGTATGGAGCTAGGAGTGGGTGGTAATATATGCCTGTAAACATAGGTCAGTTGGTCTGACCAACGAGCCGAGGGAATTGGGTCTGCAAAACCAAACCAAACATGAACTCCGTACACTCAGAGCTTTTACCGTTGCAGTGAAATGTCTCATGTTGAGATACAGGAACTCTCTTCTAATGTTGTTGCTAGTCTACCAGAAGAGCTGTCTCAAAGTTCTTCTCTGAGTTTGTCCATATGATCAGTGCTGGTGGTGGCCACGTGTGTGCACGTTTGAAAATGTGTCCGTCTATACACTAGTGTACAAAACATGCTCTTTCCGTGACAGACTAACCAGGTGAAAAGCTATGATCCCTTATTGATGTCACCTGTTAAATCCAATCAGGGTTTTTCACGCTCAACAGTTTCTAGTCTATATTAAGAATGGTCCACCACCCAAAGGACATCCAGCCAACTTGACACAATTGTGGGAAGCATTGGAGTCAACATGGGCCAGCATCCCTGTGGAACGCTTTCAACACCTTGTGCCGATGTATTGAGGCTGTTCTGAGGGAACAAGGGGGTGCAACTCAATATTAGGAAGGTGTTCTTAATGTTTTGTTCTCCCGGAGTATGTGACTGTGTTGAGTGGATAATACAAATACTGTATTTCCCAGTAGGTCGGTCCCAGTAGGTGTTTGCTGGCTGTTCCTGCCTTTAAAAGTGGTGTTGACGTGCCTCTGGTCTGACCCTGGGCTGCCATGTTGGGTTGTCTCACCATCACTATCGGTTTTACCTCAGAGCTGTCATTACCGCTGGCCTAAACACTACGTGTGGTAATGTCATACTGGAGGCGATAAGGATGTGATATGGATGTGTGTGTTTCTAAAAACATGAATGCTGTTACCGCTTTGACAAATACGAGGACAATGATTGCAGTGTCTGTAAGGAAGAGACACCGTATGAGAGGGGAGTCTAGAAATCTACAGAGGCTTTAGGGAGACAAGGGAGATGAGAGTTGGCAGTGTCTGTCATCCGCCCTACCAACACTGCAGGGTTTCCTCTGTCGACTTTGGGTAGGCAATGCATTTATACCCAAGTCATGCTAAGTCTAGACTAGAAAACCCTTGGTTAATTTTGTGGAGTTACGAATAAAGCATAGCAGGTACAACAGCATATCTATATCAAGCAATGCACACTCTAGTCTCTAAATCTAGACTATGGGTAGACAACCCTAGACCCTAGACAACCCTTCAGACAAACTGGTTCTGAGGGGTCACTGAGTGCAAACCTAAGCAGACATAACACTCAGGATGTAGGCGTAGCATATTCATCCAAGTAAATTGTTTCCTACGATACAAAATTACTGTGTGTCATGACTGTTTTGACAGGAGTCTCTATTAACCTACAGTCACATAGCGTGTGAGAATAATCTTGACTACTTGTAACATCAGTCATGCAGCCACTGAGTAGGTTAGTGCCTGTGTCATCACACCTGCTACTTCTCCCATAGACCATGGAGAATAAAGTCATGTTCTACTACCACCGTACCTCGTACATAACCAGCTGGATCTTTGCCCGTAGGGGCACCAGGGAACATACCACCGCCAGGACCCAGAACAGGAAGAGGAAGACGGAGGAACGACAGCCTCGTATCCTCTCCAACTGGATGATGCATATGGCCAGGACCTGAGGAGAATGCGGGAGAGTGAGTGAGAGACTGGGAGAGAGAGTGCGACAGTGAGTGAGAGTGAGATTAGTAAGACTTGCATTACAACGGATTGTGAAAGTCAAGCGAGTGTTTTGAAAGGAGAGACCCCTGACTGAGGACTGGCAAGCGAGTCTACTTTGAAACTCAACAACTATTACTTTGAAGATGAAAATGAATCACTCAATAAATCCTTTGTATCAGCATTCACTGTCATTCCCAGTAGTCTCTCTGATAGAAAATAGAAAATATTTGTAAGGATTGGATTTGGCTTTTGTTGGTTTTGGAGAAAGGTTAGATTGGGATTTCCCTGACCACAAAAGCAGCTGTTATCCTGCTGACTTCCTTCAATAAAACAACAGATGTATGGTACTATGCCCTCCACCCCTCCTTCCTTCCATCCCTCCATGCATTGCCTTTTGCCTTAATTGCACTATATTTATTTTATTTGTTCGAATACAGGCTGTCATTGTAAATGAAATAACATTCTTAACTGACTTGCCTGGTTAATTAAATGTTTAGTATAATAAGTAGATAAAACAGGACTGATTCCATGTTTTGGGGCATCACTGTCTATCCAAAAAAATGCCTCGTCTTTCCACGGACTGTGTTTTGGCTGTAATTATCTCTGACTGTCGGTAGTTTGGTCAAGTTGAGAAGTCATCTAGCCTCGCCAGCTCATCACTAAAAGGAGAGTTGTGGTTATAGAGTTGCATAATAGATACCATACTGGTTCCATCAGATCTTAAAAACTGTCCTGTTTTTAAGCAACCAGCCATGATTATTTAACGTTTGATAGATCAACAACACCATAGAAACACTTTTTGTATGCTATAGAGTAGAGATAAATATGGTGATTGTTGGGTTCATTTCAGTTTCTACGCCTATTGTCTGACTAGCCACATTGCAGGCAAAGAAACTGCTTCCAGCCTCATAATTACCTTGACAACTCCTAAAGGTTGTAGTGTGGCAAGACAGCACAAACTGATCTGGGACCAGGCTAGGTAGAAACACCGTATAGAAAAATATCTATGCTGTGTGGTTGGATGTCAGGTTCATTTCCCAGTTTCTATGCTGCTTGGCCTGATGCCAAACTAACCACATTGCAAGCAAGAAATGGTCATTCCCTTCTGAGAGGAACCCATTTCCTTGAATGGAAGTCAGTGGGTAGAACTAAGTCCATTACTAAAACCTAACTCAATTCCCTACCTAGTAATTATACTGGAAGTCTGGGGAATTGGGGTGGAAAAATAACTCTGCGTCATGGTGTCGCTGATTACAGTAGATGGCATGCCTTGCAAGCAGCTCTCATGGTAGGAAGGGAGAGTAACCATGACCACGAACCAGGGTGAGTCTGGTGAAGAAAAAAAAAAATCCCATACATTGACTGTATATGGGTCGATGAGGACGAGAAACAAGCAAAATAACGTTGTTTCTTTTGGACACAGTGTTCCTTAGCTTTACGTATGGGAAACCAGAGAGTGGTGGCTGCCATTATGGTTCTGTGTCCAGAAAAGTATTGGCCTTGGCTTTTTATTTATATAGCAACCAACCAATCAACTGTAAATATCATGGCTGGTTAACTGTAGCAAGGTCTTGGATTTCAAATCCGGGTCCCTAATGTGATAAAAAAGTGACCTTTTTAAAAATGGATGCCTTGTGTACCTGGTACAAGAGATGCATTCAGTATTTCTTCACCCAAACAGTTGCTGATATTGACCTAAGAGTCTGAGGTGACCACAGGTGGGCCAGACTGTCTGATTTGGAGGGACTGAGTCTGTGCAGCACTTGTGTTCGGCCTCTGAGGGAGAGGGGAGTTATGGGTAGGGGGGTCATGGCTCTGTGAGTCAGCTACAGGAGGCACACTGCCCTACATCCGGCCTCCTCCGCTCCTCCCTCTATTCCAACCCCTTGCACCTCTGCCTTCGTCTTAAATCTGACGTTACACCCCCTCACACAGTAGTAAACAGGACTTTATTCTATCTAGCTGGACCTCCCATAGTGAACTGCACTGCTCTCCACCGACGTTCTTCTCAGCCTGATCCCAGTACTGTAAATCAGTGGGGAGGATGATTTGAGAGTAGAGTACAGTATGTCTTTGTAATCATTGGACAAATTGTCACAGTGTTTATTGACAGAGGTCATGGAGTGCTTTACTTAGCCCCTGCCCTCTCTAAGAGTAAATCAGGAGTAAACGACTCAAATTGCTGCTATACGCATGCACCCCCAGGATCTGCTGTCAGGGAAGCCTCTTTGTTCACGATTGCTCTCTCCATCTACTATGTCTCAGTATCGCCTCTGGACTTATCTTCCTGGACAGCAGATCCTGGCGGTGCATTAAAAATATATATCATGTATTTCACTTGTTTAAATAAAGGTAGGGGGGGAAAGCACCCCCCAGGATCTATTGTCAGGGAAGAGAAGTCAACAGCAGATACTGAGACATAAACAGTAGATAGAGAGAGAGAGCAATCGTGAAGAAAGAAGCTGAGACAAAGACATTGGCTGATGGTTACAGTACTTACCACAGTCAAGCTGCGTATGATGGGACTGAGGAGGAAGACCATGTGGTTTTGGATCTCATGACTCCTCTCCAGAAGAATGTAGAAGAACTCCACGAAGCCAAATGAGGCCAGGAGGAACCCCAGCACCTGGAGGATGGACAGACACAGGGAGGGAAGCAGAGTGAGGTCTACAGTACTGTCATTGTGATTGATTCAAACATTTTGGTTACTGGGGAAACCAGAAACATGCATCTTTAGCACCTAAATGACAATCTGGACTCTAAAGAGACTGGAACTGTCAATCCATATTGTCAAGTTGCATATTGTAATTATTTTATAACCTTTATACAGACTGAAGTACAACCACATGGAACATAACAGTGGAAAGTGAGAAGGGACCAATACATTTAAATGTACATGTAGCCCTCTTGGAGTGCCATGAATGCCATCCTATAAACTCTTACGTTCGTCCTATAAACTCTTACGTTCGTCCTGTAAACTCTTACGTTCGTCCTATAAACTCTTACGTTCGTCCTGTAAACTCTTACGTTCGTCCTGTAAACTCTTACGTTCGTCCTGTAAACTCTTACGTTCGTCCTGTAAACCTCTTACGTTCGTCCTGTAAACCTCTTACGTTCGTCCTGTAAACCTCTTACGTTTACGTCCTGTAAACCCTCTCTTACGTTCGTCCTGTAAACTCTTACGTTCGTCCTGTAAACTCTTACGTTCGTCCTGTAAACTCTTCGTCGTTCTTACGTTCGTCCTGTAAACTCTTACGTTCGTCCTGTAAACTCTTACGTTGTCCTGTAAACTCTTACGTTCGTCCTGTAAACTCTTACGTTCGTCCTGTAAACTCTTACGTTCGTCCTGTAAACTCTTACGTTCGTCCTGTAAACTCTTACGTTCGTCCTATAAACTCTCCATGCTTTCTTCAGTACTCTCTAAACCTATAAGGCTTTTCCCCACTGATATCCCCTCCTCTTGCTCGCTAAGGCATGAAATTGTCCCCGGCCGGCTCTATATAAACACTAACCATTTGGTGCTTGGTTTTCACAGTACTTCACACTCATATTATTTTATGGCAGATATGGTTGGTGCACTCGAACACTCGCCTGGTCTTGTATAATGTTAATGGCCATGCCATGTCTACTCTTGCGGTTTGGTTTAAGGCTGGTCTTAAGGCTCAGGACTGATTGGTGCAGGCTGCTTGTACTTTCAGGTTGAAACGTTGCACTGAATAACACTACAGGAGCATCCAGCAGTGTGTGGGTACTGGGTATCTATTTTTCTTTCATGACTTTACTTTTTGTACCCTGCATCTGCAAGTCACTGGATGTGCTTATAAACTCAGGCTGGTTTGGCTCATAGAGATAGAATGACTAGAATGGACAATTCAAGTCACTGTTCTGTGATCATTGGACCGACCGCTGACCATATTGGGATTCTATGGGTTGGCTCACCGTCTTGGCAGTGCAGAGAGTGGAGATTCGGATGCATCCACAGTCATGGCAGTAGAGTTTGAGGGCGTAGAAGGGCGCCAACAGCCAGAGGTAGACGCACGGGAACCAGACCAGCACTGTGTTCTGGAAGCACTCTGTCAGGTCCGGTTTGTCTGTGTACCACGTTCGATTCCAGTCCTGGAAAAGACAAAGATAGACCAGTTAATATGCAGTGTAAAATTAGGATGGTAGAGCGCGGAGGAGTAGGTTTCTGCACCATTCTCTGCACTGAGTAGAAGTCATTTCTTTCTCGACTCAATACAGATTTGCATTTATGAAATGGAGTATTGTTCATTGTTCTGACGAGTTCCTTTTAGGTACAGAATTTCTCATTCAGTCTCTGAATTGGCTGTGTTCAAATAAATACAACTCAACCAATTTTCCTCCAAGCTTCGCCTACTGTACTGTCAACTTGAGGAACGTCAACTTGATATATCAGTCTAACAGTTTACTCCTGTCAGGGTATTAGCCTAGTGACAGATTATTGAGGGCAAGGATTGTTAAATGAACTGCTTGAAGCAGGGCTGAGGGCCAGTCCAGAGAAACTGGACGCTGGTTACAGTATAATGTCCCGGTCTGTGTATCTAGGCAATGGAGAGTGAAACCACAGCAAGTCAACATAATCTGTGCGCGTTGGTTGGATGGTTGGAGCTTGGGAGTTTTTCGTCTTTTTTGTCTACAGAGCTGAGTCAGTCCTGGAATATTTTAATCCACGGCTCCACCACGTTTAAAAACTTTCCCCTTTGGAAGGGCGAAGTCAGTCAAAATATTACAGTACATGATGACGATACAAACCCACTTAGACGACAGTGGGATGTATTCTGTTTATGCCGACCGAAGTGTGTACTGTTGGCCGAAGTTGCCAAATCCACATTTCCAGATTGCATCATGCAAGCCTGCAGCCCCCGGCGACGGTGGGCTGAAAAGGAAGGAAGTCTGACTGTAAAAAGCACCAAAATACTCTTAGCCTCTAAGTGCTCTGTTGTACTCTCACCTCTCCCTGTTTATCACCTCTAAGCCCTCTAACGAGGGGCTGGGGGTCTGGCTGCAGTTTGGAGAAGCTAGAGGTGCCTGCAGAGTCGCGACAGGAAGTGGGTTTAACTACTACGGTCGGCTGGACTTGTTGAGCGGTGGCAATGCAACATTGTGAATCACACACACACACACACACACACACACACACACACACACACACACACACACACACACACACACACACACACACACACACACACACACACACACACACACACACACACACACACACACACACACAGCAGCTTGTAGCAGCTGGGCAAGGCAGACTCCAAAGGGCATAAGGGAGAGTGACCACAATTCATAACAGCTGCATGTTGGTTCATTACGCAACAGCAACACCAAATGTGTTACTATACTAACAAATGTGTTATTAATTTCAGTTTAGTTTATCCATCCCACATGAGGCAATTCTGCTCCTACTACTTAAAATACTCCAGATCATGTGTGAGGAAATTCATCCACCTACTGAATATTTTGTCAGTGTAACAGGTATTCTTCTGAAGATGGCTATTGACTCAATGAGTGGGAGTCTTTTTCACAGTCTCTCCTTGGCTCCAATTTAGGCCTGCGAACAAACACTTTTACAACTTTTATATAAGAATCGTAAGTTGTCAAACAAACTCAATAGCTTTTTCTTGGTCACCTTGCTCAGCGTTTTCTTAATTGGCTACAGAAGCTTCATCCAGACCTTGGTTTGGATGGAAACGGAAGGTCTATTTTTACCTATCAAACGTAGTGATGTGAACTGAGGAGAGAGAGCCTGGACTGTGTTGTGCACCTTTCAGTTATCTGAGAGAAATGATACATTCTGATTCCTTTTTGATATCATTCAATTCTTCACTGTAATACTTTACGTCACTGCAAGCATAAATGTGTCCAAAGATCAACCATTTGGCATACGGAGTGAATGTGTCAGCTAAATTGGATCTGTTCATTGTCATTTAGAGAATGTTGTAATTGTCTCGACAGGACTGTTCATCATTGCCTTTGTCACGTCTCCCAAATTGCAGAGTAGTTTTGATTTAAGATAAGGTTTTCAAAACATGTTGAATTGCAGGGTTTCAATACAATCCCTCCAGTTTGCAGAGTAGGTGTTCTCTGAACCACACCTCTCTTGCTGAATGCAGGATTCTCTACGTCAAATTGTCTTTACCCACAATGCAAGATAATAACATTTGATTGATAGGGGATGAAACAAATCAAATCAAATTTTATTTGTCACATACACATGGTTAGCAGATGTTAATGCGAGTGTAGCGAAATGCTTGTGCTTCTAGTTCCGACAATGCAGCAATAACCAACAAGTAATCTAACTAACAATTCCAAAAAAAACTACTGTCATACACAGTGTAAGGGGATAAAGAATATGTACATAAAGATATATGAATGAGTGATGGTACAGAGCAGCATAGGCAAGATACAGTAGATGGTATCGAGTACAGTATATACATATGAGATGAGTATGTAAACAAAGTGGCATAGTTAAAGTGGCTAGTGATACATGTATTACATAAGGATGCAGTAGATGATATAGAGTACAGTATATACGTATGCATATGAGATGAATAATGTAGGGTATGTAACATTATATTAGGTAGCATTGTTTAAAGTGGCTAGTGATATATTTACATCATTTCCCATCAATTCCCATTATTAAAGTGGCTGGAGTTGAGTCAGTGTCAGTGTCAGTGTGTTGGCAGCAGCCACTCAATGTTAGTGGTGGCTGTTTAACAGTCTGATGGCCTTGATAGAAGCTGTTTTTCAGTCTCTCGGTCCCACCTGTACTGACCTCGCCTTCTAGATGATAGCGGGGTGAACAGGCAGTGGCTCGGGTGGTTGTTGTCCTTGATGATCTTTATGGCCTTCCTGTAACATCGGGTGGTGTAGGTGTCCTGGAGGGCAGGTAGTTTGCCCCCGGTGATGCGTTGAGCAGACCTCACTACCCTCTGGAGAGCCTTACGGTTGTGGGCGGAGCAGTTGCCGTACCAGGCGGTGATACAGCCCGCCAGGATGCTCTCGATTGTGCATCTGTAGAAGTTTGTGAGTGCTTTTGGTGACAAGCCGAACTTCTTCAGCCTCCTGAGGTTGAAGAGGCGCTGCTGCGCCTTCTTCACGATGCGGTCTGTGTGAGTGGACCAATTCAGTTTGTCTGTGATGTGTATGCCGAGGAACTTAAAACTTGCTACCCTCTCCACTACTGTTCCATCGATGTGGATAGGGGGGGTGTTCCCTCTGCTGTTTCCTGAAGTCCACAATCATCTCCTTAGTTTTGTTGACGTTGAGTGTGAGGTTATTTTCCTGACACCACACTCCGAGGGCCCTCACCTCCTCCCTGTAGGCCGTCTCGTCGTTGTTGGTAATCAAGCCTACCACTGTTGTGTCGTCCGCAAACTTGATGATTGAGTTGGAGGCGTGCGTGGCCACGCAGTCGTGGGTGAACAGGGAGTACAGGAGAGGGTTCAGAACGCACCCTTGTGGGGCCCCAGTGTTGAGGATCAGCGGGGTGGAGATGTTGTTGCCTACCCTCACCACCTGGGGGCGGCCCGTCAGGAAGTCCAGTACCCAGTTGCACAGGGCGGGGTCGAGACCCAGGGTCTCGAGCTTGATGATGAGCTTGGAGGGTACTATGGTGTTGAATGCCGAGCTGTAGTCGATGAACAGCATTCTCACATAGGTATTCCTCTTGTCCAGATGGGTTAGGGCAGTGTGCAGTGTGGTTGAGATTGCATCGTCTGTGGACCTATTTGGGCGGTAGGCAAATTGGAGTGGGTCTAGGGTGTCAGGTAGGGTGGAGGTGATATGGTCCTTGAATAGTCTCTCAAAGCACTTCATGATGACGTAAGTGAGTGCTACGGGGCGGTAGTCGTTTAGCTCAGTTACCTTAGCTTTCTTGGGAACAGGAACAATGATCTTTTCACCTTTCAGCTCTTTGACCAGAACTGTTACCAAAGTAAGATTATGTTGTTGATGTAGCCGCACTACTCTGAAGGGCCCCGGGCCCCGGGCCCAGGGACATACGTTGCCATAAAATTACTACATATCCGTTATCTATTCTGTTTCACCTTCTGTAAATGTTTCAGTTGGATGTTCCAGAGTTCTCCTATTCACAACATTCTGTTTTATGTCTTGTCCCACGTTGGGAACTTTGTTAAAGAGGCTGCTGGCACAAGATTAGGTCAGCCACCTTTGTATACAGTTAGATTGGTGAGCTCTGAAGGTACATCGACTGATAATGGCCATGTTTTTTCTGGCTTTGTTGGCAATATAACGGTTATGGCATGTTACTTGGTAGCAGATTGTTCTAGAAGTAGCAGACTGTTCTATGGATGAAATCTCAATTAGTGTTTGCATGTCTATTCCTGAATAAGACTGATATGTGAATATCAGGTGTGTGAAAGAGAGAAAGAGAAAGAAAAAGAGAGGGGGAATAGAGAGAATGACACAGGAAGAGAGCGAGAGAGAGACAGAGAGCGAGTGATGACAGGCGATTGACCGATACCTCTCTTCCTGGATCAATGCCATTCTCCAATTTTCAAATAAAAGTACACTTACATCAACGATAGTGTGTATCTGAATTTGTCTGGCATGTGAATAGCAGGTCTGAGTGATAGAGAAAGAGGGGAGGGGGGGTAGAGAGAGAGAGAGAGAGGACAGGGGGATTGACTAATGGCTTTCTAGCTGGATCAGGGCCATTCTCACATTTTTTGAATCAAGATACAGAATGTGGAGCTTTGCTCCTATGCGTACTATTAGGGATTACCGGCAGCTGTCCACATACTGATTGATTCACATGCTTGGCTGTACCTGATATTCGCAGATATCCTTACATTACCTACGGTAGCATCACATAGGATGCTTACGCTCTTTGAGACTCCAATTCTCGTGCTTAGCGTGGTGTCACTATCCATGCTATCATTCTACTTAGATTAGAATGCATGTCCAATACATTGATTCCTTCATTAAGTGGTATGCTAGTGTGGATATTGGAACCTCGTAGCCTAAGGTCTTTCTTGGCAAAGATTATTCCTGTCTGCCTATGTGCCCTAAGTGCACTTACATAGGTGCCTATGGCTCTAATGTAATTTGAGAAAGGTCAATGCATACTGTGCAACTGTACCTTCCTTGTACCACAGAGAAGTCTACCTGGAAAGTCTTCAGTAACCTAACTTTGAAAGTGAACTTTCGGAAACGTATGCCTGAACTCTTTACTTACTCTACGCCCTGTAGGTTTAATGTGTCAACGTGTGCATGCTGGGACAGTTTGAACTGAACTCTTTCAGGACAATAAAGTCAACCACCAATGAGCACCTTATAGAAAATTGGCAGAACGTTAGTAAAAAAACAATCCTACACAGTACACACTACTCTGCCAAGATGCATTTATCCCTGCAGAACAATACATAGTCCTGCCACAATAATTGCATGATACACTATATGTACAAAAGTATGTGTACATCGCTTCAAATGAGTGGATTTGGCTATTTCAGCCACACCCGTTGCTGACAGGTGTATAAAATCAAGCACACAGCCATGCAATCTCCATAGACAAACATTGACAGTGGAATGGCCTTACTGAAGAGCTCAGTGACTGTCCCATGTGGCACCGTCCAACAAGTCAGTTCATAACATTTCTGCCCTGCTAAAGCTGCCAACTGAAAGTGCTGTTATTGTGAAGTGAAAACGTCTAGGAGCAACAACGGCTCATCAGCCGTGAAGTGGTAGGCCACACAAGGTCCCAGAACTGGACCGCTGTGTGCTACAGCATGTAGCGCATAAAAGTCGTCTGTCCTCAGTTACAACACTCACTACCGAGTTCCAAACTGCCTCTGGAAGCAACGTCGACTATTCGTCGGGAGCTTCATGAAATGGGTTTCCATGGCCAAGCAGTGGCACACGACCCTAAGATCACCATGCGCAATGCCAAGCGTCGGCTGGAGTGGTGTAAAGTAAGCCAACATTGGACTCTGGAGCAGTGGAAACGCGTTCTCTTGAGTGATGAATCACACTTCACCATCTGGCAGTGTAACGGACGAATCTGGGTTTGGCGGATGCCAGGAGAACGCTACCTGCCCCAATGCATAGGGCCAACTGTAAATTTTGGTGGAAGAGGAATAATGGTCTGGGGCTGATTTTTATGGTTCTGGCTAGGCCCCTTAGTTCCAGTGAAGGGAAATCTTAACGCTACGGCATACAATGATATTCTATATATATATTCATTACTCTTCTGGGAAGGCATTCCACTAGATGTTGAAACATTGCTGCAGTGACTTGCTTCCATTCAACCACAAGAGCATTAGTGAGGTCAGCACTGATGTTGGGCGATTATGCCTTGCTCACAGTTGGCGTTCTAATTCATCCCAAAGGTGTTGGATGGTGTTGAAATGCTTATGCACTGCAGCCTCAATTAGCCTAGCTAGCTAAAGTTAGTTAGCTTTAATAGCTTCTCCTGGTTTGATGCAGTCAAGACAGGTACTACGTCATCTTGTTGGATGATAAATAACCTAGCTATGGCAGCTATTAGTCTACTATAGTGCGAGTCGGCTTGTTGGTTGCCGTCTCTCGTCTCTCACTCCCTGCTCCCTGTGTCACTCGCTCACAGTAAGGCCCCTCCCCTGCCTAGTAGAGCGGCACCTCTCTCTCCCTCCTCTCACACTTTATCAGCTCTGGTTAATAAATTAGCTTAACGAAGGACTTTTCTGCTGCTCCCATCACTCGGATCGGACCTGTTCAGGATTATACCAGGTCTATACGGAAAGGGTTTAGTTCTCCTCGGGTCACTTTGGAATGGATCTGTATTTATGCATATCGGATATGGGTGGGAAATCCCCAGGTCCATTTTGGAATGAGTCGTTTTGGACCCATGAAGACCTCTATTGCTAACCTCTCACCATTACCAATAATAGGGAAGGTTAGCATTTATGGAGGGGGGGGGGGTTGATATGTATGCCTCTGTAACTTTCTCACTCATCATTATTCATGATTCATTCAGGATTATCCGTAATCATGGTAGCATCCACATTTTCCATTGTTATTTACTGTAAAAGCGAGACCAAATGACACAATACATTATTTACCATTGATATCGATTGGGCACAAAATAATCTGAAACATAACCAAAACAAACTGCAAATGCATCCCACAAGTTTTGTTGCATCATGTTATGAGTATGCTTGTCATCGTCAAGGACCAGGTAGTTTTCTTAGGATAAAAAATAAATGGAATACAGCTAAGCACAGGAAACATCCTAGAAGAAAACCTGGTTCAGTCTGCTTTCCAACAGACACTGGGAGACAAATGTACCTTTCAACAGGACAATAAGCTAAAACACAAGGCCAAATCTACACTGGAGTTGCTTACCAAGATGACATTGAATGTTCCTGAGTGGCCAAGTTACAATTTTGACTTAAATCGGATTGAAAATCTATGGCAAGACTTGAAAATGGCTTTTTAGCAATGATCAACAACCAACTTGACAGAGCTTGAAGACTTACGCAAAAAGACTCACTGCCAAAGGTTTTATTTGTCATACATTTTTAATCAATGTTAGAATTTTTCTTCCACTTCCACATTACATAGTATTTTGTGTAGATCGTTGACCAAAAATGACAATGAAATCCATTTACGTCAAGGGGTGTGAACACTTTCTGAAGGCACTGTATTCTAAATAGATTTCAAACAGTTGACTACTGGTACTTGCTCAAACAAGTGAACTTTTGAACATGAGGTCCATCATGCACTCACCCATAGAGGATCCAGGCCACTGAGTTCACAAAAGGCATCCATCCACTCCCCTTCTCCTTCCTCCTCACTTCTCTCTGGGGTACAATATCCCTTCTCAGGATGGGCACAGGTACTGTATGAGTGAGAGAGAGTGTCTGTGTGTAAGACTCCTTTTTCGGAAGTAAAATATCTCTGCTCTCAGGTGTAGGCTAGTCACTCAGTGTGTGTCAGTGTGAGACTTCCTCAATGAAGGCACATTGTGTGTGTCTCTATGTTAAGGTACACTGTGTGTGTCTGTGTTTTAAGGTACACTGTGTGTGTCTCTGTGTTAAGGTACACTGTGTTAGTATAATACTGTGTTAGCCACTCAAGTGTTCTAGTGTTCAAGTCAAGTGTTCCTCTCTCTCTCTGACACCTTGTGCTCTCTCTGTGCTCCTTCAGCAGTTCTGAGTCCCTCTCTGTGTCTCCGCTGTTTATGAGTGTGTCTCCCTGTTAGGTGGGTGGAAGTATTTCTCTCTCTCTGTCGCTCTCTCGCTCTCTCTCTCTCTCTCTCTCTTTCTCCCCTCTTTTTCTCCAACGTCTGCTGGATCTTGATCAAAACACCACAACTTGCTACTCCCCCTTGATAGGATGGCAGTCTGTTCCACACCCAGAAACACTCCTCTCCCCCTCTCTCCCTTCCTCCCCTCGACACCCGTCCTCTCCCTGTAGTAAAGTAGCAGCTTTATCTCCCTCGGTGACCACGAGGAGTTTTGTTTTTGCATTGACACAGTTAAGTAGGTGCGATTTTCAGAGTTCATTCCTGGCCCATTGCTTGTCCTAATAACCTAGATATGTATGTGCAGCTGTTTGACATCTATGTAAACAAAGGACCATGGGAATGCCATGAATTTCCTACCAGCATTTAGGTGAGAAACACTGAGCAAGAGCAGAACAAACACACACACACATATATCTATATATATGTATACACACACACACACGCACAGTGATGATTTATTTGAGTGTAGTTCATAGCCGTGCCATGCCACTCTTGCTAACCACACACACACACACACACAGGCAACAGTAGTCTATCAGTGCCCCAGCCAGCACCATGGAGTTGACACAGAGAGAGAGGGTGTCATTTCTGAGATATATAGCCATCCATGATGTTGTGTGGAATGCAGCAACTTACTGATTAGTTTTTTTGGGAGTGGAGTCTGAGAGGCGATTATGGAGAGTGTGTGTGTGTGAGGAGTTGGAGGGTGTGTATGAGGAACTTTTGTGAGTGTATATGCGTGTGTGCTTGTTCATGCATGCGTCTGTGTGTGTGTGTGTGTGCATGTGCGTCTGTGTGTATGTACTGTACGTGTGTGCTTGCTCATGCATGCTTCTGTGTGTGTGTGTGCGTGCACGTGCGTTCGTTTGTGTGTGTGTGTGTGGGCAGTGTGTGGGGCAGTTATTGTGTGAGGAGAGTGCCAGATGTGGGGATGAGTAACCCTGCAGTACTTCACTTTCCTCCGAACCTCAGCCAAACCTTAAAAAAAACTCACCACAAACTCTGACCCCAACAGACATCCATCCCCATCTGAACCTCATGGAATATTTTTGACGAAACCCAATAAAAACAGTGTCTGTGTCTCTCGCTCTTTAAGGGTCTTTGTAGTCTGCTTATAGGTACGGTAGTCTAACATCAGACACACTAACTGATGACCATCACCCTGGTGAAGGCCCAAGGGAAAGTTCAGATGGTGCACGGGGAAAGTATGACAGTGTCTGGTAATACCGACACCACAGTAGAGAAACATGGAAAGAAGGGAGGGCTGGAGGGAGGGATGGCATGGTAGAAGCAACCCACCATGCACTCTGCTGTGTCTAGCCACGTCCAAAGAGTGTGAAAGAAAATATTACTCTATTTTTCTTCAACGTGAATCATCATCGTCATAAACATATCAGTTCTTCTCAAGGTCACTTGTCTGTCCATGGTGTGAAACCTGGGGGGGTAACACAACCCAGTAGTCTCTCCCTTGGAGTCTGTGTAGAATCCAATTAAATGTCCAATTCAATTCAATATTCAGTTCGATATATTCTGTTAAATGTAACTTTAGGTGTTAAGATGTGTTCTGGCCTATAGAATAAAAAATATATACACCTGTATACTAAATGTATTGAGTGACACTGACATAATGCTCATATTCTTCATTGGCCCCCTTTTTCAGTGTCTTCCTTAACAAAGGTCAAAGATGTGTCATAGTCGTTGTGCTTGATATCCCTCCTCTCCTGTGTGACTCGTTCCACTCTGGGTTGCTCTGTAACATCGCTGATAAGGCAACAGGGTGATAGTGACAGGGGGAGGGGTTTAGAGGAGAGCGATATCTCCCTGACCACCAGCACCACTACGGTAAATGTGAGTTTTAGCTTTTATCATGAAAGGCCATCTTCCTAATTACTGGGTCATCCATGTTTTGGTGTGTGTGGGTAACGTAGTCTATGGTCAGGGATGCTATATGCTGTCTGTGGTCCCATACAGGTGAAGTAATAGGATGTAGCACTGCAATTCTCTAAAACATGACAAAGTAGTTAGATGCATCCAAATGACTCTATGGATGTTGTATATACTGTATAGACAGTATGTCTATGTATTGTGCATTTATAGTACATACCACTATATATATATATATATATATATATATATATATATATATATATATATATATATATATAGTACCAGTCAAAAGTTGGACACACACTTTTAAACAAATCAAAATATATTTTATATTTGAGATTCTTCAAAGTAGCCACCCTTTGCCTTGATGACAGCTTAAACATGATTCCACTTATTTATTTTATTTAGCCTTTATTTGACTAGGAAAGTCAATTTCATAGTTTTGATGTATTCACTATTATTCTAAAATGTAGAAAATAGTAAAATTATAGAAAAACCCTTGAATGAGTAAGTGTGTCCACACATATGACTGGTACTGTACCTGGTAAAATAATGATTAATAAACAACTCTATGGGGGGCCCTATGAAATATTTGACTTTTGAATGGTACTGTGTGTGTATATAAACTCAGCAAAAAAAAAGAAATATCCTCTCAATGTCAACTTTATTTTCAGCAAACTTGTGTAAATATTTGTAAGAATATAACAAGATTCAACAACTGAGACATAAGCTGAACAATGACTAACAGAAATGGAATAATGTGTCCCTGAACAAAGGGGGAGTCAAAATCAAACGTAGCAGTCAGTATCTGGTGTGGCCACCAGCTGTATTAAGTACTGCAGTGCATCTCCTCCTCATGGACTGCACCAGATGTGCTAGTTCTTGCTGTGAGATGTTACCCCACTCTTCCACCAAGGCACCTGCCAGTTCCCGGACATTTCTCGGGGGAATTACCCTAGTCCTCACCCTCCCATCCAACAGGTCCCAGACGTGCTCAATGGGATTGAGATCTGGGCTCTTCGCCTGCCATGACAGAACACTGACATTCCTGTCTTGCAGGAAATCACGAGCAGTATGACTGGTGGAATTGTTATGCTGGAGGGTCATGTCAGGATGAGCCTGCAGGAAGGGTACCACATGAGGGAGGAGGATGTCTTCCCTGTAACGCACAGCGTTGTGATTTCCTGCAATGATAAGCTCAGTCCGATGATGCTGTGACACACCGCCCCAGACCATGACGGACCCTCCACCTCCAAATCGATCCCGCTCTAGAGTACAGGCCTCGGTGTAATGCTCATTCCTTTTACGATAAAGGCGAGTCCGACCATCATCCCTGATGAGACAAAACAGCGACTCGTCAGTGAAGAGCACTTTTTGTCAGTCATGTCTGGTCCAGCGATGGTGGGTTTGTGCCCATAGGCGGCGTTGTTGCCGGTGATGTCTGGTGAGGACCTGCCTTACAACAGGCCTACAAGCCCTCAGTCCAGCCTCTCTCAGGCTATTGTGGACAGTTTGAGCACTGACGGAGGGATTGTGTGTTCCTGGTGCAACTCAGGCAGTTGTTGCCATCCTGTACCTGTCCCACTGGTGTAATGTTTGGATGTACCGATCCTGTGCAGGTGTTGTTACACGTGGTCTGCCACTGCAAGGACGATCAGCTGTCCGTCCTGTCTCCCTGTAGCGCTGTCTTAGGCGTCTGACAGTACGGACAGTGCAATTTATTGCCCTGGCCACATCTGCAGTCCGCATGCCTAAGGCACGTTCACGCAGATGAGCAGGGACTCTGGACATCTTTCTTTTGGTGTTTTTCAGAGTCAGTAGAAAGGCCTCTTTAGTGTCCTAAGTTTTCATAACTGTGACCTTAATTGCCTACTGTCTGTAAGCTGTTAGTGTCTTAATGACCGTTCCACGGGTGCACGTTCATTAATTGTTTATGGTTCATTGAACAAGCATGGGAAACAGTGTTTAAACCCTTTACAATGAAGATCTGTGAAGTTATTTGGATTTTTATGAATTATCTTTCTAAGACAGGGTTCTGAAAAAGGGCCATTTCTATATATATATATATATATGTATATATATATATATATGTGTGTGTATATGAACTCAGCCAAAATGTCACAGTGTTCATAATAAGAAGGATTGGACCAAGGTGCAGCGTGGTAAGCGTACATCTTTCTTTATTTGATGAACACAAATTTTATAAAAATTAAACGAATGTAACGTTTTGTGGCGCTAACAAAGCAACTATACAAACACAAGATCCCACAAACTAAAGGTGGAAAAAAGGCTGCCTAAGTATGATCCCCAATCAGAGACAACGATAGACAGCTGCCTCTGATTGGGAACCAAACCCAGCCAACAAAGAAATAGAAAAACTAGAATGCCCACCCAAATCACACCCCGACCTAACCAAATAGAGAAATAAAAAGGCTCTAAGGTCAGTACGTGACACACAAAAGAAAGGTCCCTTTTTCAGGACCCTGTCTTTCAAAGATAATTCGTAAAAATCCAAATAACTTCACAGTTTCCCATGCTTGTTTTTTTGCTGAGTTTATATATATATTATATATACAGTTGAAGTCAGAAGTTTACATGCACTTAGGTTGGAGTCATTAAATCTTGCTTTTCAACCACTCCACACATTTGTTAACAAACTATAGATTTTGCAAGTCGGTTAGGACATCTACTTCGTGCATAACACGTCATTTTTCCAACTGTTGTTTACAGACAGATTATTTCACTGTATCACAATTCCAGTGGGTCAGACGTTTACATGCACTAAGTTGACTGTGCCTTTAAACAGCTTGGAAAATTCCAGAAAATGATGTCATGGCTTAGAAGCTTCTGATAGGCTAATTGACATAATTTCATCAGCAATTTTAATCATCAATTGGAGGTGTACCTGTGAATGTATTTTAAGGCTTACCTTCAAACTCAGTGCCTCTTCGCTTGACATAATGGGAAGATCAAAATAAATCAGCCAAGACCTTAGAAAAAAAATTGTAGACCTCCACAAATCTGGTTCATCCTTGGGAGCAATTTCCAAACACTTGAAGGTACCATGTTCATCTGTACAAACAATAGTACGCAAGTATAAACACCATAGGACCACGCAGCCGTCATACCACTCAGGAAGGAGATGCGTTCTGTCGCCTAGAGATTAACGAACTTTGATGTGAAAAGTGCAAATCAATCCCAGAACAACAGCAAAGGACCTTGTGAAGATGCTGGAGGAAACAGGTACAAAATGATCTATATCCACACTAAAATGAGTCCTATATCAACATAACCTGAAAGGCTGCTCAGCAAGGAAGAGGCCACTGCTCAAAAACTGCCATTAAAAAAGACAGACCACAGTTTGCAACTGCACATTGGGACAAAGATCGTACTTTTTGGAGAAATGTCCTCTGGTCTGATGAAACAAAAATAGAACTGTTTGGTCATAATGACCATCATTATGTTTGGAGGGAAAAGGGGGACGCTTGCAAGCCGAAGAACACCATCCCAACCGTGAAGCACGGGGGTGGCAGCATCATGTTGTGGGGGTGCTTTGCTGCAGGAGGGACTAGTACACTTCAAAATAGATGGCATCATAAGGATAGAAAATTATGTGGATATATTGAAGCAAGCTTGGTCGCAAATGGATCTTCCAAATGGACAATGACCCCAAGCATACTTCCAAAGTTGTGGCAAAATGTCTTAAGGACAACAAAGTCAAGGTATTGGAGTGGCCATCACAAATCCCTGACTTCAATCCTGTAGAAAATTTGTGGGCAGAACTGAAAGAGCGTGTGTGAGCAAGGAGGCGTACAAACCTGACTCAGTTACACCAGCTCTGTCAGGAGGAATGGGACAAAATTCACCCAACTTATTGTGGGAAGCTTGTGGAAGGCTACCTGAAACTTTTGACCCAAGTTAAACAATTTAAAGGCAACTCTACCAAATACTAATTGAGTGTATGTAAACTTCTGACCCACTGGGAATGTGATAAAAGAAATAAAAGCTGAAATAAATCATTCTCTACTATTATACTGACATTTCACGTTCTTAAAATAAAGTGGTGATCCTAACTGACCTAAAACAAGGGATTTTTACTAGGATTAAATGTCAGGAATTGTGAAAACTGAGTTTAAATGTATTTGGCTAAGGTGTATGTAAACTTCCGACTTCAACTGTATATATACACACAGTGTTTCTGGGAACGTTTATTTGTAGATTGCAGTGAGGTTCTGAGAACCTTTTACTCTGGTTCCTTGAAAATCTTATGAACACTGAGAATGGAAATGATTAGTTATTTGGAGGCCTTTTCATAACTTCCTTACAACTTTTAATAACAATGCTATTTATGTATTTATTTTTTAACTGCAAGCACAGATAGGACACATGGCATTTCAATTCCTGAGGCATCAATCACGCAAAGACATTTTGTTTTTATTGGGACACGGCAGCAGTGAGATTTGAACCTATGATCTTCCGGTTTCTATCCATGGAATAAGTCCACTGTTCCACTCGATGGGAGCAGGCATGCCATGTTTTTTTTAGACATACAAAGCTGTTCATTTTAGTCTGTTGCAACGGATCCCATTTCAAAGGAAACAAGTTATCATTAAGATCAGGTGTGTCCGGATTATTTGGCACGGCCGACACATCTGAACACACTTAAGAGGACAGAGAGAGTTTTGTTGATGCTGAGAACGGAATGTGTATGTGTTTTTTTTTTAACATTCTCGGAACGTTCTTACGTTTCCTTGTGGTTTTTTTATGGAAAGTTTTATTAACGTTCTCTGAACAATTTGAGGATATAATCAGGAAATAACCATAGGTCAGCCACGCTCTCACCACGCTCTAAGACACATATGGCTGTCTGAAGGTTTTAGGTGCTATCTGGGTAGGGTGTAGTTTAATCAGTGTGACTAGGGCCAACGTACCATTATCTCTGACAGGACCATCAAGCAAAGAGAGACAAATACATGCTCAACCCTAAAGGTCAACCCTAAACCCTACCAGCCGTTTCACCCACCAGACAGACGAGTTCCAAACAAGAACTAAAAATGACCTGTCTCAGTTATGTCTCAGAGTTCCAGAGCTCTGAGTTCTGAGTGGAGTGTTTTTACTGGGAAGGACATGGTCCGAGTCAACCAATGGCAATAACAAGGCACACACCACCACAACTAGGGGGGCCTCGAGAGAGACCATAACACCGTCTGTCTGATGTTTATTTCACTATACTCCACTCTGGTAATTGCTCAGAAGTGATACTTATGGAGAAGTTAGGCCTCAAAACCTGTGTTTGGCCCCGTCTGTGATTAAAAACACACTCATTCAGGGGAATAAAACGTTTTTAAAAAAAGAATTGCGGCTAAGCTTGTTAGTCTTTACTAATCAACTCCAGACCAGACAAAGGAGTATGTTCTGGTAATTGAACGGTAGCAAAACAACGTCTGGTGCGTTGGACAAATCGGGGAATCTATTTTCGGGGGGATTTGTGCAACATTAAGGAGCTCAATGTGTACCTGACTGCCACTTCACTTTACAAGTTCACAAAAACCATGTGTCTCACGGGCGGGCAATGTGAAATTGGTCTGTTGTCTGTCTGTAACTGCCCTCTATAAAAGCCCATTGGTCAACGTTAGCTCTCACCTCGGCCAATCATAGGTGCGTATTGGAGTCCAGAGGAATGCTTAATGTTACAGTTGTGTCCAGAATAGACTCTATGGTCTGTAGACTTGGCCTTATAGCAAGACGTTTCAGCTGGAGAGAGACAGGAAAGTGGAGGAGGTCAGGATTTAAAAGTGTTGCAATCCTGTGAAGGGTGCACATTGCACACACACACACACACACACACACACACATTTACACAATCTTCATGATATACAGTGCCTTGCGAAAGTATTCGGCCCCCTTGAACTTTGCGACCTTTTGCCACATTTCAAGCTTCAAACATAAAGATATAAAACTGTATTTTTTTGTGAAGAATCAACAACAAGTGGGACACAATCATGAAGTGGAACAACATTTATTGGATATTTCAAACTTTTTTAACAAATCAAAAACTGAAAAATTGGGCGTGCAAAATTATTCAGCCCCTTTACTTTCAGTGCAGCAAACTCTCCAGAAGTTCAGTGAGGATCTCTGAATGATCCAATGTTGACCTAAATGACTAATGATGATAAATACAATTCACCCTTGTGTAATCAAGTCTCCATATAAATGCACCTGCACTGTGATAGTCTCAGAGGTCCGTTAAAAGCGCAGAGAGCATCATGAAGAACAAGGAACACACCAGGCAGGTCCGAGATACTGTTGTGAAGAAGTTTAAAGCCGAATTTGGATACAAAAAGATTTCCCAAGCTTTAAACATCCCAAGGAACACTGTGCAAGCGATAATATTGAAATGGAAGGAGTATCAGACCACTGCAAATCTACCAAGACCTGGCCGTCCCTCTAAACTTTCAGCTCATACAAGGAGAAGACTGATCAGAGATGCAGCCAAGAGGCCCATGATCACTCTGGATGAACTGCAGAGATCTACAGCTGAGGTGGGAGACTCTGTCCATAGGACAACAATCAGTCGTATATTGCACAAATCTGGCCTTTATGGAAGAGTGGCAAGAAGAAAGCCATTTCTTAAAGATATCCATAAAAAGTGTTGTTTAAAGTTTGCCATAAGCCACCTGGGAGACACACCAAACATGTGGAAGAAGGTGCTCTGGTCAGATGAAACCAAAATTGAAATTTTTGGCAACAATGCAAAGCGTTATGTTTGGCGTAAAAGCAACATAGCTCATCACCCTGAACACACCATCCCCACTGTCAAACATGGTGATGGCAGCATCATGGTTTGGGCCTGCTTTTCTTCAGCAGGGACAGGGAAGATGGTTAAAATTGATGGGAAGATGGATGGAGCCAAATACAGGACCATTCTGGAAGAAAACCTGATGGAGTCTGCAAAAGACCTGAGACTGGGACGGAGATTTGTCTTCCAACAAGACAATGATCCAAAACATAAAGCAAAATCTACAATGGAATGGTTCAAAAATAAACATATCCAGGTGTTAGAATGGCCAAGTCAAAGTCCAGACATGAATCCAATCGAGAATCTGTGGAAAGAACTGAAAACTGCTGTTCACAAATGCTCTCCATCCAACCTCACTGAGCTCGAGCTGTTTTGCAAGGAGGAATGGGGAAAAATTTCAGTCTCTCGATGTGCAAAACTGATAGACATACCCCAAGCGTTCAAAGTTCAAGGGGGCCGAATACTTTCGCAAGGCACTGTATGCCAGACTGTGTAAACCAACCACTGAGCCCCACTGAGCCCCAAGGTGTATGTCTGTAAACAATATGAACACAACACCATACAGAAAACAGCACTAACCAGCTGTTTACATCAATGGGGAGAGACTGAAGGTCGGGACGAGCAAATGGTAGGCTGTCACTGGACTGGGGCCACTTGCAGTTACGGAGTATAGTAGCTGTGATGGTCTAGCAGTCGGAGGCAGAGGCCAAGCGAGAGATGAGGAGGGAGGTGGCGGAGGAGAGGGTGTCGGTACCAACTGTGCCCATGCCAGCCCTGCCAGTGGTGGTTAACCGACCCAGGTCACCTACACTTCCTCTGGCCTCTCCTCCGCCTCTCCTCTCTGCTCCTCCTCCTCTCCTTCAGAGGGAAAACAGTCTAGTCTAAATAATGGTGTAATTTTGGGCTCTTACATTGGGGCTGGAGTGCTAGGCTAGGGGGATAAATATAGCATCCGACCAGCAGCATCAACCAGGGGAGGGTTGGCTTTCGTCTGCTGACACCGATTAAGAAACATAGCGAACAAAAATGTTTTTTAGTTTTTTTCATAAGCGGTGTTAAGATGTGTGGCTTGACTCCAGCAGCAGGCTGTAAAATAAATTCAGATGTGTCAGCCTACGCAAGCTATTATAACTGGGTTCTGTCTTCCGCTGCTTGCTAGCCCTCCAACTCTCCCTCCCTTCCTCGCCTCACTCCTTCCCCCTTTCCTCCCTGCTGCCACTCTCTGCATCCCTCTTTCATTGAGTTTGGACTCCTGCCCTCCCTTTCCCTCTCTCTGCGTGCAGTCGGCTGGTCCATGAAGATGAGGCAGGGGGAATGTGTGTGTGTGTGTGTGTGTGTGTGTGTGTGATGCCTCTGTCTGTCTCAGACTCCAGACTCCAGACCTGTCTCACATGCCACTGTGTCATGCTCCAAAAGTATTTACCACCCTGCTGTCCTGGCACCTGCAATAGAGCTTTGCCTATTCAGAGAGACTGGATAAACCTGTGTGTGTGTGTGATACTATATAACCACAGGAGGTTGGTGGCATCTTCATTGGGGAGGACAGGCTCGTGGTAATGGCTGAAGCGGAATGGTATCAGATGCATCAACCACATGGTTAATGCCATTCCATTTGCTCTGTTCCAACCATTATTATGAGCCGCTCTCCCCTCGGCAGCCTTCCAATGTATATAACCATATATACTGAACAAAAATATAAACGCATCAATTTCAAAGATTTTACTGATTTACAATTCATAAGGAAATCAGTCAATATAAATTAATTAATTAGGCCCTCATCTATGGATTTCACATGACTGGGAATACAGATATGCAGATATTGTGGATCAGAAAATCAGTCAGTATCTGGTGGGACCACAATTTGCCTCATGCAGCGTGACACATCTCCTTCACATATAGTTGATCAGGCTGTTGATTGTGGCATGTGGAATTTGGGGTGGCAGGTAGCATGGTGGTTAGAGACTTGGGCCAGTAACTGAAAGGTTGCTTGATCGAATTCCTGAGCTGACAAGGTAAACATCTGCCTTTCTGCCCCTGAACAAGGCAGTTAACCCACTGTTCCTAGGCTGTCATTGTAAATTAGAATTTGTTCTTAACTGACTTGACTGGTTAAATAAATAAAATAAAAATAGAAAAATGTTGTCCCACTCTTCTTCAATGGCTATGCTAAGTTTCTGGATATTAGCGGGAACTGGAACATACTGCGTACATGTTAATCCAGAGCATCCCAAACATGCTCAATGGGTGTCATGTCTGATAAGTATGCAGGCAATGGAAGAACTGGGACATTTTCAGCTTCAAGGAATTGTGTTCAGATCCTTGCGACATGGGACCATGCATTATCATGCTGAAACATGAGGTGATGGCGGCGGATGAATCGCACGGCAATGGGCCTCAGGATCTCGTCATGCCATCGATAAAAAATGCAATTGTCTTTGGTGTCCATTGTATATGCCTGCCATTACCCCACCGCGACCATGGGACACTCTGTTCACAATGTTTGCATTAGCAAACCGCTCATCCACACGATGCCATACAAGTGGTCTGCGGTTGTGAGGCCGGTCGGACGTACTGCCAAATACTCTAAAATTACGGAGGTGGCTTATGGTAGAGAAATTAATATTCAATTCCCTGACAACAGCTCTGGTGGGCATTCCTCCAGTCAGCATGCCAATTGCACGCTCCATCAAAACCATGGCATTATGTTTTGTGACAAAACTGCACATTTCAGAGTTATTGTCCCCAGCACAAGGTTCACCTGTGTAATTATTATGCTGTTTAATCAGCTTCTTGATATGCCACACCTATCAAGTGGATTGATTATCTTGGGAAAGGAGAAATGCTCACTAACATGTTTTTTTTAACATTATTTTTGAGGGAAATAAGATGTGTGTATGACTAACTAGGACCATAACCTATACACTTCACGTAGATGAGTCTCCAAATTATAGCCTCAACTAGGGGAAAGGGGTATTATGCAACCAGTATAAAAAGGTATTGTTTTTTCTCTCAGAAAAATATCCCAGTATTCTTTACCGAGGAGTCACACTAATAAATGTCACCGCATTCTTGCCTCCCCCTCAGTTTTCAGCGACTCTATTCTTAGGGTGCCATTCATTGAAGAAAACCAACAGGTCGTCTGTGTCAACAGAGTGTCTCACCGCCACACCACTGTGTCGTGACTCGTTGTGACGTTGTGGAGCCTGCCTACGTCAGGGAAACCCGGTTGAGTGGGTGGAGGGGCTCCAGCCCGCATTAGGACGAGTGGAGCAGTCTCCAAAGTTATTGGGCATTATGACGGGGAGACCATCCCCATCCTGATGATTTCCATACTGATGCTATTTTAGGTTGGACCCGGGTCTGTTTTGAGTTTTATCCCCAAAGCCACAGCATTGTTAACGGAATTTAGCAATGTTTACTGAAAGGCTTGCCTGCCTCAGTCGAGGCAGATGGGCGAAGAGACTGATAGTAGGAATGTGACATGGAAAACATTTCTTGAAGTTTAAACTGCAATTTTTGGGGGGGGTTTTCCATTCAAATGTATACAATTCCACGTGAATTAACAATGCAGCTGCGCTGCTGCCAGCAACAGTTTGGGTCTCACGGTACGACCCTGGTGAAGCAGCTGTACTACCATTACTGTACCTCAATTCCACCTCGCAACGTTTGCATTTGCTTGTCATTTAACTTGTCAAAGTATTGCAATACAGAAGTTCGCTGCGGTCGCTTGCCTTTCTTTGTCATTTTCCCAACTGTTAACGACGGTGATGTAGTGGTGGAGAGTCGACTCCAAAATAATTGATTCCTCGACTCCTTGCGTGTCGACTCCGGGTGTACACTCCCATTTCTGAGTGTCGACTCCTAAGATTCAGTATTTTTGGAACTGAAGAGACGGATTAGTTGCAGTTTCTTGGCTTGTAATGTCTCGCAACTTCAGTAAAGTAGGGTCAATGAATCAATGAATAGGCTAGGATATTTTGAATCAAATAACATTTTATTTGTCACGTTTCGTAAAACAGGTGTAGACTAACAGTGAAATGCTTACTTATGGAACCTTCCCAACAATACAGAGAGAATATTAACCCCACCACCAATGAGTAGCGTTAACTATGTGCAGGGGTACGAGGAGAGGAAGATACTGTATGTACATTTATTTAACTAGGCCAGTCAGTTAAGAACAAATTCTTATTTTCAATGACGGCCTAGGAACAGTGGGTTAACTGCCTTGTTCAGGACGACAGCACGAACGACAGGTTTGTACCTTGTCAGCTCAGGAATTCGATTTTGCAACCTTTCGGTTACTAGTCCAATGCTCTAACCACTAGGCTATCTGCCACCCTAGGTATGGGTAGGGTTAAAGTGTGATGTTGTGGGTAGGGGTAAAATGTGATGTTGTGGGTAGGGGTAAAATGTGATGTGGGTAGGGGTAAAATGTAGGGGTAAAATGTGATGTGGGTAGGGTTAAAGTGTGATGTTGTGGGTAGGGGTAAGGTGTGATGTGGGTAGGGTTAAAATGTGATGTTGTGGGTAGGGGTAAGGTGTGATGTTGTGGGTAGCGTTAAAGTGTGATGTTGTGGGTAGGATTAAAGTGTGATGTTGTGGGTAGGGGTAAAGTGTGATGTGGGTAGGGGTAAGGTGTGATGTTGTGGGTAAAGTGACTAGGCAACATGATAGATAATAAGCAGTAGCAGCAGTGTATGTGATGAGTCAAAAGAGTTAGTGCAAAGGAGTGTCCACGCAGATAGTCCAGGTAGCTATTGGGTTCATTATTTCGCAGTCTTATGGCTTGAGGGTAGAAGCTGTTCAGGTTCCTGTTGGTTCCAGACGTGGTGCATCGGTATGGCTTGCCATGCAGTAGCAGAGAGAAGAGTCTATGACTTGAACGGCTGGAGTCTTTGATTATTTATATGGCCTTCCTCTGACAGGAAAGTCCTGGGTGGCAGGGTGCTCGGCACACTGGCTGCACTACCCTCTATAGCCCCTTGCGCTCAGATGCCAAGCAGTTGCAATACCAAGCGGTAATGCAGCCAGTCAAGATGCTTTCAATGGTGCAGCTGTAGAACTTTTTGAGGATCTGAGGGCCCATGACAAATCTTTTCAGCCTGCTGATGGGGAAGAGGCATTGTTGTGCCTTCTTCACAACTGTGTTGGTGTGTGGACCATGTTAATTCCTTAGTGACGTGGACTCTCGACCTGTTCCACTACAGCCCTGTCGATGTGGATCATTTTTCGGTTTGTGATGTTTCTTAATGTCAAATATCCCAATTTCATTCACACACCTAGCGGATAGCGACAGTAGAAGGGATAGAGAAGATACATGTAACACTGTGTGGCTTAAGGTGGGGCAAGCTATAAGCAACAACAGTTAGCCATGATGTCACTAATGTACTTATGAAATATGACACAAAGGAATATGCATCCTGACAAGCTTCAAGAGGAGGAAGAGTTTGCCACACACTGTGCGACTCTGTACTTACACTGTAGTGTGAGGATTTAGAAATGTGAAGAAATTTTAAAAAGCGTACGTTAATTACTGTATCAAAGCTTTAATGAACACAGCTTCCGCTTGTCAGATACTTTTTAAGAGCCTTTAGTAGGCTAAAAAAATAGACAACCATTTTTTGATGAGTCTTCACCACCTCCATTCTACTGGCTGCCGTACCTCCGCAAGACTGTGGTTTTCTTCAACGGTGCAATCACAACATCATTCCTCATCGTCATCACTTCCTGTCTATAGAGGGAGGTGAGACTAGAGAAGCCTATCTGTCTGGACTCTGTCTGGGAAACAAACCAAAAAGTGGGTTCAGCTTTACTTAGCCAGCTTTGCTATATATGGGGGTTCAAGATATGGGTTATGATATATTATGTGATTGTGGGGTTGTAACTAGAGAAACCGGATTTGTCTGGAGTCTGTCTGGGAAAATTTACATAAAAGTGGGTTAAACTTTACCTACTGTAGGCTATCTGGGTGTAAGATATGTTCAGTTGAAATGTCCCACTCTATGCTTAAGGTAATAGTATATAATATCTTAATGTCATGTGACATCAAAATATAAGGTCCTATTAATACTGTAATTTGTTATCTGGGATCTTCCTTTTCTAAGAAGGTACATTTTTAAGTAAAGAATGTAGTTGAAAGTTAATGCTTTGAATTGCGTCAAGCTGATTTGATTCTGTCTGACTGAAGAAGGGAATCATTTATCTGGTCTGTCCAACTTCCACTCTTGTTGGTTCCTTCTCTCCTCTCTCAGTCTGCAGCTGTTTCCCATATGTGCCTCTGCAACCGCCTGTTGCACAAGAACAGCAGCGAAGCGACATGTAAACACAGCAATTACCCTCGATTAAAGTGGCAAAATAACGCCAGAGCCATTTTCTTAAATGTTTTTAACCAATATCTTTTCATATAGAACCAACCCAGGATAGCCCAGTCAACCTCTCGTATAGTCATTATCCTAAACAAAAAAAAGAAGGCGCATATATCTCCTCCACCCCAAAACAAACCAGCCCACTCACTGGCCTATTGTTACGGGTGTCGTCAGAAGGATGAGACCAAGGCGCAGCGCTCTTTGAGGTTCACATAATTCATTAACGAAGTGAAACTTTAGAAAAGACAAAACAATAAAGAATACAATTACCGAACAGCTTCGTTGTGCAAACTACCTGCACACAAACAAAGAACAAGATCCCACACAGAAGGAGGGAAAAGGGCTGCCTAAGTATGATCCCCAATCAGAGACAACCATAGACAGTTGCCTCTGATTGGGAACCATACTCGGCCAGAAAAAAAAGAAATAAAGAACATAGAATGCCCACCCAAAATCACACCCTGACCAAACCAAATAGAGACATATAAAGGCTCTCTAAGGTCAGGGCATGACACCTATATAACACATTAAGGTTGTGTAAACTTTGATGTAAATGATGTTAATTAAAAACACAAACACATTCAATTCCCCCTATATTCTGACCATCTCGGACTCATTTCCCACCTCAAATTCACCGTAATAATAAACATGTGACATATATACAGTATGTGCACCCTATGGCCTATTGGGGCATTCATGGGCTTTTATTTATTCATTGAACCTTCTTTTACCAGGTAAGTTGATTGAGAGCATATTGTCTTTTATTGCAATGACCTGGGGAAGAGCAGGGATGACTAAGCCAAGCTGGAGACGATTAGGTGACCATGATGGTATGAGGGCCAGATTGGGAATTTAGCCAGGACACCTACTCTTACGATAACTGCCTCGGGATCTTTAGTGACCACAGAGAGTCTAGACACCCGTTTTAATGTCCCATCTGAAAGATGGCACCCTTTGCAGAGCAATGTCCCCTTCACTGCCCTGGGATCTCTTTAGACCAGAGAGAAGAGGGACAATTCTTCAACCAATAAGGTTTTAGCTAGCTTGATAAGCTAGCTAACGTTGCTAATAATAAAGTTGGCTAGCTTGCTTAAATTGAAAATATTGTCAAACTAGCTGGCAGTGGAGGGTTTAGGTATAGGTGACATGGGCAGACGCCCAGGGCGGCACGGAGCGGCCGCACCAAACAATTTGGAATGGTGACATTTGCACGATCGGTTTTCTATCGCTCATTTGCACGTCACGTCAACGATAGCATGTCACCGTGTGGGACAGTTAACCTTGTCGGAGTTGGCGCCCTGATTCTAGTTTGTGAGCTAGGCAGGCTACAGCCTGGGAAGGTCTCCCACTCAGAAGTACAAGTTGGGGAGGGGGGCGGGGGTAGGTTGACCTCAGGTCTCCCCACTCGAAGCCCAAGGTAAGGGGAGTGGGGGAATCGGATCAAATATTTTAGAGCACTCTCTGGCACAGGCCAGGATGAGGAGCCATCTACCTCCTCAGCCACACAGGCCTCTTCAGAAATTACTTCGGAGCCTCAGGATGAGGAGCCATGCACCTCCTCAGCCACACAGGTGTCTTCACAAATGTTGTCTGAGCCTGAAGATGAGGATGAAGACCCATTTGCTTCCACATCTTCCCAGCAGGATTCTTTAGGTGTGTTTGTGCGCATGCGTGTGGGTACACGCACATGCGTTTATGTGTGCATCCCTGCATAACAAACTAAATTAATAATTTCCCTTTTGCAAAGTTATGCTTCCATATTGTAGGTAACAATGATGATTTTATTATTACTGGGTATGTATGTGGGATGTTCCACCACTATAAAACTATAAATGCTGTGAATAAAGTGTGTAAACTAATGCCCATGTGCTCTCCATTAGAATCCCCACCAAATCCTGCTTTTTTTGTGGGGGTGGGGCTGAAGTGGGGGTTCGCCCAGGGAACCATACAAGCTAGAACCACCACTGCTAGCTGGGCTTCATTATCTGCATTGATACGTTTGTAATTGTCAAAAACTGATATGTTCTCATCTTTTGGTTGAAAAGGTGAAAGGTCGTGGTGAAATGTCACAACTCGTTTCCCACTTGCAATTAAGACTTGGAGAGTCGTTCAAGTGAAACTTCCCAGTCAGAACTCCGAACTTCCAATAACTCCGACAGCATGTGAACGCCCCATATGAGCTTTCGAATCATGTCTTAAAAAATAACTAACATTATATGTAAAATGTGAACTTGTTTTGACACGCGAACCCTTAATTATCTTCCTATAGGAAAACTATTTGTTTTGTGTACTTTTTTCCTCGTTAGTGTGCACTTCCTTGGAACCCCAGTTAGCTCTCTATTAACCCAAGGATGAGGAGAGCTTAGGAGAGTTTAGAATCATAGGATCTCTATGGAAGAGAGTTCCTGAAACTGTCGTTGTCAGTTACAGAACTCTAGGGATAATTCCCATAATTCCACAGACATCCAGTGGTGTAAAGTACTTAAGTAAAAATACTTTAAGTAGTTTTTTGGGGTATCTGTAGTTTAATATTTATATTTTTGACCATTTTTACTTTTACTACAGTCCTAAAGGAAATAATGTACTTTTTACCCCATACATTTATCCTGACACCCAAGAGTACATTTTGAATGCTTAGCAGGACAGAAAAATGGTCCAATTCATGCACTTATCAAGAGAACATCCCTGGTCATCCCTACTGCCTCAGATCTGGTGGACTCACGAAACACAAATGCTTCGTTTGTAAAATGTACAATGATGTCTGAGAGTTGGAGTGTGCTTCTGGCTATCCGTAAATAATAAAAAAAAACAAGACAATTGTGCCATTTTGTTTGCATAATATAATCAAATTTGAAATGATTTACACTTTTACTTTTGATACTTAAGTATATTTTTGCAATTACATTTACTTTCGATACTTAAGTATACTTAAAACGATATACTTTTAGACAAGTCGTATTTTACCAGGTGGCTTTCATTTTACTTGAGTCATTTTCTATTAAGGTATCTTTACTTTTACTCAAGTATGGAAATTGGGTACTTTTTCCACCATGGCAGACATCCGCATGATGCCCACATCCTGTGACTAACAGGAACAGGTAATGCTAGGTAAATGCTAGGTTTTATGATAAATAGGTCTGGCTTGGTTTGCCATCACAACCCTTTAACCCTGGCCCTGCCCTGAGCTTACAGTTCTCTCTGTTTCAGCACTTAGTTAGTGTAATATTGGCTGGCACTGATGGACTTTACAAATATGAAAGAAAAATGTGGCTTATTTTTGGGCTCGACTCAATGTTATGTATGCTGATGTTGAACATTACTAGACTGCAAAAGCAAAACCACTGCATTAAGTAATGGATCAATCGTTATTTTTTATTGAAAAAACTGTCTTCAAAACAATTAAGACCAAAAAAATAATACCTCATGGTTGTTGATACAGGTCTTTTAATGTGTGTTCCATTGACAATTCATACTATATCAGCTTGAGGTCTATCAACCCTGCATGTGGTTGTTGTTTTCATGAAGAACTTTAGTTTCTCCTGTAAAACCATTGACATGTTCCCGCTTGCCTCTATCTGCAACTTACTCCGACTATCTCTCTCTTCCACTTGTGTAAACCCTAGAGTTGGAGATCTGTTTAGGAGTGCCATAGAAACCATACAAAAACAAATCAAGTAATTGTTTTTTAGCCCAACGATTTCCTCTGTAATAGCAGTTATTATAAGGGTGGTTTCATTGAGACATCCAATGTCCTACCTGGGTGAGATATGTCCTGACATGAAAAATCATGAACTTCTTCATCTACAGGTGCAGCTCACACACACCCTACCTCTACAGAGGGATAAGGCCTTGAGCCTGCATTTCTCCTGAGAAAATTACAACTTGAGCGACACTTTCAGACAGGCATTGGCTTATTTGCCCAACCAAATCAAATCAAACCCGAGACATAGCTACATTAAAACACACTGGATCGCCAATGTTCATGAAAACAGTCTGTTTACAGTGCTTTAACAAGGTCTGAGTACCAAGGAACGCAAAAATTAATGATTTCTTGAGTGTCAACACTTCAATAATGCCAGAAACGTCACTCTCCACCAGTTCTTATTCTTATAAAGGCCTCTATAAAAAGGGTTGGGTGGCTTCTGGGAGACAGAAATGTAAATCTGAAAATGAATTGTTAAGCTTTTTACGAGACAACTTAGTCTTCTCCAGAGGGATACCGCTACAGCAATAAAAATGGGTGACTTTGAGAGTTTTGGATATGAGGCCAATGTTGCGTAACCCTTGATTTTTCTGTCTGTCGACCTAGTTTGGGGCAAATTAAAGTACCCATTCGTTCTATGCCAGGACCCGGTTTCCCAAAAGCATCTGAAGGCTAAGTTCATCGTTAGAACCATCAAAAATCGATGAAATTAGACTTAAGATGCTTTAGAGAAACCGGCTCCAGCCCTCATTGTATAATGAAAGACATGTTTCCTGAATAGGTGACATAGTCCACTTGTCATGTGAATAACATTGACAGACTTTGTCTTTAACAAAGGCTTCATGTCAGAACACCTCAGAGCCTACAGTTATCCAAGATGACACCACGCGTGCATGTATGTATGCAAGAAGACACAATCACATGTACAGTGTGTACAGTTTGTGGTTCCTTTGGATATTGATTTCAAGAGGCCAACACGTTGAAAAAAACAAAGACTCAAATCCACAGCGGAATCAAAACATATACAGTATGTAGACCACATGCCACTTTCAAACAAAATAGGTACAACCCCATAGCATAGAAACAAACATTGTGGGCAATTGTGGTGTTTCTATGCATTGAGCAATGGCGGTAACCTCCTGACTTCGGGACAATATTAGCATCCAACAATGTCCAGCACAGGAGGCTGCTGAGGGGAGAATGGAGCGTAATAATGGTCAGAACAGAGCGAATGGAATGTCATCAAACACCTGGAAACTATGTGTTTGATATATTTGTTACCATTCCACTTATTCAGCTCGATTCATTACCATGAGCCTATTCTCCCCAATTAAGGTGCCACCAATATAAAATCTCAACATGTCGACATCTTAACCCAAGCTAGGGAGAAGCTGACTAACAAGCTGTTGAATTGACAAAACTTGTTTGTTGTTTACTTGGGGTTGACTTGGGGTTTTGAAATCTATGCCCTCCAACTTGGACACATAAACACAGGACATACTGTTTTTTTGGGTGTCCTGACAGGACTGGGAGGACCAAGATCAGGCACGACATGTCATGTCGCAGCCAGGCAACGACCCACAACTTGGATACATAAATACCTACACAGTCTCAGGGGGGGTGCTTCCCAAATACACCCTATTCCCAAAATAGAGCACTTCTTTTCACCAAAAGTAGTGCACTATATAGAGAATAGGATGCCATTTAGGAAACAAACTGGGTGTCTGTCGTACCAGGACCAGACAAGACATGTCATGTCCTTCAGCCAGGCAGTGCTGCCTTCCAGGCCCCCCTCTATGTACAGACGTGTTCACTCACTCTAGCCTAAGGGGCCTTAGCCTGAGCCCCACCACAGCTATGCACTGTCTGACCAGAACCCTGGAGCAAGGGTGTACACATACGAACATACACAAACAGAGAGACACAGGCGCATGGTACACAGGCCCACACACACACACACACACACACATGCACCTGCACACAGCCCTGATCCACTCACCAGTTGCAGACAAGGGGAAAACAACTGTTCTCTCTCTTTCATGCTTTCCCTCAGTACGGCAACTGCAAGGTACCTGACCGCAAGGCGCTCCAGAGGGTGGTGAGTATGGTCCGGTACAGAGTTGAGGTCAGAACTCTGACTGGGCCACTCCAGAAGGCGTATTTTCTTTTGTTGAAACCATTCTGTTGTCGATTTACTTCTGTATTTTGGGTCGTTGTCCTGTTGCGTCGCCCAACTTCTGTTGAGCTTCAATTGGCGTAAAGACAGCCTAACATTCAAAATGTCTTGATAAACTTGGGAATTCATTTTTCCGTCGATGATAGCAAGCTTGCCAGGCCCTGTGGCAGCAAAGCAGCCCCAAACCATGATTTTCTCTCCACAATACTTTACAGTTGGGATGAGGTTTTGATGTTGGTGTGCTGTGATGTGCCTTTTCTTCTCCACACATAGTGTTGTGTGTTCCTTCCAAACAACTCAACTTTAGTTTAATCTATCCACAGAATATTTAGCCAGAAGCACTGTGTAACATCCAGGAGCTTTTTTTTGCGAATTTCAGACATGCAACAATGTTTATTTTGGACACGCAGTCCCTGGTGTCCTCCCATGAACACCATTCTAGTTTAGTGTTTTATGTATCGTAGACTTGTCAACAGAGATGTTAGCATGTTCCAGAGATTTCTTTAAGTCTTTAGCTGACACTCTAGGATTCTTCTTAACCTCATTGAGCATTCTGCTCTGTGCTCTTGCAGTCATCTTTGCAGGATGGACACTCCTAGGGAGAGTAGCAACAGTGCAGAACTTTCTCCATTTATAGACAGTTTGTCGTACCGTGGACTGATGAACATCAAGGCTTTTAGAGATACTTTTGTAACCCTTTCCAGCTTTATGCAAGTCAACCATTCTTAATCATAGGTCTTCTGAGATATCTTTAGTTCGAGGCATGGTTCACATCAGGCAATGCTTCTTGTGAATAGCAAACTCAAATTTTGTGAGTGTTTTTTATAGGGAAAGGCAGCTCTAACCAACATCTCTAATCTCGTCTCATTGATTGGACTCCAGGTTAGCTGACTCCTGACTCCAATTATCTTTTGGAAAAGTCATTAGCCTATGGGGTTCACATACTGTTTCCCAACCTACACTGTGTATGTTTAAATTATGTATTCAATATAGACAAGAAAAATACATTAATTTGGGTGTTGTTAGTTTTAGCACACTGTGTTTGTTCATTGTTGTGACTAAGATGAAGATCAGGTCAAATTGTATGACTAATTTATGCAGAAATCCAGGTAATTCCAAAGGGTTCACATATTGTTTTCTTGCCACTATGTGGATCTAGCCAGGACAATGAACATTGGTCCTCCAGCACTAGACTGATGCTCCATGCCACACCACTACCAGCCAGGCAGCATGACAGCAGGAACAGAGCTGTCTTCCTTCACTCCAAACCAAGTGCCTGCTACCTCTTACACCTCACACCGCCACAGCCTAGCCCCTGCAGCTCCAGCCTGCTGTTCCTGCCCCATCTGTTTTCCTCAGCCCCACATCCCTCACCTTAGCCCTGCCTTCCCTAGCCCCATGCTCCAGCCCCATCTCCACACCCCACGTCCCTAGCCCAAACCCCTCAGTCCAAGTCTGCCCCACATCCATTGTCAGCCCCACACACAACCACGCTGCCTTCCCCATTTCCAGTCTGCCTCACAGCCAGCCTCAGCTCTAACTGCCCCAATCTCAGTCTGCCTCACAGCCAGCCTCAGCTATTCCATTAAATGCACCAGTCTCATCCCTGGTTACCCTGGGCCATCGCAGTCAGCCTCACCATTCCTCAGACACGTTCTTTTATAAACCTGCAGAATGACGGTGTCTGACTGACTGGCTGACTGCTGCATGCTGGTCTACGTGTAAATAAAAGGCCCGATTCATGAAGTTGCATATGTGTGAGGTGCTGTTGGTTGGTGGTGTTCTCTATAAAATATCAATGCAATTTATTGGATGTTTGTATATGATGATCATTCAATGTGGCAAAACTTTGAATTGTTGATCCACACCAAATGAAAGTTATTGAATATTTCTAGGCTTCTGAAGTTGTCCGGCCTAATATGTTTGTATAAGACTGCCATCTATGGGTCACATAGGGAAATACTGATTATTATTTCATAACTGAAACAATAACAGCAAAGAGAGTCCCTGATAACAGCATACATCAGTGGAGGCTGCTGAGGGGAGGATGGTTTATAATAGTGGATGGAATGGAGTCAGTGGAATGGTATCAACCTCATGGAAGCCATGTGTTTGATGTGCTTGATACCATTCCATTGACCTCATTCCAGCCATTATTATTGCAAGGACCGACACCAGGGATGAGAAGCAGGTACTGGGAGTTGAACATTTAATGAGAAACAGACAGGTAACAAGACAGGTAACAAGACAGGTAACAAGACAGGTAACAGGACAGAACCAGCGTCAGCACACAGGTAAACAAGGACATTTGACAATCAATGCAGAAGCAGGGAACAGAGCAGTGAACCAGACTGAAATAGCAATGCTGGCAAGCCTGGTGCCTTCGAGCGCCAGGGTGGAAGAGTGGGAGCAGTCGTGACAATAATGAGTCGTCCTCCCCTTGGCAGCCTCCACTGGCATTCAGGTAGTTTAAGTTATATTCCCAATGCATTATTGGTGAATTATTGCATTGTTGAATGAGATTACAAGTGTATTCACAAAAGAAAAATGTATTCATGGAAGAAGATAATGTTTTTGTATGTAAATATTTTTCTTTGTTATTTGACTGCCAAAAATGATTTGATTGGGCTATTTTTGGAGGGTAATAAATGTGCGTTGCGAAAGTGATGTCATTTTATTACCTGATGAGGTCATACATGTTCTCCTGGAATTATTTAATACTTTCTGGATGGAAACATGTAGTAATATTACCTTTTGTAAGCCTGGTAAAGATCCTTCATGTGCTGATAGTTACAGACCAGTAGCACTGACCTCTAACTTGTGTAAACTGACGGAAAAGATGATAGTCAACAGACTGTCCTATTTCCTGGAACATAGAGCTTTATTGAGTCAATATCAAAGTAGATTCCATAAAGTTAGATTTACCTTGGATGCATTAGTAAAGGTGAGCAATGAAGTTGAAAAAACTTTGGTCATGAAAGAAGTAACCTAATGGCTACTGTCTTTTTTTACATTGAAAAGGCCTACGACACAATGTGGAGAGACGGGCTATTGGTGGGAGGTTATATAACTAGGGTTTGGCCTTCATATTTAATCTCTGTTTTCGAGTTAAAATAGGATCCATTTTATGCAATGCCTATGGAGTTGACAATGGTATTCCTCAAGGCAGTGCTATCAGTCCTATTCAATATTATGAATAACAATGTGTTCACGAATGTGGGTAGGGGCATTGGGGCTTCTCTATATGCTGACTTTAGAGCTATTTGGAAGTGGGGAAGGAATGTCTCTCATGTGACCAAATCTATTCAACAATCTATAGTGGCTGTTGAAAGATGGTCAATTGACTGTGGTTTTAAATTGTCAGTGGCTAAGTCTTGCTGCATGTTCTTCTCGAAGAAGAAAGTTGCTGATTAATATACAGTTGTTTCTGAATGGACAGCCTATCGGTAGACTTTCTACCTTCAAATATTTGGGTATATGGTTCAATGAGAGATATACATGGAAAGATCATGTCATAAATGTTGAAACAAACTGTCAGCAGGTGGTGAATATTATGTGCTCGGACTTTGGTTATATGAATGGGGTGCTGACATAAACGCTGATGGATATTTATAGAGCTCTGATGAGGACGACAATTGATTAGGGTTGCATTGTTTATGGAGCATCGTTGAAGACTTGGCTTCAGAGGCTGGACAGAATCCAGTATATCGCTTTAAGGATATGTGTTGGTGCATTTAAATCAACATCTGTAAGTGCCTTACTAGTGGAGGCAGGAGAGATGCCTTTGGACATACGCAGTAAAAAAAAAAAAAAAAAAAGATCTTATTGGATTATGACTACAGACCCGTAGCACTTACGTCCGTAGCCATGAAGTGCTTTGAAAGGCTGGTAATGGCTCACATCAACACCATTATCCCAGAAACCCTAGACCCACTCCAATTTGCATACCGATCCACAATTTGCAAACAGATCCACAGATGATGCAATCTCTATTGCACTCCACACTGCCCTTTCCCACCTGGACAAAAGGAACACCTATGTGAGAATTCTGTTCATTGACTACAGCTCAGCGTTCAACACCATAGTACCCTCAAAGCTCATTACCAAGCAAAGGATCCTGGGACTAAACACCTCCTTCTGCAACTGGATCCTGGACTTTCTGACAGGCCGCCCCCAGGTGGTGAGGGTAGGTAGCAACACATCTGCCACGCTGATCCTCAACACTGGAGCTCCCCAGGGGTGCGTGCTCAGTCCCCTCCGGTACTCCCTGTTCACCCACGACTGCAACACCATCATTAAGTTTGCTGACGACACAACAGTGGTAGGCCTGAACACCGACAACGTCAGAGACCTGGCCGGGTGGTGCCAGAATAATAACCTATCACTCAACGTAACCAAGACTAAGGAGATGATTGTGGACTACAGGAAAAGGAGCACCGAGCACGTCCCCATTCTCATCGACGGGGCTGTAGTGGAGCAGGTTGAGAGCTTCAAATTCCTTGGTGTCCACATCAACAACAAACTAGATTGGTCCAAACACACCAAGACAGTCGTGAAGAGGGCACGACAAAGCTTATTCCCCCTCAGGAAACTAAAAAGATTTGGCATTGGTCCTGAGATCCTCAAAAGGTTCCTGACCAGTTGCATCACTGCCACCCCAGTCATAGACTGTTCTCTCTACTACCAGATGGCAAGCGGTACCGGAGTGCCAAGTCTAGGACAAAAAAAAGGCTTCTCAACAGTTTTTACCCCCAAGACATAAGACTCCTGAACATCTAACCAAATGGTTACCCGGATTATTTGCATTGTGTACCCCACCCCCAACCCCTCTTTTACGCTTCTGCTACTCTCTGTTTATCATATATGCATAGTCACTTTAACTATACATTCATGTACATACTGCCTAAATGGCCCGACCAACCAGTGCTCCCGGCACATTGGCTAACCGGGCTATCTGCGTTGTGTCCCACCATCCGCCAACCCCTCTTTTTACGCTTCTGCTACTCTCTGTTCATCATATATGCATAGTCACTTTAACGATACCTACATGTACATACCACCTCAATAAGCCTGGCTAACAGGTGTTTGTATATAGCCTTGCTACTCTTTTTTCACATGTCTTTTTACTGTTGTTTTATTTCTTTACTTACCTACACACACACACACACACACATACCTTTTTTTCACACCATTGGTTAGAGCCTGTGAGTAAGCATTTCACTGTAAGGTCTACCACACCTGTTGTATTCGTCGCACGTGACAAATAAACTTTAATTTGATTTGATTAGACTGAAAGGTTGTGAGGTGGTTCAGCCCACTGTTATTGTTCTAGATGAATGTTGGGAAATACTAGTAGACAAGGCAGTGGCTTTGGATGAACAGTTGGAAAGCTTGCTGAGGAGAGTGGTCTGAGGGAGTTGGAGTTTGGCCCTTCTGTGGTGATGGGGGATGTTCCTCCATGGTTACTACTGGCTCTTATTGTTGATCTAACCTCTTATTGTTGATCTAACCTTGGATTAGATCAACATTGGCCCGATGTCAGTGATATAGGTTAACTGGTTTACAATTACATTGGTAGACGCTTTTATGCATTTTTACCCCATTTCACAGATGGCTCCAAGGACCCAGATAGTGGTCATACAGGAGGAGGTGTTTACTTTCATGAATTTGATGTGCAGATACAGTATGTAGAAGACAAACAGATGAACTGTCTCTATACTCTGTTGGAATGTTGGCTATAGTAGCTGCCCTCCAGTGCAGTGGAGGATGTTCAACCTGTCAGAATTGTGCTCAGATTTTACAACTGCGACCTGGCCAAGATAAAGCATAGCAGTGCGACAAAAACAACAACACAGAGTTACACATAAACAAATGTACAGTCAATAACACAAAAGAAAAGAAAAATAGAAAGATCTATGTACAGTGTGTGCAAATGTAGAAGAGTAGGGAGGTAGGCAATAAATAGGACCTAGAGGCAAAAATAATTACAATTTAGCATTAATACTGGAGTGATATATGTGCAGATGATGATGTGCAAGTAGAGATACTGGGGGAGCAAAAGAGCAAGAGGGTAAGTAATAATATGGGGATGAGGTAGTCGGGGGTGCTATTTACAGATTGACTGTGTACAGGTACAGTGATCAGTGAGCTGCTCTGACAGCTGATGCTTAAAGTTAGCGAGGGAGATATAAGACTGCAGCTTCAGAGATTTTTGCAATTCGTTCTAGTCATTGGCAGCAGAGAACTGGAAGGAAAGGCAGCCAAAGGAAGTGTTGGCTTTGGGGATGACCAGTGCACTATACCTGCTGGAGCTCGTGCTACGGGTGGGTGTTGCTATGGTGACCAGTGAGCTGAGATAAGGCGGGGCTTTACCTAGCAAAGACTTATAGATTACCTGGAGCCAGTGGGTTTGGCGATGGATATGTAGTGAGGGCCAGCCAACGAGAGCATAGAGGTCGCAGTGGTGGGTAGTATATGGGGTTTTGGTGACAAAACGGATGGCACTGTGATAGACTACATCCACTTTGCTGAGTAGAGTGTTGGGGGCTATTTTATAAATGACATCGCCAAAGTCAAGGATCGGTAGGATAGTCAGTTTTACGAGGGAATGTTTGGCGCCATGAGGTAAAGAGGCTTTGTTGCGAAATAGTAGCCGATTCTAGATTTAATTTTGGATTGGAGATGCTTAATGTGAGTCTGGAAGGAGAGTTTACAGTCTAACCAGACACCTAGGTATTTGTAGTTGTCCACATATTCTAGGTCAGAACCGTCCAGAATACTGATGCTAGTCGGGTGGGAGGGTGGGGGCAGCGATCGGTTGAAGAGCATGCACTTAGTTTTACTGGCATTTAAAAGCAGTTGGAGGCCACGGAAGGAGTGTTGTATGGCGTTCAAGTATGTATACTGTATGTATTTACTCATTTATCTTCTGGCAAATCTAATAGGAGGGATCTACTAAGTAGTTCTTGATACAGTTTTTTAAAAACTTTTGAAAATGTATTAAAAATCAAAAACGTAAATATTTAATTTGCATAAGTATTCAGACACATCGCTGCACAGCTATTTTCAGATGTTCGATCGGGTTCAAGTCCGGGCTCTGGTAGGGCCACACAAGGACATTCCGAGACTTTTCCAAAAGCCACTTGTCTTGGCTGTGTTCTTAGTGCGCTCTGGAGCAGGTTACTCTCTGTACTTTGCTCCGTTAATCTTTCCTTCAATCCTGACTAGTAACCCAGTCCCTGCCGCTGAAAAACATCCCCACAGCACGATGCTGCCACCACCGTGCTTCACCATAGGGATGGTGCCAGGTTTCCTCCAGACATGACGCTTTGCATTCAGGCCAAAGAATTTAACCTTGGTTTCATCAGACCAGAGAATCTTTTTTCTCATCATAAATAATGATGAGGTCTTTAGGCAAACTCCAAGTGGGCTGTCATGGGCCTTTTACTGTTTAGTGGCCTCAGTCTGGCCACTCTACCATAAAGGCCTGATTGGTGGAGCGCTGCAGAGATGGTTGTCCTTCTGGAAGGTTCTCCCATTTCTACAGGAACTCTGGAGCTCTGTCAGAGTGACCACCGGGTTCTTGGTCACCTCCCTGACCAAGGCCCTTCTCCCCTGATTGTTTGGCCGGACGGCCAGCTCTAGGAAGAGACTTGGTGGTTCCAAACTTCTTCCACTGAGGAATGATGGAGGCCAATGTGTTATTGGGGACATTCAATGATGCAGAAATGTTTTGGTACCGTTCCTCAGATCTATGCCTCGACACAATCCTGTCTCGGAGCTCTACGGACAATTCCTTTGACCTCATGGCTTGGTTTTTGCTCTGACATGCACTGTCAACTGTGGGACCTTATAAAGACAGGTGTGTGCCTTTCCAAATCATGTCCAATCAATTGAATTTTCCAAAGGTGGACTCCAATCAAGCTATAGAAACATCTGTAGGATGATCAATGGAAACAGGATGCACCTGAGCTCAATTTTGAGTCTCATTGCAAAGGATCTGAATACTTACGTAAATAAGATATTTATATATATTTTTTTATAAATTTGCAAACATTCCTAAAAACCTGTTTTTACTTTGTCATTATGGGGTATTATGTGTAGATTGATGAGGACAAACATGTATTTAATCCAGTTTAGAATAAGGCTGTAACGTAACAAAATGAAGAACAAGTCAAGTGGTCTGAATACTTTTCGAATGCACTGTATATAACAATGTAGAGTTAATGTAAACCGTGATTGACCACACATTCCTGGACAGTAGGTGGCGGCATGCACCTTCAACCTTTATTTGCGAGCCGCTATTAAAACCATGGAAGAAGTTACGTCATTTGACCGCACCATCTCCACAAGCAGGCACATTTCAATGACAACCTGCATATGTAACAAATATTAATTACAGAATAATAGAGCCACATAACAATGCAACGAGCCGTTTTTGCACACATTGCATTGCATGACTGGACGCATGTTTTCAGTCCTTTGAGGATAGGACAATGTTGTTTGAAGCACAGAGGTAGGCACTCAATGCTGTTTAGCTAGCTACAATGCTAAAAACAAGTATGTTCCGTGTTCATACATGAATGCTGACCTACGAATGGCTTAGCTAGTCATATACAATTTGTCAGTGGTCAGTTTCTGTCTCGCTTGCATCCTCATAGCAGCTCAAGTGAGCTTTGCAGCTAGAGCTAGTTATTAGCTAACGTAACGTTAACTAACTTAGCTGGCAATTTCACCTTTTGTTTACATGGTGCTTTTGTAAGGGGTGAGACACTTCAGTCGTTATAGCTAACAGTTATGTTGTTCTGCAGAAGAAGAAAAACTGTAATGCAGGTGACACGTTCGACTGCAAAGTAAAATAGCTACATGTTTTAACAAACCCTTTCGTCCTGTTTGTAGCACTACCAGTACAGCTCAGTTCTCGGGCATACAGTGTGATACCGCCCCCGCGCGACGAAGCAGAGAAGGCTCTGCTGCACAGTATGTTGCGGGTGGACCACGCAGGGGAATACGGTGCCAACCGCATCTACGCCGGCCAGATGGCAGTGTTGGGAAGGTCACAGACAGGACCGCTTATTCAGGTATAGGTATTCTGCATTACACATGCACAGATGTAGCTACTTTTCTTACATTCTTGCAGAAGACAATAGCCTAACTACTTGTTTTGGTTTTTAGATGATTGGCTACCATTCCAGTATCCCCAAAGTTAACTTTATGACAACAATTAAAGTGAATGGATGTAATCATGTTGTCAGTGCTTGGTGACCCACAAAAACAAAATGTTGACATTCCAGCATCCTCAATTATATATTCATTTTCACTATGCTTCAAGGAAATGTGGGATCAAGAGAAGAAGCATCTTGCCAAATTCAATGAGATCCTTGCAGAGAACAGAGTTCGCCCAACGTTGCTGTTGCCCCTCTGGAACGTTGCAGGTTTTTTACTTGGTAAGGAACAAGGCTTCACTCTATACAGTCAACAGTTGTCACATATGCCTGACAAATAAACAAAGGGAATGGATGTATTTTTTACATTCTAAAATAAGTAGCCTAGATTTAATGACTTAAAATGGGTCTGTAGGTAAGCACTTAACACGTGCCATTGTAATGTATACTGTGTCTGTGAGTTCTGTTGCAATGAGACAATCCAATACAACAGTATGATACATATGGCACTCGGGGGATAGACCATATTCTGTTGTGTGTCCCCGCAGGAGCGGGCACCGCTCTACTGGGTAAAGAAGGGGCCATGGCCTGTACTGTGGCTGTGGAGGAGAGCATCTCAGAGCACTACAACAGCCAGATCAGAGCCCTCATGGAGGAGGACCCAGACAGATACGTAGAGCTGTTAAAAGTAAGATAATGAACCATCCCTCGTACCATGGGCCCTGGAGTTTTTCCTGACCAGGGCTGGGCTCTATCAAGAAAAACTCTGTCCCCCAGCTAGGGCTCTTACTTGTAGCTCTTACAGTAGCTTTCTTTAGCCACAAAGTCAGTTTCCACAGCCACAAAAAAAAATTAAAATGTAGGCTTTTTGGTCTTTCATTTAAGGATAGGCATAAGGTTAGCAGTGTGGTTAGGGTAAGTTTTAAAATCAGATTTTAAGAAGAGAAATTGTAGAAATGGGATGGATTTATGACTTTGTGGCTATAGTAGCTAGTGAGGACCCTCGTACTTTCCTGGTCAGGTAAAACCCTACCCCTATAATTTAATAATGCATACTGTACTTTGTCTTGAGTGTTTGTTGTCTTGATTTCTGAGAAGTGAATGTGGCCATTTATTTTCCGTACAGTTAATAAAGGAATTCCGAGATGATGAGATGGAACATCATGATACAGGACTGGAGCACGATGCTGAATCTGTAAGCCCTCTTTCCCACTTTGATCTTTAGGTTTTACTTTATTTTAATCCTTTGGTTAAGCTTCTGTTGTTATGCTGTTATTGACAACAGCTATGGCTGGTGGACTGAATCTTAATCAAGTTCAGTTCTAATAATAATCAAGCAAGCAATATATCATGATCGGTCAATATTGATGTTATTGTGGTATGTTGTTGTTGTTGTTGTTGCATAGTGATGTCTCAGTGTTTCCCAGTCTTTTTATGTTGTGGTTTATTGTCCCTGGATCATTATGGGTTTTCCTTTAAATTTATTCCATGAAAACAAGGAAGGGATTCCGTCTCATTATCTCCCACTCAAATGCTTTGATTCCTCCAAAACTGGGTCATGGTGGGAAAGATTGCATGCGGCTTGGGAACACTGTGGTGTTACATTCCTTCACTGCTTACTGTCAAACATCATATGCTCTTCTGATAAAGGTTGTCTTTCTTTTGTTTCAGATACCCGGATACAAGCTTTTGAAGGGTGCAATACAACTTGGCTGCACAGCCGCCATATTTGTGTCTCAGCGCCTATAAAGTAATCATTAATTCAGTTTCTCAAAGATGGTTTTCTAAAAAATATAATGATTTAAGTGATGTAAATGGATTTGTAAATTGTATTAGTAAAGTGAACCTGGCTACTTTATACAATGTAATAGTCAGTGCACTTTTCCAAAAAAGGACTCCCATCAAAAATATATGTTTTTTTGTCCAATTGTAACCAAGATGTTGTCATTTACTTCAACGCTAGCACTAGCAGCCAAACCATATAGGTACCAGCTCAATGCTGAAACCTCTCCGAGTTGGCATCCTAGAATAAGCAAGTTGTCAAAGAGATATTGGTGGGAAAGTTGGTGTAATTCTACCCTCTGTCTGGTCTAGGTGATGGGGATAGTGTGTTATCCTGCTATACTAAGGTATTGTGGTCATCACTGACAGAGCTGGAACCTACCTTCCTTATCTAGATCATTTTGTAACATCATTGATACTAAGTAATGTACTACATACTGTAATGACCTATCTGTTAGGTTTAATTGTTTGAATGACTAATCACCTTTCCACTGCAACCCCCCCCGTGCCTTTGTTATTCCCCGAAAGATAAATATCTAACATAGCTCTAACTAGGACATATCGATATTGGCATTGTTACGCCATCACCATACCTTTCAACAAACTATCCTCTTTCACACATTATGTGTCATAAATCACAATGAACAATGGCTTGTCAGTCCAGATGAATGGTTAAGCCTCTTACACAGCTGTTCCAGTACATTAGATCAGAGTGAAAGAAGGATTGACAACTGACGGGTGCTGGCAGGGGGGTCTAGCTAATCTATGCCGTTCAGCGCTGCAGAGAAAAGTGTTCCGGTGGTTCATTTTACTCCCCAGAGACCCCTGTATTGACTATAGGGATAGAAGTGTCCTTATAGTATGTTCTGTACTGACCTAGTGCCTGAGATCTGCCCTAGCCACTTCAGATGCAGTGTATAGTACACATCAGTTAGCACAGAGAGACGTATTGACCTCCATTCCACGTGCAATGTCTACGACAGAATGTAAAGTAGCAAAGAGAGAATACAAAGTAGCTGCGTTGTTGTTGGTGCAACAAAGAGGGTTTAAAGGAACAGTGTGATATCATGTTTTTGACATATTATTCTTCGACAGTACCGATCCTGCTCTGTATGCGAGGGTGCCTCTGGCATCCAAGCCACAGCCCACTTATGTGCTTTCTGCCCCTGCCGGCCCATGAACAGCCCACTGAACTGTTTCCGCTCCTGCCGCCCCAGCCAAGGCCCATGAACAGCCCACTGAACTGTTTCCGCTCCTGCCGCCCCAGCCAAGGCCCATGAACAGCCCACTGAACTGTTTCCGCTCCTGCCGCCCCAGCCAAGGCCCATGAACAGCCCACTGAACTGTTTCGCCCTGCCGCCCCAGCCAAGGCCCATGAACAGCCCACTGAACTGTTTCCGCTCCTGCCGCCCCAGCCAAGGCCCATGAACAGCCCACTGAACTGTTTCCGCTCCTGCCGCCCCAGCCAAGGCCCATGAACAGCCCACTGAACTGTTTCCGCTCCTGCCGCCCCAGCCAAGGCCCATGAACAGCCCACTGAACTGTTTTCTGCCCCAATGTCGAGGGACGTGCTTTTGTCTTGACATGAGACTACTGTAGATGTCTGAAAAAATCTGACAAACTTTAATTTGGAAGTGTAATGACCCTTTAAACTTCACTAGGCATTGTGTGTATGTGTGTTTCGTCACCTGTACCCCAGCTGTTTTCGGCTTCTACCGGCCCAGGAACGGCCCACTGAGGAGTAATTTCTCACTGGGGCTAGGCCACTGGTTCTCAGGCAGGGAGTTATTTTCCCCAGCATGAGTTCAGCTGAGTTTTTTTTAGATGGGGTGGGTTTACGTATCAGACCTGACCCTAAAGGTTAACATGCTGTAACTCTGCTCTTTTTGTGCCCTCTGCCTTAAAAATAGCCCCTCCTCCCCTCATGTAATGCACCGAGCGGGCCGGCTGGCACACACCCCAAGATGGACAAAACTACTCAAACGTATTACGAGTCCTATACCGGGAACACTTTGTTTAAACCTTACCCGTCCACCCAGCGTACTATTAGCAGTCCGCGATGACTTATGACGACACAAACAGAGACACGCATGTATGTACAGTTGAAGTTGGAAGTTTTACATACACCTTAGCCAAAAACATTGAAACTCAGTTTTTCACAATTGCTGACATTTAATCCTTTGGTCAGTTAGGATCACCACTTTATTTTAAGAATGTGAAATGTCAGAATAATAGTAGAGGTAGAGAGTGATTTAATTCAGCTTTTATTTCTTTCATCATATTCCCAGTGGGTCAGAAGTTTACATACACTCAATTAGTATTTGGTAGCATTGCATTTAAATTGTTTAACTTGGATCAAACGTTTCAGGTAGCCTTCCACAAGCTTCCCACAATAATTTGGGTGAATTTTGTCCTATTCCTCCTGACAGAGCTGGTGTAACTGAGTCAGGTTTGTAGGCCTCCTTGCTCGCACACGTTTTTTCAGTTCTGCCCTCAAATGTTCTATAGGATTGAGTTCAGGGCTTTGTGATGGCCACTCCAATACCTTGACATTGTTGTCCTTAAGCTATTTTGCCACAACTTTGGAAGTATGCTTTGGGTCATTGTCCATTTGGAAGACCCATTTGCGACCAAGCTTCAACTTCCTGACTGATGTCTTGAGATGTTGCTTCAATATATCCACATAATTTTCTATCCTCATGATCTATTTTGTGAAGTGTACCAGTCCCTCCTGCAGCAAAGCACCCCCACAACATGATGCTACCACACCCGTGCTTGATTGTTGGGATGGGTTCTTCGGCTTGCAAGCCTCCCCCTTTTTCCTCAAAACATAACGATGGTTGGTCATTATGTCCAACAGTTCTATTTTTGTTTCATCAGACCAGAGGACATTTCTCCAAAAAGTACGATCTTTGTCCCCATGTGCAGTTGCAAACTGTAGTCAGTTTTTTTTATAACGGTTTTGGAGTAGTGGCTTCTTCATTGCTGTGCGGCTTTCCAGGTTATGTCGATATAGGATTAGTTTTACTGTGGATATAGATAGCATCTACACAAGGTCCTTTGCTGTTGTTCTGGGATTGATTTGCACTTTTTGCACTAAAGTACTTTCATCTCTAGGACACAGAACGCGTCTCCTTCCTGAGCGGTATGACTGCTGTGTGGTCCCATGGTGTTTATACTTGCGTACTATTGTTTGTACAGATGAACGTGGTACCTTCGGGTGTTTGGAAATTGCTCCCAAGGATGAACCAGACTTGTAGAGGTCTATATTTTATTTTCTGAGGTCTTGGCTGATTTTTTTTGATTTTCCCATGATGTCAAGCAAAGAGGCACTGAGTTTGAAGGTAGGCCTTGAAATACATCCACAGGTACACCTCCAACTGACTCAAATGATGTCAATTAGCCTATCAGAAGCTTCTATAGCCATGACATCATTTTCTGGAATTTTCCAAGCTGTTTAAAGGCACAGTCAACTTAGTACATGTAAACTTCTGACCCACTGGAATTGTGATACAGTGATTTATAAGTGAAATAATCTGTCTAACAATTGTTGGAAAAATTACTTGTGTCATACACAAAGTAGATGTCCTAACCGACTTGCCAAAACTATAATTTGTTAACAAGAAATTTGTGGAGTGGTTGAAAAACAAGTTTTAATGACGTCAACTGTATGTATGTATGTATGTATGTATGTAGGTGAAGTCTTTTTTTGGCATGATGGGATACACAGACTGACATGGATTGGTTTGCACTGTGACCTAGTCCCATACCCGCTCCCTTCTTCCTTGGTACTATGTTCTCATATACCTTTTAATACCATGATATCACAGCATAAAGATACAAGTGTACCTATCTGAACAGCCAATGAGTCTCTTTCAGTATTAATAAACGCTGGGCTACCCAGCGTTTATTATTACTGAAATACCCAAATAGGCTACCCATCATCAATCATAAAGTTCCTGCTTTAGCTCTTGATGCAAAACAGTATATAAATCTGAGGGTTGGACAAACAAAGCGTCTCTCCAAGCCGTGCATTTGGCAAACGCTGCTAATAGGCTTACGGATATCTGGCAAGAGAATTGCTAATTAGCTACTAATATACACCAATCAAAAATACACTATAAACGCAACTTCTTCACCTGCGGGATCATCTGCGACCAGCCACCTGAACAGCTAATGAAACTGGGTTTGCACAACCAAAGAACTTCTGCCCAAACTGTCAAAAACCGTCTCAGGGAAGCTCATCTGCGTGCTCGTCGTCTTCACCAGGGTCTTGACCTGACTGCAGTTCGGCGTCATAACCATCTTCAGTGGGCAAATGCTCACCTTCGATGGTCACTGGCACACTGGAGAAGTGTGCTCTTCATGGATGAATCCCGAATTTCAACTGTACCAGGCAGATGGCGGACACTGTGTATGGCGTTGTGTGGGGGCGAGCGTTTTGCTGATGTCAGCGTTATCAGTGCCCCGTGGTGGTAGAGTCGTGGTATGGGCAGGCGTAAGCTACAGACAGCAAACACAATGACATTTTATTGATGTTAATTTGAATGAACAGAGATCACGTGATGAGATCCTGAGGCCCATTGTCGTGCCATTCTTCCGCCGCCATCACCTCATGTTTCAGCATTATAATGCACGGCCCCATGTCGCAGGGATCTGAACACAATTCCTGGAAGCTGAAAATGTTCTTCCATGGCCTGCATACTCACCAGACATGTCACCCATTGAGCATGTTTGAGATACTCTGGATCGACGTGTACACAGCATGTTCAAGTTCCCGCTAATATCCAGGAACTTAGCACAGCCATTGAAGAGGAGTGGGACAACATTCCACGGGCCACAATCATCAGCATGATCGACTCTATGCGAAGGAGATGTGCCGCGCTATATGAGGCAAATGGTGGTCACATTAGGTACTTTTAAGGTATCTGTGACCAGCAGATGCATATCTGTATTCCCAGTCATGTAAAATCCATAGATTATTTATTTCAATTGATTTACTTCCTTTATATGAACTGTAACTCAGTAAACTCTTTGAAATTGTTGCCTGTCGCGGTTTTTATTTTCGTTCAGTGTATGTGTTTATGGCTTTGCAGCTTTGCACATGGTTTCATGTTTTTGTGCAACAATTAGGAGTTAAATATCATTGGAATAGTGATCATAAACTCGTCAAAAAAAGAAACGTCCTCTCACTGTCAACTGCGTTTTTCAGCAAACTTAACGTGTAAATATTTGTATGAACATAAGATTCAACAACTGAGACATAAACTGAACAAGTTCCACAGACATGTGACTAACAGAAAGGGAATAATGTGTCCCTGAACAAAGGGGGAGTCAAAATCAAATGTAACAGTCAGTATCTGGTGTGGCCACCAGCTTCATTAAGTACTGCAGTGCATCTCCTTCACATGGACTGCACCAGATGTGCTAGTTCTTGCTGTGAGATGTTACCCCACTCTTCCACCAAGGCACCTGCAAGTTCTCTGACATTTCTGGGGGGAATGGCCCTAGCCCTATCCCTCTGATCCAACAAGTCCCAGACGTGCTCAATGGGATTGAGATCCGGACTCTTCACTGGCCATGGCAGAACACTGACATTCCTGTCTTTCAGTAAATCACGCACAGAACGAGCAGTATGGCTGGTGGCATTGTCATGCTGGAGGGTCATGTCAGGATGAGCCTGCAGAAAGGGTACCACATGAGGGAGGAGGATGTCTTCCCTGTAACGCACAGCGTTGAGTTTGCCTGCAATGACAACAAGCACAGTCCGATGATGTTGTGACACAATGCCCAAGACCATGACGGACCCTCCGCCTCGGTGTAACACTCATTCCTTCGACGATAAATGCGAATCCGACCATCACCCCTGGTGAGACAAAACCGCGACTTGTCAGTGAAGAGCAATTTTTGCCAGTCCTGTCTGGTCCAGCGACGGTGGGTTTCTGCCCATAGGCGACGTTGTTGCCTGTGACGTCTGGTGAGGACCTGCCGTACTACAACAGGCCTACAAGCCCTCAGTCTAGCCTCTCTCAGCCTATTGCAGACAGTCTGAGCACTGATGGAAGGATTGTGCGTTCCTGGTGTAACTCGGGCAGTTGTTGTTGCCATCCTGTACCTGTCCCGCAGGTGTGATGTTCGGATGTACCGATCCTGTGCAGGTGTTGTTACACGTGGTCTGCCACTGCGAGGACGATCAGCTGTCCGTCCTGTCACCCTGTAGCGCTGTCTTAGGTGTTTCACAGTACGGACATTGCAATTTATTGCCCTGGCCACATCTGCAGTCCTCATGTCTCCTTGCAGCATGCCTATGGCATGTTCACGCAGATGAGCAGGGACCCTGGGCATCTTTCTTTTGGTGTTTTTCAGAGTCAGTAGAAAGGCCTCTTTAGTGTCCTAAGTTTTCATAACTGTGACCTTAATTGCCTACTGTCTGTAAACTGTTAGTGTCTTAACGACCTTTCCACCGGTGCATGTGCATTAATTGTTTATGGTTCATTGAACAAGCATGGGAAACAGTGTTTAAACCCTTTACAATGAAGATCTGTGAAGTTATTTGGATTTTTACCATTTATCTTTGAAAGACAGGGTCCTGAAAAAGGGATGTTTCTTTTTTTGCTGAGTTTCGTATATTTAGCAGGCTTAGGCTACCTGATGTTGTGGAATGAAATTGTTCCAATAAGTCCTATAGAGAATGAATCCTGCTATTATGGTTCCTAACTCTTCACATGTCTACGTACTGTACATTCTTGCCAGGCTTACTAGCTTCAAAATTAAAGAAGATATTTTGGTTTACATTTTACATTTACATTACATTTTGTCTTTGTCACAGCGAGAAATAAAAAACTATGTTGCATACTATTTACTGAAACAGGACGTTACCACCTATAGATAAACTGCATGAGACAGTGGGATAAACTGCATGAGACAGTGGGGATCGTCACATATTATTTCTGTTCCAGATGAATAGTGTTGACAGCTTTATAGCCAAGATGCAAGTCTTTTAAAAAAAGCAACAAGTGCACAACTGCATTTTTGGCACAGCTTTGGGTGACAAACTTTGCTGCTACATAAAAACATGAGTGACGACTCAGTCATGATGCAGGTGTTAATAACAGTTAACCATAAAACCCAACGTCTAAATTAGCACCCGTTTTCTAAATTAGCAACGATACTCGATAAGCAGTAGGATTTCGTTACGAGGCTACGACTCAAGCAAAAATGCATCTTTTTTTATGACGCAGCGTAACGTTCTTCATTGACATTCATTTTACATAATATTATGAAGCTATGTTTAGCATCCAAACATGGCAATCAGGAGAACTGTGGTTGAATTGTTCGGCTTCTTCCCCCTAGATTCACCTCAGAAGGAATCTGCTGATATATCGACCGAGAAATCAGCAACAAGAATTTGAAAATAGCAATAAAACTCCCGAATGGGACCGTGAATAATCAAGGCTGTAAATTTTGTGCATGTGGACAATATAAATTCATATAAGTCGTAAAATCTTTCGGATGCAGAGCATATTGTTTCTTGACCTAGATCTACAGGGTTGTCCATCACCTGCCTTGGGATAAAATCTGACTGACATTGATCATACGGTGCCATTCTCTCAGCAGGATCACAATAGAGCTCAGTTCTGAAACCCACACTATCATAATTCTAAGAATGTGTGGATATTGGAACATAACCGGAGTCTCTTAATATGAAGAAGCCACTCCTTAGGTTAAGACACCGTTAATTTATTTGTGTATTCAAGAGGCTTCCCAATGGACCGTCTTAAGCTCCTAAAATGTTGAAGTTTTGAGGCGATTGGTATTTTCCAGCCTGCTATCTACCTGGTATTTACCTTAATAATAAATACACATTTTGTTTCTTTAGACTTTCTTTGTAAAAAAAAAAAAAAAAAAAAACTCTGTATCAAAATAACATTCAACTTTCCCATAATGCTGTATGCTGATACTTTTTGGACATTGACTTTTAAGCCGAACAAACCTATGCTTCTGATGTTAAATAAAAAGTAGCACCTCCTATCTGTCTTCTTTGTGGACATTTTTCTGGTTAATTTCCATGTTCTTTGTAAAGTTACTGGGTATAATCTGTTTTAAACATTGCAATACCAGGTGCGAGTGCTTGGTACTGTAATGGGGGTTTTACTGACCTAAAAAAAGAATTCACGATTATTTTCAAAAGACTGATTTGACTTTGAAATTAAACATATATTTAACATATCTTGTAACAGTTGCATTGATAGATTAAGGCTATAACAAGGGCAACTAGCCAATCATATTTTGTTTTGTTTGTATCACAACATCAGTCAACCCAGTGGGAGAGTCCCTCATTTATTGTCAGAGCATACTAGCGCAGATGCTAGCTGTCACATTACCATAAGTTCAAGCAGAATTCCTACACAATATTTGTATGTTCGAATTCTGTTCTTGTTTGTCACAGCATTCATGCCTATAACCTTTATAAGAGCTTCTGAGAAGTGAGGGGCCATTAGCTTGATCTGATCCACTGCAGCACTGAACACAATGGTGTTGGCCAGTGGCCAATTCTGTACACAAATTTGGTTGTCAAAGTTTTTTTTAAAACAACATTTATCTATACTGCCTGTTGTAGCTGGACGTGGGAGTGAAAGATGACAAGCGGGGCCCACATGTTTTTTGAAACACCGTACCCTCATACATAAACTGACTTCTCTTTCCAGTAAATGGTCAGACTGGTGGGTCCCCTCCCTCCCCCTGTGAAAACGCTCTAGAAACGCTGTGCCCACGTGTCCACACAGTGGGGAGCCACAACACATGATGTAAAGGACTGACATCACCTCAGCAGGAATCCCTGATTTACTGCCGCCCCGACATGAGCAAGACTGCCACCTACCAGCTCCAGAGAAATCCAGCCAAGGTCATGTTCTGTATCTGGATTATACTGTATGTTGCCTATGAAGCGTTTAGCAGGTTCACACAGTCATAATGGATGACTATGTGAATATTAGGTTTAATATTAACATGAATCTACTTTTACAGATTCAGGACATTAACATTAACTCCCAAGACTCCGATAGCTCTCTTATTCATTGGTGGTAGCAATCATTACGTGTGCTTGTCCTCAGCAGCCAGGCCTGGACAGCTGTGTTGGCAGTTGGCACCCTGTGTTGTGGATCAGCTGGGGAGAGGCTTATGTGAGGGCCAAGGCCCTGCTGCCTGCTTCCCTCTGAGCGTAGCGTGACCCTGCGGGCACATACATCAGCACAGTGACAGGCTGGGTGCTCGGCCGCTCAAGCATGACTCCAAGGCCACGTTGCTGCTCCTCCGTGTCATGAGCCCCAACGACTCTTCAAGCTATTCACTGAAGCATGTCCCCAGGCCCCCCTGGGACCCTGGCAAGAGGACAATGACCTGGGCAACAGGAGACCGTTCATGGACTCGGCAATACTCTGCTAGTAAGTTTACAAGTACAATTTCTCTGATTCATGTGGTGTTTTTGGTACTAGGTGTGCCACAGGGCTCGGTTCTTCACCCGATTAATAAATAAAGAATATTCCTTGACAGTGGTGTTTGCTTTCAAAGTTTTGTTTGTTTTGACAGTTTTAGGGTCCAGTGTATGTTGCGTCAGACAACATTGGTATTTTATTGTGTTTTCACTGAGTTTTTGAAACTTTTTTTTTTTACAATTGGTATTTGCTTTTAAAATGTCATTTGTTTTCACACATTTAGGTTCCAGTGTATGTTGCATGAGACCAAAGAGGCCTGACCTTCTGAAGTCGTGGAGTTATACCCCCTCTCTCTGTCTTGCCTCGCTCTTTACTCGCACGACAGTTGCTAGCTGGAGGATAGGGGCTGTGCAGTTCATCTACTGATGAAATCTGTTCTGGCAAAGATGCGCCAGGCACGCCGACGATGGGCTGAGAGGTGGGAGCATTAGATGCACCCCTCTGTGGCCTCTCACGGACCCACCATACCTATGGGCCTACAGTATGTCATGCCACTGTGTCTATGGCCGTTACATTACCCTGATCCTGAAGCCGATCCCGTTCTCACTGCTATCGGTCCCCTCCATCCATCACGCTGACTGGTTGACAGTTTGCAGAAGGTTGCCACACATGGCCTCTAAACACCTGGCTCTAGTCGAGGGCGTTGCCCACTCCACCTGTTAGTCCTCTTTAGTGGCCATTTCACACTTTGCACCAATCCCGGTCAAGTCCCTTCTGTCGACTGGGCTGATTGAAGGGTGTGTCCTGGCAATGCTGTTTCTCACTGGGCTCCATTGCTCTGCGCTGAGCCCGGCTTTCATGCAGCTCGTAAACATGCCACTCTCCTGGCTCATCAGTCACGGGCCCTCTCCCCTCACCGATGCCCTACAACGCTGGTGACAACCCTGATATCAGGGTGATGTGGTAGCAGATTGCCAATTTAAGCTCCTGTGTGGTTTATATGTCACTGCGGCCAGTATTCACACCCACAGAGCTTCTGTATTCTGTCCTCTTACAAGTTGACTTCAAGCTGCTATGAATACTGTTCACCGGCGGACACCCATGTGCCCAGCATATGGTGGGCATTTACTGCCCGTGTGCTTGATTTTGAAGTTGTTACCAGTGGGTCATAACCTTTTCTGTGTTGTGGTGTGTCCCCATAAAATGTGGTGTATGTCAATTCTTTGATGCTCTCTGCCGACAGATATTCTAGCTCGCCATCAGCTCACTGACACTGGTGATGACACACATGCTCAGCAGACAAAGTGCCCTGGAACACCCAAGCTTTAGGTGTCTATAGCCTGACCTTGAAGATGCGTAGGGTACGTGAGAAAAAAACAACACAGGGAGAAAGTATGCCTCTTATGTGCTCAGGGGTCAAGCTTCTAACCCTGCTAGTGTTAAGTTCAGCAAGGTCTTTACGGCCTCGGCACATTCTGTGTGAGGTTATGCTAAATGTTTTTCTTTACAAGTAAAGTGCAGTAGGTAATGGAGTAGGTAATGGACCTCGGAGATGTGTGTGTGTGTGTCCTCACTGTGGTTTGGAGAGGCTTGGCCCCTGACCTCTAGCTGGTTCAGAGAGTTGAAACCAACATGGGGAGCCGAGAACATCGAATGTGCTTTCGCTATTGATCTGAAGCCCGTCTGTGTGTAATGTCGAATCCCATATCAAAGAAAACAAAATAGCAGCAATGCCATCTCGAGCGCTCTGCTCAAGGCGTTCTAGCGAAAAGGTGATAGATTTACAACAAGTTTTTTCTTTTGTTTCTCAGCTATTTGAGGTATCTGTTAAACAGATTGTTGCATTGACTTCTGGGAAGACAGATGGTTGTGTGCATGCTTTCAAGACGACCGAAGGAATGAAGAAATTGTTCAGCTCAGTAGATCAAGTTCAGAATAGCAGTGTCATTAGATTTCATTTTATTGTTTCGACACATACGTTCTCGCAGACATATTTTCACGTATGTTCCTTCTGGCATAACTTGAAAGTAGAAAATATGCTTTAGAAGAAGCTTTCTGTTGAGAAGTGAGAATGTGAATCAGAATGAGATTTTAAAAAAATACCTTTCTAGAACATGCCAAAGCAATAACTATAAATGTCTGATTTTATACATAACATTTAGTTACGAGACTAAACACACCACCATTTCTGGATATAATCGATGTCATTTCTGGATATAATTGATGTCCTTGACGAATAATGTCCTGTACTATGTATGATGTCATGTTTGTGTGGACCCCAGGAAGAGTAGCTGATGCTTTTGCAGCGGCTAATGGGATCCTAATAAATACCAGTTCCAAAATACCAACATTTCTGGATATAATTTCTGTGTTGTAGATACTGGATTACTGTCTGCTGTAACTGTTTGGTGTATAGTGTCCAAACATAGCACAACCCGTAGCCATTTAGATGAAGGTACCCGACGCTCAGTTAAAGGAATAGTGAGAGTGTTTTGTAGGTAGTCGAAACGCTAATGGTCTAGGCTGGCTAGTGCTGCGATCAATGCTTTTGTGTCAAGTATCGTACGTAACTATCCCATGCCTCCCTCCAAGTCCCCAGCCCCATTCCCAAAATCCCCAGCTCCTATCCCAGTCCCTTAACCCCAGCCTCTCTGCTGTCTCTCCCAGTCCCTGGGCCTCATTAAGGGACTTGATTGACACGTCAGGATGGTGTGCATTTCATTGATGAGAATTTTAGAGGCCGGGCTCGTGAACTTCTTCTGTACTAATCAGTACGTCACCCCACAGCTATCCCAGGGGGGACGTGAGATCGGTTTCAAATACCCTGCCTCTTCCCTCAGTGGCAAACCTTCTGTCCTGTCCAGGAGCCCCCAGCCCAACCTGGCCCCCGCAGGAGCACAGCGAAAGGTAAATCAGCTCGCAGCCGGTCGACTACCGCCACATCGTGTAGAACTTGGATTTACTTCTGTACTGTGCGTATGCTGAGATCTGTAATATATGACTTGAGAATATATTGCATAGGGTGTAAAGGGGATTTTGGGATTTTACTGGTAATACTTTATTTTTTCAACAAATATTTGCCTGGAAATTATATACTAAGATATTGCGGTCACAGTGGGTACTTTTTTGGTGCTTCTGTAAGCAGATTTGGTAACTACCAAATTATACCTTTCTTGCTTTAGGGAATCCCAAAGAAACAAATTATTATTGTTATTAAATAAACAATAATGTTATAATTTGACCTTATGTTATCTATATGTAAATACAGAGCCCGATAAAATATGGACTGTGAAATAATCCACAATCCACAATTATTTTCTCTCAATTTCCTGATGATTATCCTTATATTTGTTGTAATATAGGTTATTGGGGGGTTCTTTATCATTCGTATGAGTCATTTCCTAACGGTTTTAACTGTCACTTGTCCTATTCAAGTCTCACACAATATAGGCTACCCCAGCAGGTGCAGCAACAATGATTTATACTCTAGACAGTTATATTTCAAGCATTTAGAGTGTTTCAAGCCAGACAATGTTTGAAGATGAACAACCCTTCACGATTAGAAAAGGTTTTGATGGCGGTGTTTTGCACGCAATGCTTTTTGGATGACTTTAGCTCGAGGCTTTGCATTTTAATTCTCGGTCATAAAATTACGATGGATTTGACTAAAAGTCAAATATATACATAGAAAATTCAATTGCACATATTGTAAACTTTTAATCAATATATTTCTAATAATTTTATATATTAACACTAATAGCCTTCATTCAACACGTCATTTTCTTATTGTTATGTCTAAACGTTTCACTGTAGTGCATTGATTTTGCAGTTTTAAACACATTTACTTAGCGACAGTCCACTTCACATAACTGTTATTGAGGTCATTTGTTTACCAACACATTTCCTTCAGTTGGCAAATTGAATATTTGCGGCACAAGGGGTAAAGTTCAGCTTGATAAACATTCATTTAAGAGCTTCTATCTGATATCATTAAGCTGGAAACCCATTGCTCAACAAGACAGCCACCACGTGCTTTTGCCACCCAAAGTATCAACCCCTCTGTACTTTTGTGTGTGTCCTCTGGATCTTTCAACGTGAGGTCAACATACAGGGGCTTATGCGCTCTTGTCGGAGTGTGTCTGAGCTTTGTGCTCCACTGACCTCCAGGGGAACACGGCACACGGATGGATTATGCTGCAGATATGCCAGCCATGTAGGTGTTTAAATCAAAGCACAGGCGAACAGAGGGGAGAGGGTGGATGAGAGGAGGGGAGAGGAGGGGATGAGGGAGGTATAGTTTTTTCTTGTTGTGGGACTAGGTCAGGTGGGTGGATGTGTGGGTGTGAGTCGGGAGTGGGTGGGTGGGGGCGCTTGAAATATGTTCAGCAGAGCGTGTGTTATCTTTTCTCCTCGCCACTAACCATCCAACACCCTTAGCGTGTCGTCACATCGCACAGTCAGAAACTGGCGGCAGCTCAAAGGGAATGCTGGGAAATAGGATCCATATGGTGGCACTATAAAGTGCACCGCCAACCCAGAGCCTTCACCAAAAAACTGGCCAAGCCATCCTCAACGCCAGCATCCATTCACCTACAGTCTCTCCTCACCTGTCTCCTCAGTAGCATCGCTGCTCTGTTTTACCCAAGATCCTTCCTCACACGTGACCTTCTTCAGGACTGGATACTGAAAGGGGTATGTGTTGATTTTCTGTGGAATTTAATGGATCCTGATTGTTATTGATCATTTCTTTAATCTCTTTTAACTTTTGAGAAGGATGTTTGGTATGTTAAGTCAATTTGCCTAACATATCATTAACCTTCATTCGTTTTGCAATGCTGGTGCCCAATTACTCTAAACCAAACTGCGTCTCTCGCCTATACCATTGAGTAAGTGTGTTTCAGTGTCTATAAGTTGAGTGTTTCATGTAGCATGTTTTGTGCTCTCCTCTTAGGCTGGATTGACTATGAAGATCCCGGGCCATGTGGTTTTCCTGCTGCTGATAGGAGGGATTTGTTGCCAGAACAACCGCAATGCCAAACCTAGTGGCAAGTCATCTAAGAAGAACCAGGGGAACCAGAACCAAGGGGCTGAGGCAGCCCAGTCGGCCCCAGAAGATGAGCCCCATTCTGGGCCAGTGGAGTCAGGCAGGGAGGGTAACTCTGGAGGTCGGGCGGCAGCCCAGCAGTCAGCTTCACAGAACAACAAGGCTTCAGATGATATGAAGCTGCATGTCCTCAAGAATACTCAGGTCACATGCAACGATGGAACAGCAGCAGGGTAAGATGCTCTGGAAAACTATTTATGGAGGCAAATGATGGCTGTTTAGATAATAAAAAAGCTCTAGAGACTTATGTCCTGAGTACAATCAATCAATTTCAGCAAAAATGGATGTGATTAGGAATCATATAGTGCCGTGAAAACTAACCAGTTGTTCATGTTTTTGTAATTGTCAGTGCTATTACAGCTGTTATTACACTGTAATGTGTTTTGATATTAGATAAAGTAGTAATCTAGTCCTCAGCTATCTAAGTTGGTGACGGCAAGGGGTAAATGGTTTTAATCACTATCAAAGGACTTTGAATTAGAGTTTGTGGTTGAACTTTGAAGAAATAAAATAATTCAGGAATTGTCACGTACTTTATGGTACTTAGCATCATTGTGTTGATAAGGAGTTACAATGATGAGTGATTATGGTTGGAAGATCGGCCAACACATGACACTATACAGCAGTGTTCTCTAGGTTTCACCATTCACAGCCCTTCATCCATGTTTATTTGTGGTCCACAGGTTTTACCTAAAGGAGTTCAAAGGGAGTAAGAGATGGCTGATATTTCTGGAAGGTGTGTATTTTAAACTCATCTGGTTCATTTGATCTTGAGAGGTCAGCGCGTGGCATGTTTGCGCGACGCCCTCATCGGCATCTGGACCGGTGGTAGTCTCCTTTCCCTTTTTCGTCTTTTTCGGCGACTGTCTGTCACTCTGATTGGACGCCTCCTCTGGCATTCGCCCCTCCATCACTATGAGATATTTATGAGGATTGCGTTGTGACATCACACGTGTATTCTGAGACCTAGAACCGGATGTGTCACATCCTCTAAGAACAAATATTTCAGCAGGTTGAAATGTCACAGCGTACATATCCTACATCAGAGGTACTTTGCTGTTGGATACAGGTCAACAAGTACCAAGATATCCACTCTTTTATACGGCAAGGATCTGATTATTTTCACAAATGCCACAGTTTGTTCATTTGTTTATTTTCTCAGCAGGTGGTACGGCTCCAAAAGACTTGACTTACATTTGATTTACATGTTAAATATGCATATAAGCATAGGTATGGTTAAGATTATAACTCAACCATTAATGGACCCCAGGTGGGATTTTAGGAAGCAGTCACATAATAGCCACCAATTTATATCCCTGCCGTTTCTATTCAACAGTCCATTGCCATACATGTGCATCAGACCCCACAGACACTCCCTCAGTTCGGGAGCCTGGCCAGAGGCTAGCAGATGGAGCTGCAGGTGGATGCCTCAGTTACCCTCCCTCTCCCATTCCTCCCAACCCCCATTCCTCTCAGGCCTCTGAAATGGGCTAACAAGGGGGTCTCCCTTTCTGAGCTTCTGAAACCGGATGTGAGAAGCTAATATTAGTGTCTTATTTTTAGGCGGTTGGTGCTGCTACAACAAAGACTCCTGCGATACCAGATATAAAAATATCCCACGACTCATGACCTCATCCGACTGGCCCCAAACGCGCAAAGGTAGGTACTGTTTTAGAATGTGTCCTCGTCATTCATCATACATGTTTTACATGGGCGTCCATGTTTGGTCCCATTCCCAATATACATTGTGTCATGGGTTGTTGATTGTCATATGACATCAGAGTTGTGTCCTACTGTATGTCCAATGAGAGGTCACCACTGTCTCTGCTTGACTTTCTATTGGTTGCTTTACAGGAAGTGGAATATTGTCAGCCCAGGCGGAAGAAAACCCTCATTGGTATAACAGTAATATTGTGTAAGTATGCTTGTTAACACACTGGTTGTTGTATGTTACTGGTACATGTTGTCCTACATACTGTACTGCTCATACTGTACTGCTAACTAAAGTTCTCAGGATCTGTGTGATTGAAGAAGCCAACTGCAGGCTGAGATGATGAATATCAAACATGACAGGTTGCTTCACAATGTGGGATGGAGTCCCATTAATACTATTACATATGTACATGAGTACGTGTGAGTGCGTGTGAGTGTGTGTGTGTGTGTGTGTGTGTGTGTATGTGAGTGGCTCTGACCCAGCTGTGTATCTCCTCTTCTGCAGATTCATCCCGTACTGCTCCAGCGACGTGTGGAGTGGCACAGGGCCCACAGCCACCAAGGAGAAGAGAGGCCCGGGAAAAGAGAAGGAGAAAGATGCCAGTAGGTCCTCTCACCACCAGCAGATCCTCATTATTTTCCTCAACACCAAAGCCATTTCAATATGGTGGTTTGTTCAATTGATTGCTTATCTATGTTTCCCTCCAGTTGAGTATACCTTCATGGGTTCCCTGATCATCCGTGAGGTCATCAAAGACCTAGTCCCTAAAGGCATCAAACAGGCCAAGGTTGTCATGCTGGCTGGCACAAGGTGAGTTCCTCTCCTCTGCTTTGGGTCTGTTCCCAATCTAGCCCCGTTGTCTGGCACCGTCTGTCTCCGCTACCCAGCTCCACACACTCACACACATTGACAGAGTGACTCTATTTTAGGACGTCCTGTAACTGTTGTCTACCATAAAGATGTTTACGAGCCCTGCTGTCCTGTATTGGCCGTAGAGTGTGGGACAATGACATCATGTCTATTAGGGGCCTCTTCCATAAAGGAGGACACAGTCCTGGAGATTCTTCCCAGGTTAGCAACATGTTTGGTGAGACACCCTGAGGACTAAAACAAGGACACACAGTTAAGTCTGACTGTGACAGCATAGCATTATTGTGGCTAGCTGTCGGACATTTTGGCTCCAATTGGCAGTGTGCCAATTTTTACCCAGTTTCTTTGCTCCCCTGCAGTGCTGGAGGGACGGGAGTGCTACTGAACATTGAGAGAGTGTCCAGTCAGCTGGAGCAGCTGGGTGCAGAGGCCCAGGTTCGAGGCCTGGTGGATTCGGGCTGGTTTCTGGAGAGTAAACAGCAGAGGGTTCCTGACTGCCCAGACAGTGTCTCCTGCTCACCTGTAGACGCCATCAAGAGAGGACTCAAGTAAAACACATCTGTCTCTCTGCCTTCAGCTTATCCATGTCTCTATGACCTCATAATGACAGATGCCCTGAACAAAGCATTGCATCTCATCACACGTGTAGTTTTATTTCCATTGGCTTGAAGTTCACCAATAATTTTAGCATATAACAGTTGCCCTGTCTATGTTCAATGCGCACTGGAAGCCATTTTTCTCCAATGGCTGTTTTCTTAGGCTGTGGAACGGGGTGGTCCCAGACAAGTGTCGGCAGCAGTACAAGAAAGGAGAGGAGTGGCAGTGCTTCTTCAGCCACAAACTCTACTCCTCCCTGACCTGTGAGTGTCTTTACTACCTACCATCATCTTGTAAGAATGTATCTTTCATCTATGAAAGCTGAAGGGTCATGAATCAGAATCCTAGTAAACTTTATGTCCATCGTTACCCATCAAGATACCAATAAATGTTACGACCCTCATGTTACCCAATAAAACACTTATAGGTACAAGCAACACCCCAACTCTGTTCTCATACTGGGTGTGTGTGTGTGTGTGTGTGTGTGTGTGTGTGTGTGTGTGTGTGTGTGTGTGTGTGTGTGTGTGTGTGTGTGTGTGTGTGTGTGTGTGTGTGTGTGTGTGTGTGTGTGTGTGTGTGTGTGTGTGTGTGTGTGTGTGTGTGTCACAGCCCCTCTGTTTGTGGTGCAGTGGCTGTTTGACGAGGAGCAGTTGAGAGTGGAGAATATCTACCTGGGGGGTCAGACCCTGTCAGAACAGCAGTGGACCTACATGCAGAACCTGGGAAAGGATATCAAGAACTCACTCAAAGATGTCACGTAAGTGTGCAGCTGCAGCGACGGACGTGACCGTGGAATGTGGTAGACAGCTGAGCTTGGGATTGATCCATGGCATATAGGCCAAGAATTCACAAAACCTACGTTTCGTGATCAAAACAAGTAAGAGCACCTCCCTAATATTGAGTTACACCCATCACCTCTTGCCCTCAGAACAGCCTCAATTCGTCAGGGCATGAACTCTACAAGGTGTCGAAAGTGTTCCACAGGGATGCTGGCCCATGTTGAGTCCAATGCTTCCCACAGTTCTGTCTAGCTGGCTGGATGTCCATTGGGTGGTGGACCATTCTTGATACACGCAAACCCAGCAGTGTTGCAGTTCTTGACATACTCAAACCAGTGTGTTTTTGTCACCTTCTACCAGACCCTGTTCAAAGTCACTTAAATATTTTGTCTTGCCCATTCACCCTCAATGGCACGCTTACACAAACCATGTTTACATTTTCTCAAGGCTTAAAAAAAGTAATTAACCTGTCTCATTCCCTTCATCTACACTGACTGAAGTGGATTTAACAAGTGACATCAACAAGGGGTCATAGCTTTCACCTGGATTCACCTGGTCAGTTTGTCATGGAAAGACCAGGTGTTCTTAATGTTTTGTACTGTCAGTGTATACTATTGATCAGCTGAAATGGAAAATTAGCAAAAATGTATCAACAGCAATATTCTCCACATGTTCCCAACACTATCAAATATGTCACGCTGCTCAGTGCTGACGTTATGCTGTGGTGTGTGTTGCAGGGCTGTGTTCGCACCCTCCTGCCTGTCCCACACATTGATCACTAAAAGGTAGGACATCTGACTCCCTGGGGGCCCTGAAAAACACATCCACTGTCCCCTCTACCCCTCACCCCTACCCTGACCCATCTCTACCCAGTAAGCTCATGCTACTCTTTTTGTGTAGCTCGTTCATCAAACCGCATTCTGCGTGTCACTGAATGACATTTCACACTTTCACTAACCCTCCAGCACGCTTTACACATACAAACACACGCACCCACACACCCACACCCGCACGGACGCACACACACACACACACACACATGCACCCACCCACCCACCTACATACACACAAATGTGCACAAACAAACTCAGCCCTTTAAGCAAGCAAACACATACACACTTAAAAGGGAACACACACACACTCACAAAATCATGCACACTTAACACACACACACACCTCTCCAGCTGGACATAGGGTCAGTGACAGGGCAGAAGGTGGAACCTATGTTACGGTAAAGGGCAGGGTTGGAGATGGAAGGAGTGATTAGCTCAGGGTTGTAGGGGAGGAACTGGTTGCCTAATCTTACTAGTGTGAGGTAGGTGGATCATATTTTCACAGTTTTGTAATCTAATGCAGGGCTATGTTGATGGTAGTTATGGTGGTGGTGTTGGAGGCTGGACACAAGGAGGGCACAGCTGGGGAACCAATTGAGACGCAGCCTGCCAAGGCATACTGCTTGTGAAAAGATACAGGGCTCAAGTGGCCCAACACGCTCTCTCTCTTTTCACTGCTACCTACTTCAATCATCTCCCCGTTCTCTGGCACCCATTCACTCCCTCTCTCTCTCTCTCTCTCTCTCTCCCCCCCTCTCGTTCTTTATATTAGTAACTGGATGACGTTTCAAGTCAAAGGCACCTCCCTGCCCCGGGCTCTGCAGTGCTGGGATAAGAGTTTCCAAGAAGCCAACCGTAACAGCAAGACCCCCCTGAAGGGCTGTCCCTTCCACCTGATCGACACCTGCCACTGGCCCCAGTGCAACCCCACCTGCCCAGCCTTGGTGGACCAGGCCACCCAGCAGGAGCTCACCCTGCTCCAGATGTTAGTGGGCATGGGCCTGGACCTCCAGAAACTAGGCCTGGACCTCAGGAGGGACAGTAGCTCTGTAACTAGCATGGTCAGTAACGGTGGCTAAGACAAGGAGTATAGAAGCCCACTCTCTGGCTTAGTAAAGGGAAATTTTTTATGAGTTATGACGTAACCATGAAAGGTACAGAATCTGGTTACTTCTCTTGTGCCGCTCAGCCATTCCATTGTGCTCCACTGTTACCATGCCGTCTTGACCGGTGGGTATGTCACTGGGCTTACAGTATGTCTGTCTGTAACGTTACAGTTTGCCTCTAGGATCCCTCTCCTGGACAGTTTAAAGAGGGGAGGTTAGTGATTCCAGTTTACCCCTGGGTTGTGTCTCACATTTGATTCAAGGGAGAACGAGGAGTGCCAGGTACCTGTAGCTAACCAGTCAGTCAACACACTTTCACCCAACTACATGTACTATACAAAACTTCAACAACATTTTGTGAAGTGAAACGTACTGCTTTTGAGGATTTTTGAATAAGCTATTGGCACTTTTTATCATCTTGCCAACATAGGACTGGTACAGTATTCAGAGGAAATGTACATTTTAATGTAGATGGTTGACTGGAAGGATATATTATATGAGTCTGCTGTTTTAGATCCATGTCCAAGCTCAAACACTGCCAGAGAATGAAGGACTGTCTTGCAAGGACACTTGCAGTGCCGAGACCATTCTCTAACTTTTATTGAATGTGTTCTACACGCGTGCGCACACACACATACACACACACACACACACATACACACACACACACACACACACACACACAGCCTACAGTTTATATTTCCCACATTTCTACTGCTGCTGCAATTACAATGTTGAATTTTTAGATATATATAAATATATATTTGATGTGCATGTGAAGTAAGGGATGTTTGATCTTGCAAAAGTGGCCCAAATGAAAAGTAATTGTCATACCTTCTAATATTGTATATTATCAAGAGAAGGTTGTGACCATCTCTTCTTTCTTTGACTTTACCATGAAGTGTGTTTGAACCTAATGTATCTTCCCATGGACCCTTTTAACTGATGTTTCCTCTTCAAAAACACTGTAGTCGATACTACTCAGCTAGTGTGTCATGTACTGTAATATCTACATAATTTACATCCTTAAAGAATCATTTCATGTGATTATATCTAATCTATTGTATGGTAATTATAATCAGAATTGTTTGATTTGCTACTGTTTTAAATTGTATGTAGTAATGAACCCTATTTTGCTTGAAATATTTACCTTGTAAACAGAACTATAACTTGACAGGCATTATATAGTGGATGTATGTTGAATTGAATACAGAACAATAAATATAAGGTTGGATTATCCTTGAAAACCTGTTCAGAGTGAGCTTTGTTACTTTATCTTTGATTGAACCTCCTGTTATTAAATCATTATTATTTTAAATTCATCCTCAAATTCACAAGCTCTGAGATTTAAAAAAAAATCTCCATCAGGTTTCAGTAAAGCATAATCTACTCGGTAGGCCTACTGGTAAAACATCATACTGTATTTATTTCCCACACTCCAACCACTAGATGGCGATCTTTTAGATTTAAACCAAAGCCCCACGTAAGATACTATAGTTTGAAAAGGGATTACAGACTTCCCAACTACTACTGTAAATATGAAAAGAGAGACATCAGAGATGTTTCAGAAAGACTGTAATATGTCTTGGACGTTTACATTTGCTTACCGACACATTCAAAATATCTTGGTAGATGTGTCTTTAATTTAGAAATCTCTATTTCTTGCACAAATATAATCAGCAATATGAATTGAATGCTTCTGTTTTATCAACTTGGAAGTTTGTTTGCATTTAGACTAAAGGGTAAATAAGGTAATGAGACTGTAAAATAAGGATGCATTTGCATCTAAATCACTGTCTGAATAAATATAATATATATATTTAATTATCAACTTTATTTTGTATCAAGTTTTCATAAACTCAGTGGTTTTCAGCTGGTGATCGCGTTAACTCGTCGTAAAAAATCTTAGTTTTTGCCCATAATGCATCGCTAGGTCTTCCTACTTCCTCTTTCCGCCATATTGCAGAACCGGTAAGGGGCCCCTCTAAAATCTCATTGTCAATCTATCCCAAATCTAACCCATCCAGCCGTCTAAAACACAATTTATGAAATTATATACACGTTTAATAATGTACTAATGTCATGAAATGGTTATTGTGTCGATATGTTGTGAGATGTTGGTGTTTTGCCTTGTGATTCGTGTAAAGTCCCCATCACTGTCCGTTTTACTGGTGTGTTGTATCGGTAGCTAGAGCATATGAATAAAACCCGACAATTAATACTGCTAATTACGTTGTGTTTTTAAATAATCGACAAATTTGCTTTATTGTCAAGATATGGTATAAATAGTACAGTTTGGTTGGCCAACCAACTCTTCTAGCTAGTTTGGCCCGTACTCGTAGTCCTTCCATGCGTGGTAGACAGTCGATGGTGGTTGTTAAACGTGTCTGTGTGGTCGTGCAAACCTCTTCTAATTTCTTATCTAAGGACCTAACGTTTGTCCCAGGTTTGAAATTGTTGGTGTTGGCGCTAGACATTCGAATGTTATGTCTTGACCAGTGAAATGTAGACGGTTCGCTCTAACCAGGTAATTTGGATAGCTAGCATAATGTCTGTCGAGGTTACTACCTTAGTATGTAGCCTTCTGTTTTCTTCACCAAAGTAACCACGTAACGTAAGCTAACCGGCTAGTTGGGCAATACTTTGTTAGTCAATATCTTCGCTAACGTTAGGTAAGCCTATACTCAAATTGTCATTGCATACTCAATATCCATCTACCTACATTTGAGCTAGCTTAGTCAGTTTGTTGGCTGACTTATTTGTCAAGTCAATAGCTAGCTAGACAGCTAACGTTAGCTTGCCAGTTTCACAGCATGTTATGAGAACAAATTACTATTAGACTCTTTACTATTAACTAGTTAGCTGAGCAGTAGTTGGCTGCCTTTCAACTCCTAAACTAATTTAACTTTTTATGTATCTCTGATCGACAGGCATCATGGTGCGCATGAACGTTCTTGCGGATGCGCTCAAAAGCATCAACAATGCCGAGAAACGTGGGAAACGCCAGGTTCTGATCCGGCCGTGTTCGAAGGTCATTGTACGTTTCCTGACCGTCATGATGAAGCACGGTGAGTTACTGAAATGTATCATTTGATTTGTAAGTGGTATGGGTCCAGTCAAGATGTGCAGGTGTCAGTTACAGGTAGGACCATGAGCATGCATAACCCGCTTCCCTCCAGGAGAGGAATTGCTTACCCCTGGTTGAGGGATCTGAGTTTGAGTCCTGTAACGTCCTATTGACAATGCTGTGTGTCTGTACTTGGTTTTGATTCCCTGCCTCCCTTGTTATCCCAGGTTACATTGGTGAGTTTGAGATCATCGACGACCACAGAGCTGGGAAAATAGTCGTCAATCTCACTGGCAGGCTGAACAAGGTATAATTTTTTTTTAAAGTTAAATATACTGCATCACAAGGACTACCATCAGACCTTTTGAGTGCCATTCTACTTCATTTTACTTATCTTTTGTATTGGGGTAGATTGATAGACTATCTGACCCCTCTGTTTTGCTCATCTTCTCTGACATGTTTTTCTCCCTGCTCATATTCTGCATTGTGGCATTATCAGCCTACCTGCGTAATTGTATATTTGCACCTGGCACTTCTAATCTTTCTTTTGCTCATTTCAGTGTGGTGTGATCAGCCCTCGTTTTGACCTCCAGTTGAAGGATCTGGAGAAATGGCAGAACAACCTCCTGCCCTCAAGACAGTTCGGGTGAGAATCAGTCAGCAGCACCCTAATGGTGGCATGAATGTTGGAGTGGCCGTATCACGGTTGTGCAGTGGAACTTTGTGAACAGGGAGGTATTCATCAGTGGCGACTTTGTTTGCTACGGTGTTTCACGTATGAATGCATCTCTTGATGTCGTGTTAATGTGCACCTTTGGGGTGTATAAAATTGTGCCCCGGGTTTCACAGACTTTAAATCTCTGAACGTTTATTTGGATGTCAAAGCAACTAAACTAATCGCCTTTTATTTCCGTGCCTGAATGTTACGCTTCCGATAACATAGAGCAAGCACATGCAGCATTAGTCCAGTATTTATAGATGCTGGCTGGGTTGGAGATTGGAACAGTCCTTGAAATGCACTTTGAAAAGATGAGGGCAACTTGTGCAACGGGAACTAAAACCTTTATCATAAGTCGGGGATGGGCAACTTGGGTCCCTGGGACTGAGTGTCCTCTGTGTGCTTCCACTTTCTACTGAATGTATCCATGGAAATATGATTGCTGCAGCCTCTTGAACAGGATTTGACCTGCAAAAAGAGGGTGAATATGATTGAATGTTCTGACAGTATCACTATGTGCATGAAATTGCTTCTCAGCTTTACTTAAGTCCAATGGTGGATGTGGTGAGGGCATGGTCACAGATTTATTGATCTGTGTGATGTCGATTGATGAATCTAATGACTCGTCCGCAACTAGGGGGGAAAACCGACGGGACTGGCTTAGGTTGTTGATATGTGGACTGTATTTCGTCTCCAATGTTTATTGAAAACCCAAATTTGCACAATAAGCACTTGTCTCTCAAATACATTGTTACAGTGGTTGGCTAGCTAGCTAGCGAACTTTAGCCATTAGCAATGATGTGAAATCAGTCAAAACACCTCAAAACAAGACATGGCATCAAGAACGAGATGAACTAGCTGAAACAGGTCACGATTCCCCACAGGGCAGTTGTCATTCTTGCTAGCTATCTGGCCATCCACAACTATGCTTGGACTTCTGCCCCATTTAAAGCATGTGCATCGTTTTCTTGCTGTTATCAGCTAACCCATCTATAGTCGGCATATTTTGGCGTTCCATCTGTGGCGTTTACCTGTGTCAGTCTGACATAGAAAACCTTTGAAGGCTACAGACGGGAAAGTCATGCTATTTGTATTTGAGCAATATAATTGGCAGTTCATTCAACTTGAACTCGCAACTTCTTGAACTCCAACCGTACTTGAGGTGTTCACATGGCACACAAACTGTCGAGTAAAAATAAGCATTTATCAAGCTACTCACTTGCACTTATTGGTTTTAGGGTAAGCGATTTACAAAAGTAAACCTTCAATGCTGCAAAAATTGCAATAGGTTGGCTACTGTCGACTATTGATAGTCTGCAAAAAGAAAGCTACAAAAAGACACATTCGTCTTGGCTGGCCTGCTGTAGCCATGTCTCTCTTTTGAAAGTCCTCGTCTTAAAGGGGCAACGTCCTATTTCTTAAATTGATGTACTTTAGAAACAACATTTTATATAAGTAATACAATTTTAAAGAATATAATGTCTTGCATTGCTACATTGTTACACAGCTTTTTATTATATGCCATCATAGCTAAATGGAGCCAGAGCATGTCATTCTAGGTCCTGCATTTATAAACTACCCCATATCCAGGCCAGTGAGGGGAAAAGGTTTGTGTTGGACCCTGGTTGGTGCTCATTTGATGTGACTTAGCGCACTTATATGGTTTGCACTATTGAAGATGGGACTGAATTTTGATGACATGATCAGGGTTCGTATGGTCATGAAAATCCTGGGACGGTCATGGAATTTTAAAATGGTGTTTTCCAAGATCCCAAAAGTTTAGGGCAAGTTTGAGTTTTATTTCTGGTCATGTAATTTGTTTAGGAATGGTGTAAATATTTTATCAATTCACAAAAAATCTACATCAGACAGGATCAGAATTACACTTAAGCGTGTTTGCGAGTATCGCCTGCATGTGCGAGATGTGTGGGCTGTTGTTCAAGGAGAGAGACAGTCGGACATTGCTGAAGCAGGTAGGCCTAGTCTATAAAATATGATCGAGAAGAGACTAGGTAGCCAATTCCAAACATCTTGTACCCTCTAACGGTTTAGCAAAGGATAACGTGTATTAATGTTTTTACCATGTTCAAAAATATCCCCTGACACTTGCGAATAAGGCCATGCAAAGTTGATTCACTTAACAATTTGTTTCATTTAAATTATTTTTGCAGAAACAAATGATTCACTTTGCTATTGTATTAGTTGGGATTCGAATCAAGATTATTTGTGAATCCTTAACATTCATTTTAGGAACTTGTTTTGTATATACTTGCAGTTGATTTGGGCATCCAATGTATGGGACATTGAAACTCAATAGATGCTAGACAGCCTGCAAAGTAAACACTTCTTAGATAAATATGACAACTCGAAAAGCTACATTTCCTGAAGAAATGTTGTGGGGTTGATTCAAATTAATAAAATGATTAGTAGCCTACATAGCCATTTGATATGTTGAATGGGCAAATTATTTCAAAGGGCACAAGACATATTTGGTTGCAATGTTTTTCATAAAGGGTGGTCAACCATCCTCCAGGAGAGCTAATAGGTGTACAGGCTTTTATTCCAGTCCCCCCTGTATGACTTCATAACATTTGTTGCATCTAGCTTTTCACTTTAAGAGAATGACTCTTAAAGTGAAGATTGAATGTGATTTGGATAGTCACTATCAGGAATAGTTTTACCGCCGCGATGCATTTCTTGTTATGATAGGCTTCACTCTGTACATCCACATGCATTGCTAACATTGCTTGATTGGAAAAGCATGGAATGTTTATGATCATAATGGCCTCCATACAATATAAATGGACTAAACTCGACTAATTTTGCCAAAATTCAGTCCATCTTCAATAGTGCAAACCATATAAGTGAGCTAAGTCACATCAAATGAGCACCAACCAGGGTCTAACACAAACCTTTTCCCCCTCACTGGCCTGGATATGGGGTAGTTTATAAATGCATTAGACTCATGCAGGACCTAGGATGACATGCTTTGGCTCTATTTAGCTTTACTGTGGAAAAGTGGTTCGGGAGTAGAGACCAAAACAGTACCTTAAGTTGTCTTGATGCGGTAATGATTGTCTGCAATTGGTTTATAGCAGGTTTTTGAAGGATGAGGTTAGAAAATGCTTTCTTAAGTGTTGTATGGCATCAATGGAAGTGACTGATGTTGCTTTAGAAGGGGTTCAACTGGATTTGTCTCTGGTGTTTCATGGTCTTAGTCTATTAATGTTAAATGTCTTACACACCATGTCTGTTTCTTCAGATACATCGTGCTGACCACCTCAGCTGGCATCATGGACCACGAAGAAGCCAGACGAAAACACACAGGAGGGAAAATTCTTGGATTCTTTTTCTAAAATGTAAAGAACTGCAAAATAAAACACCAAATCCAGTGGACTGGACTTTGTATTTTGTCTTATTAGATTGCTACAGTCAATGTTATGTATTGGTACAATGAGAATGATTCATATTTTATACTGAACAAAAATATAAATGTGGCTATTTCAAAGGTTTTAATGAGTTAGTTCGTATAAGGAAATCAGTGAATTGAAATAAATTCATGTGGCCCTAATCTATGGATTTCACAGATGGATCTGTTGGTCAAAACCTTTAAAAAAAAAAAAAAAAAAAAAAATTAAGTAGGGGTGTGGTTCCGAACCAGTCAGTATCTTTTGTGACTACCATTTTTCACATGGAGCGTGACACAGCTCCTTCGCATGGAGTTGATCAGGTTGTTTGATTGTGGAATGGTGTCCTACTCAATGACTGTGCGCAGTTGCTGGATATTGCTGGGAACTGGAACACGCTGTCATACACGTTGATCCAGAGCATACCAAACATGCTCAATGGGTGACATGCCTGGTGACTGCAGGCCATGGAAGAACTGGGACATTTTCATCTTTCAGGAATTGTGTACAGATCCTTGTGTCATGGGGGCTGTGCATTATCATGCTGAAACGTGAGGTGATTGCGGCAGATGAATGGCACGACAATGGTCCTCAGGATCTCGTAATGGTATCTTCATTCAAATTGCCATCGATTTAAAATGCGCTTGTGTTTGTTGTCCGTGGTTTATGCCTGCCCATACCATAACGCCACTGCCACCATGGGTCACTGTTGACATTGAGCCATTTGCCCATACGACACCATATACATGGTCTGCGGTTGAGACCCCAGAACCTCTAAAATGGAGGCCGCTTAATGGTAGATAAATGTTAAATTATCTGGCAACAGCTTTGGTGGCATGCTGACTGCAGGAATGTCCAATTGCACGCTCCCTCAACTTCAGACATCTGACATTGTGTTGTGACAAAGCTTCACATTTTAGTGACCTTTTATTCCCAGAACAAGGTGCACCTGTGTAATGATCATCCTGTTTAATCAGCTTCTTGATATACCATACCTTTCAGGTGGATGGATTATTTTACCAAAAGAGAGATTCTCACTAGGGGGAATGTACACATTTGTGTGCAAAATGAGAAGCCTTTTGTCCACATGGAACATTTCTGGCAGCTTTTATTTCACCTTATGAAACATTGGACCAATACTACTTGAGTTTTATATATAACAAAAATATATTGTTGCATGTAACGCTACATGCAACAATTTCAATGGTTTTACTGAGGTACAGTTCATATAAGGAAATCAATTGAAATAATTTAATTAGACTAATCTATGGATTTCTATAACTGGGAAAGTGTGCAGCCAGGGGTGGGGCCCACCCATTTGGGAGCAAGGCTCACACTCAGAATGAGTTTTTCCCAACAAAAGGGCTATATTACAGACAGAAATACTCCTCAGTTTCGTCAGCTGTCCGGGTGGCTGGTCTCTGATGGTCCTGCAGGTGAAGCTCTATGTGGAGGTCGTTTGCTGGCGCAGGTACACGTGTTCTGCGGTTGTGAGGCCGGTTGGAAGTACTGCCAAATTCTATAAAACGACTTTGGAGGCAGTTTATGTGAGAGAAATTAACATTCAATTATCTGGCAACAGCTCTGGTGGACATTCCTGCAGTCAGTGTGCCAATTGCACGCTCCCTCAAAACTTGGGACGTCAGTCGCGTTGTGTGACAACTACATTTTAGAGTGGCCTTTTATTGTCCCCAGCACAAGGTGCACCTGTGTAATGATCATGCTGTTAATCGGCTTCTTGATATGCCACACCTGTCAGGTGGATGGATTATCTTGGAGAAATGCTCACTTTTTGTGTGTAATGGAACATTTCTGGGATTTTTTAAAATTTCACCTCATGAAACATGGGACCAACGCTTTACATGTTGTGTTTATATTTTCAGTATATTTCCGGTGTGGTATTCAGAGCACAGTATTCAGATGTCTGTTATCAATCTTGAAGTTAAGCTGTGTAGGTGCAAGATGGCAATTTGAGCCAGTGTTCCTAGGATTCAGTTATGGCCTCCACAATTATTTAGCTGAATTCTGAAAATGCGTCTGGAGGGTTGACCTCCCCCATTAGCTGCCCCAGATGTGGCTAATGAATTACTGGATTCACACTAAATGAAGTCTAAAGCCTTCCCTCTCTTGCCCTCGGGCACTATAGTAATTACTTAGTGTGAGCAGGCAGATAGCTGCGTTCTACCTCTTCTATAGCATTTTAAGCTACAGTTTCAAGAAACAGGCCTATTTTGTAATGCAAAGTAGACTTTCAGTCCAGCGTTTGTTCACTAGCATCAAGTGAGGCTGAATCACTTGTATATGGGTCCTTGGTTATATACGCTGTATCTCGGCGCAGGATTCCCTGGTCTGGTCATGTCAAGGAAATAAAATTGCCCGATTGCCCGTGTAGGCAGGAAGACTTGGAGGGAAATGGGAAGCAACTGGCGGAACGTGTCAATCATGGCAGGTCTTTTACAGTCAGCTCCAACGGAAGTCCCTCATGCCCACTGCAGATGGTGTGTTTCCCCATGATGCTGCCATTCCATGAAATATTGAGTGCTCCTATTCATGGATGGTTTGGAAGGGTGTGCCCCAGTGGGAATGGATGATGTTTCTGTACTGTAATGAGTTTGCTGTAACTTGTGTTGGATTCATTGAAAGTGGAGCACAACAAAAAGCCCTAGATCCAGTCTCCTGCAAAGGCACCCATAAAATTAGTTCCTTGTTTTCTTAACGGACAAGTCTTTGACATTTGTCCGCATCGTCTGGTGGCTTAGTCCTTGGTGGCTAACTAAAAGCAGCACTTTCCCACTACACGATGTGGGATATCTGTCGCTGTCCACTGTACCTCACCATGGGACACAGACATACCAACCTCTCCTACCCCAGAGCCCGCTTGTTGTGAACCTAGCAGCCTACGCCAGACTTGGTGTAGAAGGGTACGGCTAATGCATCTGCGCCAAAGTGCTGGGTAGCAGCACACAGTGCACGATGATAATGTTATATGGGCTAAGTGCACAGAGACTGTCTTGCTCCCTCATGGGTTCACAGCACTATGCGCTGGCCCCGTAAAGAGGACAACCAAAGTCTTTGTTGCTGTTTTGCTTTGAAGCCCAGGGAGGGCTGGGACACGGGTGTCCAAGCTCAGAGAGAGAGATGAGGTGTTTTACACCTCTTAGCAAGGGGGTGCATGTCCATGACAAGGCCACGATGAGAAGTTCAGGGTCCGTTCTCCTATTGCTCACAGTAAATATTAACCAACTGAAGAGTCATTATCTTCCTGGCTTTATCAAAGTATCGAGTGAATTATTATAATTAGTTGCCCGTAATGAACTCTTCGTTCTCTCTTGACCTGGAAGCTAAACTCCACAATGTTTTGTCAGGACCAATAGAAACCATGAAATCAGGAATGATGAAACCCCCAGCTGCTGGTGTGTTCTGTGATCCAAGGTGGCACCGTTTGAGCACAATAGCAACCAACCACACAGGCACGTGTACTAGTCACTTAGCAATTTTATGAAGTTAGCTTTAGCTAGCCCAGATTGGTTATCAACCTCATAACTAGCTACCAAGAAGCCATATCAGGCTATCAATCAAGTTAGTGTAGCTTGTCTAACTATCTTAGCTGGCAAGCCTGCTGGTAAGGTTGGTAGACTTTAGAAATGCAAGCAATAACTAAATGTACTGAATGATACTGCTTTCACATAGGATTTTCTGTATTTTGGCTGTAACGTGTGGACTCGCTGTCATATAAATGCTCTTTTGAAACGGTTGTCAGCCCATGCTTTTTTGATCCGCGTTTCATCTTTTTCCTCCCCTCACTCCACTTTGTTTGGGAGCAGGCATTTGGTCATATATTTGTCATGATACCAAGACAAATTAATAGCAATCCTATTTTTAAAAGCATGTGAGTCTCTTGTTCATATTTCACAACCTCTGCAGGCTTTGCAGTTGCCTGTTGAGCAAAATAATAGGCTTAGGCCTACTCTTGATTTAGCCTGCATTATTGCCAATGGCGATTTTAGCATGTAAATCTTGGTGGGGTAAGACAAAGCCACTACACAACACTAAACAACATTAATTGCACTATAACAGTGACAAACGGTGCCCACAAACTGTTAGGGCCTACATAAAACTGTCTCAAAAGCAGTCCCAACACCTTACCACTGCTACACTTGGCTATCAGTGGAGCCTTGTCTGGCAGTGAAACAGTTAATTCAGCCTCATTTACTTAGAAAAAAAACAGCTGATATGGCTGACTTGCTTAAACAAATGTGTTTTCTACTGACAACTGAGATGTACAAACTATGGCATAAGGGGACAAAGAGTGGATAAGAGGCAGTCCGTGATTTCGATTAAGACAATGAGCGTGCTAGGACGGACGTAGTCAATAGAACTATTTGTTCAGCACTTTTGAAATGTACAGCAACAGAATTCAGAACATGGGCCATTCTTACAGTGTTCTCACTGTACACCAAGTCAGAACCGTAGGATAAATAAAGGGGGCATATAAGCAGAATGAAGGCAATACCTCAAAAACAAGTTAACGGCTACATGTGCACCACCAAGTCAGAACAGTAGGCGAAATTAAGAGGTGAAAATTAACCAAATTATTAGGGTGAGGCAAATGGGCTACTAACAGCTTACTACACAACATACACTTAGTATTACTTTCTTAGCTACAGTATACATATCTCCCTGGCATATTACGTCATTTATGCAGCAGCATACAATACATTTTTGGACTCACCTTGTTGTGCTGTGCTCACTTGAACAGGAAGGTGGCACGGCGGTCCTTCGTGGGCAAATTTGGTCATCAAAGTCTGGCATTCTCTGGATTTAGGGTGCTTTCAAGACAATGGTGAAATCGAAGAAAATAATAGTTGAGTTTCCAATTCAGAGTTGGATGAAAGTTCAAAACTTATTTTCCCAGTCGTAGCTAGTTTTTCCCGAGTTCCCAGTTGTCTTGAACTCACTAAAGTAAGATTTTGCAGTTCCGAGTTAACCGTTGTTTTTGCGAGGCACAAATCATTCTTCATTGACAGCATGGCCAATGTTGAATGTTTATCATTTTAAACTAGGAAAAGAGACACTTAATCTTAGATTTGCGAACACACAGCCACTCCACTGAATAGCAGGCTAATGATTGCTTTGCAGTGCTTGCAGTTAGCAAAAGATTCCTTCCAAACCACTCATTGTTGAATTTTCGGTTTCCAAGTTGTCCAATAGCCGATAAGCACCGATATGAATAATGTATAATTTCTCTACATTATTTCTCTTCATATGACAAGGATTAAAAATGATTTGCAAGTAGATTGTCAACATGATTCATGATTTAAGATAAGATTTTGAAAGTATGATATTGACATGACCAGTACAAATCAAAGCTACTGTAGATATAATGTGATTTGGCGATGACGTAGTGTCCCCATGTAGTTCTTGACCAGGTTTGCACACACTGCAGCAGGGATTTTGGCCCACTCCTCCATACAGACCTTCTCCAGATCCTTCAGGTTTCGGGGCTGTCGCTGGGCAATACGGACTTTCAGCTCCAAAGATTTTCTATTGGGTTCAGGTCTGGAGACTGGCTAGGCCACTCCAGGACCTTGAGATGCTTCTTACGGAGCCACTCCTTAGTTGCCCTGGCTGTGTGTTTCGGGTCGTTGTCATGCTGTAAGACCCAGCCACGACCCATCTTCAATGTTCTTACTGAGGGAAGGAGGTTGTTGGCCAAGATCTCGCGATACATGGCCCCATCCATCCTCCCCTCAATACGGTGCAGTCGTCCTGTCGCCTTTGCAGAAAAGCATCCCCAAAGAATGATGTTTCCACCTCCATGCAACACGGTTGGGATGGTGTTCTTGGGGTTGTACTCATCCTTCTTCTTCCTCCAAACAAGGCGAGTGGAGTTTAGACCAAAAAGCTCTATTTTTGTCTCATCAGACCACATGACCTTCTCCCATTCCTCCGCTGGATCATCCAGATGGTCATTGGCAAACTTCAGACGGGCCTGGACATGCGCTGGCTTGAGCAGGGGGACCTTGCGTGCACTGCAGGAGTTTAATCCATGATGGCGTAGTGTGTTACTAATGGTTTTCTTTGAGACTGTGGTCCCAGCTCTCTTCAGGTCATTGACCAGGTCCTGCCGTGTAGTTCTGGGCTGATCCCTCACCTTCCTCATGATCATTGATGCCCCACGAGATGAGATCTTACATGGATCCCCAGACCGAGGGTGATTGACCGTCATCTTGAACTTCTTCCATTTTCTAATAATTGCGCCAACAGTTGTTGCCTTCTCACCAAGCTGCTTGCCTATTGTCCTGTAGCCCATCCCAGCCTTGTGCAGGTCTACAATTTTATCCCTGATGTCCTTACACAGCTCTCTGGTCTTGGCCATTGTGGAGAGGTTGGAGTCTGTTTGATTGAGTGTGTGGACAGGTGTCTTTTATACAGGTCTGTGAGAGACAGAATTCTTACTGGTTGGTAGGTGAACAAATACTTGTGTCATGCAATAAAATGCAAATGAATTACTTAAAATTCATACAATGAGATTTTCTGGATTTTTGTTTTAGATTCCCTCTCTCACAGTTGAAGTGTACCTATGATAAAAAATGACAGACCTCTACATGCTTTGTAAGTAGGAAAACCTGCAAAATCGGGAGTGTATCAAATACTTGTTCTCCCCACTGTGTATATACAGTGGGGCAAAAAAGTATTTAGTCAGCCACCAATTGTGCAAGTTCTCCCACTTAAAAAGATGAGAGAGGCCTGTAATTTTCATCATAGGTACACTTCAACTATGACAGACAAAATGAGGAAAAAAAATCCAGAAAAATCCAAATTTATTTGCAAATGATGGTGGAAAATAAGTATTTGGTCACCTACAAACAAGCAAGATTTCTGGCTCTCACAGACCTGTAACTTCTTCTTTAAGAGGCTCCTCTGTCTTCCACTCGTTACCTGTATTAATGGCACCTGTTTGAACTTGTTATCAGTATAAAAGACACCTGTCCACAACCTCAAACAGTCACACTCCAAACTCCACTATGGCCAAGACCAAAGAGCTGTCAAAGGACACCAGAAACAAAATTGTAGACCTGCACCAGGCTGGGAAGACTGAATCTGCAATAGGTAAGCAGCTTGGTTTGAAGAAATCAACTGTGGGAGCAATTATTAGGAAATCGAAGACATACAAGACCACTGATAATCCCACTCGATCTGGGGCTCCACGCAAGATCTCACCCCGTGGGGTCAAAATGATCACAAGAACAGTGAGCATTTGGATGATCCAGAAGAAGATTGGGAGAATGTCACATGGTCAGATGAAACCAAAATATAACTTTTTGATAAAAACTCAACTTGTTGTGTTTGGAGGACAAAGAATGCTGAGTTGCATCCAAAGAACACCATACCTACTGTGAAGCATGGATGTGGAAACATCATGCTTTGGGGCTGTTTTTCTGCAAAGGGACCAGGACGTGTAAAGGAAAGAATGAATGGGGCCATGTATCGTGAGATTTTGAGTGAAAACCTCCTTCATCAGCAAGGGCATTGAAGATGAAACGTGGCTGGGTCTTTCAGCATGACAATGATCCCAAACACACTGCCCGGGCAACGAAGGAGTGGCTTCGTAAGAAGCATTTCAAGGTCCTGGAGTGGCCTAGCCAGTCTCCAGATCTCAACCCCATAGAAAATCTTTGGAGGGAGTTGAAAGTCCATGTTGCCCAGCAACAGCCCCAAAACATCACTGCTCTAGAGGAGATCTGCATGGAGGAATGGGCCAAAACACCAGCAACAGTGTGTGAAAACCTTGTGAAGACTTACAGAAAACGTTTGACCTCTGTCATTGCCAACAAAGGGTATATAACAAAGTATTGAGATAAACTTTTGTTATTGACCAAATACTTATTTTCCACCATCATTTGCAAATAAATTCATTAAAAATCCGACAATGTGATTATCTGGATTTTTTTCCCTCATTTTGTCTGTCATAGTTGAAGTGTACCGATGATGAAAATTACAGGCCTCTCTCATCTTTTTAAGTGGCACAATTGGTGGATGACTAAATACTTTTTTGCCCCCAAAAAATAAAGGGAACACTTAAACAACACAATGTAACTCCAAGTCAATCACACTTCTGTGAAATCAAACTGTCCACTTAGGAAGCAACACTGATTGACAATACATTTCACATGCTGTTGTGCAAATGGAATAGACAACAGGTGGAAATTATAGGCAATTAGCAAGACACCCTCAATAAAGGAGTGGTTCTGCAGGTGGGGACCACAGACCACTTCTCAGTTCCTATGCTTCCTGGCTGATGTTTTGGTCACTTTTGAATGCTGGCAGTGCATTCACTCTAGTGGTAGCATGAGACGGAGTCTACAACCCACACAAGTGGCTCAGGGGGTGCAGCTCATCCAGGATGGCACATCAATGCGAGCTGTGGCAAGAAGGTTTGCTGTGTCTGTCAGCCTAGTGTCCAGAGCATGGAGGCGCTACCAGAAGACAGGCCAGTACATCAGGAGAAGTGGAGGAGGGCAACAACCCAGCAGCAGGACCGCTACCTCCGCCTTTGTGCAAGGAGGAGCAGGAGGAGCACTACCAGAGCCCTGCAAAATGACTTCCAGCAGGTCACAAATGTGTATGTGTCTGTTCAAACGGTCAGAAACAGACATCATGAGGGTGGTATGAGGGCCCGACGTCCACAGGTGGGGGTTGTGCTTACAGCCCAACACCGTGCAGGATATTTGGCATTTGCCAGAGAACACCAAGATTGGCAAATTCGCCACTGGCGCCCTTTGCTCTTCACAGATGAAAGCAGGTTCAAACTGAGCACATGTGACAGACGTGAAAGAGTCTGGAGACGCCGTGGAGAATGTTCTGCTTCCTGCAACTTCCTCCAGCATGACCGGTTTGGCGGTGGGTCAGTCATGGTGTGGGGTGGCATTTCTTTGGGGGGCGCACAGCCCTCCATGTGCTCGCCAGAGGTAGCCTGACTGCCATTAGGTACCGAGATGAGATCCTCAGACCCCTTGTGAGACCATATGCTGGTGCGGTTGGCCCTGGGTTCCTCCTAATGCAAGACAATGCTAGACCTCATGTGGCTGGAGTGTGTCAGCAGTTCCTGCAAGAGGAAGGCATTGATGCTATGGACTGGCCTGCCTGTTCCCCAGACCTGAATCCAATTGAGCACATCTGGGCCATCATGTCTCGCTCCATCCACCAATGCCACGTTGCACCACAGACTGTCCAGGAGTTGGCGGATGCTTTAGTCCAGGTCTGGGAGGAGATCCCTCAGGAGACCATCTGCCACCTCATCAGGAGCATGTCCAGGCATTGTAGGGAGGTCATACAGGCACGTGGAGGTCACACACACTACTGAGCCTCATTTTGACTTGTTTTAAGGACATTACATCAAAGTGACTCCAAATCCAGACCTCCATGGGTTGATAAATTGGATTTCCATTGATCATTTGTGTGATTTTGTTGTCAGCACATTCAACTATGTAAAGAAATAAGTATTTAATAAAAATATTTAATTCGGATCTAGGATGTGTTATTTTAGTGTTCCCTTTATTTTTTTGAGCAGTGTATATATATATTTTTTACATTGTTTGCAAACTGATATGTGACTCATATTAATGCCAAAATAACATGCAAAACAGGAAAGCCCCCTAAAAATGTGGGGCTCAAAATAGCCCGGAATGACAGGTCACCACTGATTATTGCTAATGTATGTATGTAGCATGCTAAATGTTTCTGATCAATGATGGATGATCAAACAAATAAATGAGCTATACCACATCCACTTATTTGCCCAGACAGAAACCATTTAACCAAATAGCCTATACTGACAGAGATTCAGTGAAACAAAATCACATTGATTATCAGTGAAGTCACAGGCTTTTGGTTGGGAGGCTACTAAGGGAAAAAATACATGTTAATATACATAACGTGGCAAAATGTTCTAATAAATGAGCCAACTTGTAAGGGATTTCCGGCGAAAATGATCCGAGGACCAATATGCAGCGTGGTAAGTGTCCATGGTTCTTTTAATACGAAAATGTACACATGAACAACTGAATACAAAAGCAATAAACGTGGAATGAACGAAACCCAAAACAGTACCGTGTGGTGAAAAACACAGACACGGAAACAAACAGTGAAACCCAGGCTACCTAAGTATGATTCTCAATCAGAGACAACTAATGACACCTGCCTCTGATTGAGAACCATACTAGGCCTAAACATAGAAATACCCAAATCATAGAAAAACAAACATAGACTGCCCACCCCAACTCACGCCCTGACCATACTAAATAATGACAAAACAAAGGAAATAAAGGTCAGAACGTGACACAAATAGACAAGATGATCAGGAACTAACATTTTCCCGGCCTAATTGTAGCCTAGCTAATATCCAAACCTATATTCACGCTTGTCACAAATCAGCATAATGACTCTGTCCCAATCAAAACGGTTCTGAAATGATAATCTAGTTGACCACTCTGTGTGGATTGGATGACTGGGAGTTTCACTAAGCAAAAAAATGAATACATGCCTTCAATTGCATTAGCCTACTTTATTCCAATATTTTCACCTTCAGTTCTTTATGGATCCATCAAGTTGAGGTGAAGAAAACAGTGCATGCTTAGTGGTGGGCTATGTGAATAGATGGGCGAAGTGACATGCAAAGTTTAGAACTGCCAGGAGGATGGTAAAACTTGAGCTGCCTAGCAACCATCAGGAGTTTAAGAGGGTAGTGCATGCCACTTTTCAACATTACCGAAATGATTGCTAGCTTGTTTGGTGGAAATAAAAGTTTTGTCTTTGATACCGGCAATACTTTTCAGGGATATACAGTGCATTCGAAAAGTTATTTGGAAACGCATATACCTGTCTATATAAGATCCCACAGTTGACAGTGCATATCAGAGCAAAAACCAAGCCATGAGGTTGAAGGAATTGTCCGTAGAGCTCCTAGACAGGATTGTGTTGAGGCACAGTTCTTGGGAAGGGTACCAAAACATTTCTGCAGCATTGAAGGTCCCAAAGAACACAGCGATCTCCATTATTATTAAATAGAAGAAGTTTGGAACAACCAAGACTCTTCCAAGGGCTGGCCGCCCAGTCAAATTGCGTATTAGGGTGAGTTTGCCAAAAAGCACCTAAAGGACTCTCAGGTCATGAGAAACCAGATTCTTAGGTCTGATGAAACCAACATTGAACTCTTTGGCCTGAATACCAAAGAGTGTGTCACGTCTGGAGGAAACCAGGCACCGCTCACTACCTGGCTAATACCATCCCTATGGTGAAGCATGGTAATGGCAGCATCATGCTGTGGGGATGGTTTTTCAGCGGCAGGGACTGGGAGACTAGTCAGGATCGAGGGAAAGATGAACAGAGCAAAGTATGGAGAGATCCTTGATGAAAACCTGCTCCAGAGCGCTCAGAACCTCAGACTGGGGTGAAGGTTCACCTTCCAACAGGACAACGACCATAAGCACAGAGCCAAGACAACTCAGGAGTGGCTTCGGGACAAGTCTCTGAATGTCCTTGAGTGGCCCAACCAGATTCCGGACTTCAACCCGATCGAATATCTCTGGATAGACCTGAAAATAGCTGTACAGCAACGCTCCGCATCCAACCTGACAGAGCTTGAGGGAATCTGCAGAGAAGAATGGGAGAAACTCCCCAAATGAAATTCCTTTCAATCTTTTACCCAGACTTTAGCAGAGATGCACATTTAGTTTCTTTAAAAAATAAACATAGACCGCTCAAGAGGAATGCTTCGATATGCAGAAAAATATGCATTTTCTTTTTAACCGTAGAATTAAGCATAATGATTATGGCTCTAGATGGCAGGAAACGGCTGTTTCAGGTGTTAGAAAAATACAAAATTCCCCAATTTATGGACGGGGGCCACAGCTTTGTGACCCTTCAGATCTTTGGTGTCCATGACGCGCCCCTGCAACCACGTGCTGGGTTTAGGTGCCAGAGGTCGGAAACCCTTGATGGCAGACACACACAGCACCATATGTCGTGGGGAGCAGCACCCATAAGAATGCCAGTAGAGTTGCACTCATACGAGCAACAAATGGAACACATTAATACTGAAACAAAAGGTCTGCTATCTTGGCCTCCTTGTCTACGTATAAAAGAGACTCAGCACTGAGATGTTTCCGTGCCTGGGTTTGTGATGTCTCTTCTGTACGGATATGAATATGGATCTGAACGTCTGAGAGTTCTGGAAAGTATTTTGGGAGTTCTCTATGGTATTATTTACTGAAGGAAGTTAACCAGAAATGACAGGAAGCTCCTTCCACGTTCTCAACAAAACACAGTTCTCCTAAAACAGTTCATCATAGTAGCGTCAAAGCATTATCTATGAACATTTGTCTCCTGCACCACCACGCCTTATTTCTTATTCCTCTGACAATATACCAAAGTACCTGTACATGTCATCATCGCAGCGCGACCGCGGGGACTAAAACGTGCTTGTGCGCCGTAATACAATGGTGGGAATGGCACATTATGGCCGGTGGTATTAAATCCTGCACATTTATTTCATCCTGGAGGCATTAACGAGAAAAACATTCAATTTAACACCTATAAATGAAGTGAGGGGAGCTTTTGTAAACCTTCCTACCGTTTGGCCTGTCCGTCATCTTGTATTACCGCGGCAACGTTAATCAGGGTCAAAGTCAGTTGTGTTTGTGTACAGGTTGATGAAGAGTTATGAAGGTTATTCACATTTTTAATGTATTCAAATATTCTACATATAGAAATTCATGGTAATATATTCATATACAATATCTAGTTTGCTGTTGCATTCAGAGGGTAGGAAATTGGCATTCATGCTGTCTCCAGTCCAACTCTATCTCATGACTATGGAAAGTAGAGTGTGGTCTTATCATATGATAAATGGGTAGTGAATCAGTCTCTTCTATTGATGCTCCTCTTCTACCGTTTTTACTTGTCCATTTCCCATGTGCTGCAATACACACAGTGACCACTTGGGGGTGATCGTGAGACAGCCGATTGTCCTTTCTTGTCTCGTTTTCACTAAACACCAGACTGGACCTTTCTTTCAGTATATTCTATGAGCCAGCTGCCAGACGCATATTGCAAAGACTAATTAAGATGGATTTCAGAGATAACATAATTAATATTGAAATGGTGGAATAGGTTGAAATGACGTAAAATTCGGTGGAAATGAAATACATTTTACTTTATTCAGACTGTCTGCAATTGTCTTTTGTCCATAAATTAATTTGCAGTCATAGAGAGAGAGAGGGGGAGAGGAAGGAACAAGAGATCAAGGGAGAAAAAAAGAGACATAAAATTTATGCAATGAAATCATCATTTGTATCTCAACCTGCACCTTGATGACAAACCGGTTTTTTGTACCTTGTCCTGTTTGTGTCTTTACGTTCCCTCTCCAGGTGTTGCTTTAGATTTCATCCCAAATGGCACCCTATCCCCTACATAGTGCACGTCTTTTAACCAGGGCCTATAAGGTTCTGGTCAAAAGTAGTGCACTATTTAGGAAATACGATGGCATTTGGGATGAAGACATAATGTATTCTGCATTGCCTTTGGACTCTCCGGTAATCCTCAGACACACAGAAAGTGAATTATTTGACCACCCAACACCCGTTTGCTTCTCTAGCCTATCTCTCTAAATACCTGAATAAATTCAAACATATGGGGACTAGAGAACCCGTTAGGAGAAGTGTGGAGATATACTGTAGCTTCACAAATGGTACCCTATTCTCTATATAGTCCACTTCTTTTGACCAGAGCCCATGGGGAATAGGATGCCATTTGGGATGCGGATATAAAATGTATCCATCTATTGTAGAGACAATATTGTTCCCTCAGCCAAGCGATTCAGGCATTCCAATGTGAAATGGGAGGTCTCGCGTCATCATACGGTCATACACTGTCCCCAATATCTCTCTCTCTCTGCCTGTTGCATTTGCTAGGTAGCAAACCTGGGGGGGGATGCTGCTGAGAGTGTGTGGCGTATGATGAATGAGATAGTTAGAAAAGCTGTGGTTTTATGGATGTGAATGCAGGCCATCCATTTGTCCTGTCCTCAAGGGCATCATCTTTCCGGGGCCTGATGATCTGGAAGGGGGCTTATGGGGATCGGATCCCACCCCTGCCACCAGTGGACATCCAGACCACGCATCACAAATGTCATGCTATTCCCTATATAGTGCACTACCTTTGACCAGAGACCTGTAGGACATAGTGTACCACTTGGGACACATGCAGGGTCTCTGCCCCGTGAAAAGCCACCGTGGCCAGCCTGCAGCATGTTAAGCAACAATTAATTAACAGGGTGGTTATAAAGTCTGTTAATGTTAATGCCCATGTATTAATGGGGAGGCCAAGAGGTGGAGGGAAACGATTCCGTTCATCAATGAATACTGTGTCACTACATAATATACCACCTTGCATTAGAGTAGCTGTTTATAATGCTACTTACTTGAGATGAGAGGTGCTGTACTGTGCTGCAGTAAACTAATTAGTTAATACAGTGTTAAAACATTAAGAAACACATAAACAAACCAAGTCACACAAGTCACATATTTTACAATTGGTGTTAAAATCACTCCATTGCCACTTGATTAAATTACTTAAAATCTGATTACCTGTTACATGCTGCTCAACAGTGGCGGGGTGCCCATATAGAGAAGCTCGTCATAACAACCCATTGTCCTACCTTTAGGGTTTTAGGGCCTCTGTCACCTTAGGCTTTCTGTTTGAGAAGTGGTTCAGCCCTGGGCTTATTTTCACAGTTGATGGGGGAAATATGAAACATTGATGATGCTTAACTCACCAAGGTGAATCGGAAGGAGTTCGATTATAACTCTCAATAGAGATGTACAGTATCTTTAAACATTCACATCACCTTAGTCTGCTGTTTGCATGCAGACCTGGAAGGAAAGGGGAGGTATTGATGGAGTTAGTGAGTTGTTAGTAGGGAACTGGGAGTGTGTTGATGATGATGATGATATGGAGTTAGTGAGTTGTTAGTAGGGAACTGGGAGTGTGTTGATGATGATGAGTTAGTGAGTTGTTAGTAGGGAACTGGGAGTGTGTTGATGATGATGAGTTAGTGAGTTGTTAGTAGGGAACTGGGAGTGTGTTGATGATGATGATGATGATGATGATGAGTTAGTGAGTTATTAGTAGGGAACTGGGAGTGTGTTGATGATGATGATGATGAGTTACTGAGTTATTAGTAGGGTACTGGGAGTGTGTTGATGATGATGATGAGAAGTTAGTGAGTTGTTAGTAGGGAACTGGGAGTGTGTTGATTATTATGAGTTAGTGAGTTGTTAGAAGGGAACTGGGAGTGTGTTGATGATGATGATGATGATGATGAGTTAGTGAGTTATTAGTAGGGAACTGGGAGTGTGTTGATGATGATGATGATGAGTTAGTGAGTAGGGAACTGGGAGTGTGTTGATGATGATGATGATGAGTTAGTGAGTTATTAGTAGGGTACTGGGAGTGTGTTGATGATGATGATGATGAGAAGTTAATGAGTTGTTAGTAGGGAACTGGGAGTGTGTTGATGATGATGAGTTAGTGAGTTGTTAGTAGGGAATTGGGAGTGTTTTGATGGTGATGATGATGATGATGATGAGGAGGAGGAGTTAGTGAGTTGTTAGTATGGAACTGGGAGTGTGTTGATGATGAGGAGATAGTGAGTTGTTAGTAGGGAACTGGGAGTGTGTTGATGATGAGGAGTTAGTGAGTTAGTAGGGGCCCGGGAGTGTGTTGACGATGATGATGATGAGGAGGAGGAGTTAGTGAGTTGTTAGTAGGGAACTGGGAGTATGTTGATGATGATGATGATGATGTTTATGAGGAGTTAGTGAGTTGTTAGTTGGGAACTGGGAGTGTGTCGATGATGATGAGTTAGTGAGTTGTTAGTAGGAACTGGGAGTGTGTTGATGATGATGAGGAGTTAGTGAGTTGTTAGTAGGGAACTGGGAGTGTGTTGATGATGATGATGATGAGAGAAGTTAGTGAGTTGTTAGTAGGAACTGGGAGTGTGTTGATGATGATGATGAGTTAGTGAGTTGTTAGTAGGAACTGGGAGTGTGTTGATGATGATGATGATGATGAGAAGTTAGTGAGTTGTTAGTAGGAACTGGGAGTGTGTTGATGATGATGATGAGTTAGTGAGTTGTTAGTAGGAACTGGGAGTGTGTTGATGATGATGAGAAGTTAGTGAGTTGTTAGTAGGAACTGGGAGTGTGTTGATGATGATGATGATGAGAAGTTAGTGAGTTGTTAGTAGGAACTGGGAGTGTGTTGATGATGATGATGATGATGAGAAGTTAGTGAGTTGTTAGTAGGAACTGGGAGTGTGTTGATGATGATGATGAGTTAGTGAGTTGTTAGTAGGAACTGGGAGTGTGTTGATGATGATGAGGAGTTAGTGAGTTGTTAGTAGGGAACTGGGAGTGTGTTGATGATGATGAGGAGTTAGTGAGTTGTTAGTAGGGAACTGGGAGTGTGTTGATGATGATGAGAAGTTAGTGAGTTGTTAGTAGGGAACTGGGAGTGTTTGATGATGATGAGTTAGTGAGTTGTTAGTAGGGAACTGGGAGTGTGTTGATGATGAGGAGGAGTTAGTGAGTTGTTCGTAGGGAACTGGGAGTGTGTTGACGATTATGATGATGATGAGTTAGTGAGTTGTTCGTAGGGAACTGGGAGTGTGTTGTTGATGATGATGAGTTAGTGAGTTGTTAGTAGGGAACTCGGAGTGTGTTGATGATGATGAATTAGTGAGTTGTTAGTAGGGAACTGGGAGTGTGTTGATGATGATGAGCGTGATGGAGAGGAGAGATTCAGTGTGATGAAGAGGAGAGATTCAGTGTGATGGAGAGGAGGGATTCAGTGTGATGGAGAGGAGAGATTCAGTGTGATCTGGACTGGAGGCCATTGTGGTGCGAGCAGAGCAGAGGGAGCAGCAGCTGGAGGAGAGGAGAGGAGGAGGAGAGAGAGAGGAGAAGAAGAGCGGGAAGGATTTGATATGAGAGGAGGGAGCAGCTGGAGGAGAGGAAAGGAGGAGAGAGAGAGGAGAAGAAGAGCGGGAAGGATTTGATATGAGAGGAGCCATCAGCTGCAGGAGAGGAGAGGAGAGGGGGGCCTCAGACGTCATGAGAGACATCATGTAAATAACCCCAGCTGGACCACCTCGGGGGGGGTCAGTGTTGTTGACAGCCTCCCTCCTCTCCTTCAGCACTTTAGCAGCGGTGCCCTCTCCAGCCTCTCTCCCTCCTCCCATCCCATGGACGTCTCAATGTCCTGTCTCCTCGCCAGGCAGGCACTTAACCAAGCTAGGTCATGTAGTGAACAAATATTGCTCAGTTCATCTGTCTGAGGGCCTGAAACGGGAGACATTCAACCGTCATACGCATGGATTCTGTCTGCTGGATGCCGTCTATACCTCTCACTGCATTACACTCACCTCCATTACATACAGTGGGCCCCTTTATCTTCCTTTCCCTTACGACTCGCTCCAGGGTTCATAGGTCAGAGGTTACAGGCTGCTGTGATTCATACAGACGCCTGCGAACCAATCAAGATGCACCTTTCCTCTCTCCGGTTGGTTGTCAGACTTTTGTCTTCCTTCATCTTACGCAATACGGCCCCAAATCAGTTGAAAGGTCGTAGGCTGTTACAATTTATACAGGACCCCAGAATTCAATCGAGATGCCCCCTGTCCTCTTTTCCCGGGTGGTTGTCTGGCAGAAAGGCACCATTCAGAGGTCATAGGTCATTGGCTGCAATGATTCAGATAGAACCCCCAAAATCCATGCCTCCTCTCCTCTGGTTGGTCGTATGGCAAATCGTCAGGCAGAAAGGCATCATATTGATTTGATTAGGGGCAAATTAAAAGTTGGCAGGCCGGGGCCGGCCACAAAGGAGACGGCTCAATTAGCAAAGATGTCAGAGAATGTAATTCCCCCTCTCATCCTGCTCTATCGCACACCATCCCCTGTTTCTTTCTCTCTAATGAGTAGAAAGAGAGAGAGAGAGAGAGAGAGAGAGAGAGAACCCCCAGGAAGGTGGAGGCGGTGCTCCTCAAGGAGGCTAAAGCTTTCCTGTAACAGACAATGATCTCTGAGCTAATCTTTGCTTAAGCGAACATCCACCTTTCTCTCTGTTAGCTAGCTGTTGACTGCCTGCCTGCCTGCCTGCCTGCCTGCCTGCCAGCCAAGTGCCATGAGGGAAGCAATGACAGGAGGAGAGAGATGGAGCGTCCGTAACTTGATTCCCATTGACAGGTTTTCTGACGAGGAAGCCAATTTTAAAGGGAAACTCCACTCAAAAACGACCGGCCACATCGTCATGTTGAGGTGGCCAGTGACACCTTACTTCTTGAAAGTCCAATATATTGATATTATATATATCCAATATACTGCTAGCATTGAACTGAAGACACAAGTGGTGACGTGTGTGTGTGTGTGTGTGGGGGTGGGGGGGTGGGGGGGTGGGGGGGGGGGGGATGTATGTTTGCAAATGTATTGAAAATGTAATACAGAAGTATTTACACCCCTGGGTCGTAACATTGTAGGAGCATCTTTGGCAGTGATTACATCTGAGATTCTTTCTGGGTAAAAGTCTCTTTTACCCAGAAAGGTAAAAGCTTTCCACACCTGGATTGTACAACATTTGCCCATTATTCTTTTCAAAATTCTTCATGTTCTGTCAAATAGTTTCTTGATCATTGCTTAGACAACTATTTTCAGGTCTTGAAATACATTCGAAGTAGATTTAAATCAAAACTGTAACTCTGCAATTCAGGAACATTCACAGTCTTCTTGGCAAGCAACTACTAAAGTTACTGAAGATTTGATGCAGCCACCACTATGCTTGAAAATATGGAGAGTGGTACTCAGTGATGTGTTTTTTGGAATTTGCCTCAAACATAACACTTTGTATTCAGGACAAAAAGTGAATTGCTTTGCCAAATGTTTTGCAAAATTGCTTTAGTGCTTTGTTGCAAACATGATGCATGGAATATTTTTATTCTGTACAGGCTTCCTTTTTTTCACTCTGTCAATTAGGTTAGTATTCTGGAGTAACTACAATGTTGTTGTTCCATCCTGAGTTTCCTACTATCACAGCCATTAAACTCTGTAACTGTTTCAGTCACCATTGGTCTCATGGTGAAATCCCTGAGCGGTTTGCTTTCTCTCCGGCAACTGAGTTAAGAAGGACCTGTATCTTTGTAGTGACAGGGTGTATTGATATACCATCTAAAGTGTAATAATAACTTCACCATCCTCAAAGGGATATTCAATGTCAGCTTTTATTTTTTTTTTACCCATCTACCAATATGTGCCCTTTGCGAGGCATTGGAAAACTTCCCTGGTCATTGTGGTTGAAACTGTGTTTGAAATTCACTGCTCGACTGAGGGACCTTGCAGTTACAGTGCATTCGGGAAGTATTCAGACCCCATCCCTTTTTCCACATGTTGTTACATTACAGCCTTATCCTAAAATGGATGAAATAAAAACATTTCCTCATCAATCCACACACAATACCCCATAATGACAAAGCGAAAACAGGGTTGTAGAAATGTTTGCGAATGTATAAAATACAAAAAACAGAGTATTCAGACCCTTTGCTATGAGACTCTAAATTGAGCTCAGGTGCATCCTGTTTCCATTGATCATCCTTGAGATGTTTCTACAACTTGATTGGAGTCCACCTGTGGTCAATTCAATTGATTGGACATGATTTGGAAAGGCACATACCTGTCTATATAAGGTCCCACAGTTGACAGTGCATGTCAGAGCAAAAACCAAGCCATGAGGTCGAAATAATTATCCGTAGAGCTCAGAGACAGGATTGTGTCGAGGCATAGATCTGAGGAAGGGTACCAAAACATTTCTGCATCATTGAAGGGCCCAAGAACACAGTGGACTCCATCATTCTTAAATAGAAGAAGTTTGGAACCGCCAAGACTCTTCCTAGAGCTGGCAGCCCGGCCAAACTGAGCAATCGGGGGAGAAGGACCTTGGTCAGGGAGGTGACCAAGAACCCGATGGTAACTGACAGAGCTCCAGGGTTCCTCTGTGGAGATGGGAGAACCTTCCAGAAGGACAACCATCTCTGCAGCCTTTACTGAGTAAAGGGTCTGAATACTTATGTAAATATAATATTTAAGGTTGGTTTTTTTATACATTTGCAAATGTTTCTAAAAACCTGTTTTTGATTCGTATCATTATAGAGTATTGTGTGCAGATTGATAAGGGGAAAAAACAATGTAATCCATTTTAGTATAAGGCTGTAACGTAACGAAATGTGGAAAAAGTTAAGGGTTCTGAACACTTTCCGAATACACTGCCATTTTATGTGTGGGGTACAGAGATGAGGTAGTCATTCAAAAATCACATTAAACACTATTTCTCCACCCAGAGTGATCCATGCAACTTATTATGTCTTGTTAAGCATATTTGTACTCCTGAACATATTTAGGCTTGCCATAGCAAAGGGGTTGAATACTTACTGACTAAATACATTTCAGCTTTTTCATTTGTCATTAATATGTCAACCATTCTAAAAACACAATTCCACATTGACATTATGGGATGTTGTGTGTAGGCGGGTGATACAACATCTCAATTGAATCCATTTTAAATTCAGGCTGTAACACAACAACATGTGGAGAAAGTCAAGGGGTGTGAATACTTTCTGAAGGCACTGTACATATACACTGAGTGGACAAAACATTAAGAACACCTTGCTACTATTGAGTTGCACCCCCTTTTGCCCTCAGAACAGCCTCGATTTGTCGGGACATGGACTCTACAAGGTGTCCAAAGTGTTCCACAGGGATGCTGGTCCATGTTGACTCCAATGCTTCCCACAGTTGTGTTAAGTGGGCTGGATGTCCTTTGGGTGGTGGACCATTCTTGATACGCTCAAAACTGTTGAGTGTAAAAAATCCAGCAGCGTTGCAGTTCTTGACACAAACCGATGCTCCGGGCACCTACAACCGTACCCCGTTCAAAGGCACTTCAATCTTTTGTCTTGCCCATTCACTCTCTGAATGGCACACATACACAATCCATGTCTCAATTGTCTCAAGGCTTAAAAAACTTTCTTTAACCTGTCTCCTCTTCATCTACACTGATTTGGATTTAACAGGTGACATCAATAAGGGATCATAGCTTTCACCTGGTCAGTCTCTGTCATGGAAAGAGCAGGTGTTCTTAATGTTTTGTACACTCAGTGTATATATGCATAAGTCAGTGTTAGCATTTCAGTTGGCTGAGGTGCGTGTCTAAGAACGATTCCTAATCGTCGCCCACATGGAGTGAAGCTGCATTTTGGGGAGGAGGGACACGAGCGCAGGAGATGGAGGGATATTTGACTGGAACTATTTGTTTATTTTGTTATCAGTATAGAAGCAGGAGTCTGTCTCTTCCTGATCCCTGTACCCCCTGGCTTCTCCATGATATAATCCCAAATGGCACCCTATTCCCTACATAGTGCACCATGGTCTTATTATTATATGGGCCCTGGTCAAAGGTAGTGCACTTACATGGGGAATAGGGTGCTATTTGGGATGTACACCCACTGTATCCTAAATGGCACACTATTTCTTATTTAGTGCACTACTTTTGACCGGAGCACTATGGCGGACCATAGGGAATAGGGTGCCATTTGGGACGCACAACCATGTCTTCATTGGCACTTCCCACCTGGTCCGGGATATTACAGATATTACATTTTATTTTGCAGGTGCATGGAGGTGTTAGCATCAGCGCTAACAGGGAAGTGTATCTTGGTGACAGTGGATTTAGATAGGTGCCTTGGTGCTGCATGGAGGTGTTAGCATCAGCGCTAACAGGGAAGTGTATCTTGGTGACAGTGGATTTAGATAGGTGCCTTGGTGCTGCATGGAGGTGTTAGCATCAGCGCTAACAGGGAAGTGTATCTTGGTGACATTGCATTTAGATAGGTGTCTTACATAGCAGAGTTGTGGATGGATGTACACACACATAGGATAACACTCAGAGGAAGACACACGCTGTCCGGCACACACCCATGCTCTCGCGTACACGCACGCACGCACACAAACAAGCATGCACACATGCTCTCTCATACACAGACACACACAAACGCACACTCCTTTGGGCGGTGTCCTCTATAGGACTCACACAGCTGTACACAGCAGCTTGGGGGGATGTCAAGGGAGAGAGTAGAAGAAGGATAAACAGAGATCTTGCATATACATGGGCACGCTGTGATTCAACTCTGACTCTTTCACTCTACAGCATACAGATTTATCGTCCAAGCTTACCCGAAGAAGACGGGTAGTTACAACAGTGCTGTTACTTCAAATGAAGAACAGTCAACAAGAAAGTCCCCATTCTGCTTGGAAGATAAGTCCGTATCTATTCCATGTCTCTCCTATTTGCAGTCACTTAATCTTAAAGGGGAAATCCACCACTTTTCAACCTCATATTCATTATGTCCAGCACCATTCCTCCAGCACCATGGCAGTATGATGCTATGAGGGTAAAACATTTTGGATTTCCCCTTTAAGCTTGGGAAGATAGAACTGTGTACTGTTTCACATAGAGTTGGCAACGGCCAAGGGATGTTGTCATTTACACTCCCGTGTCACCCTCTAATTCACATGACTTGCTCTCCGACTCCCAAGGAATAAAGCTCACGTCCAAAGGTAAAGACCACCTCTTTAACCTCTATGGATACATATAAAACCTGCCTCCTAAACATCCACTCTGTTCAGTCACGCTGTCAACATCCAACTGAATCTTGGCTGATCGGACAGAGACAGAGGGCTACATTCATTTTCCTGTTTCATACTCTTAAATAATATTTACAAGAAGCAGTTTATTACACGACTAGTTGCCATACTGGAGACATGTCCGTTTGTGTGCGTGTTCTATGTTTATGTGTGTCGGTGTGCCATGGGCTTGGAAAGAAGAAGTCTGGCTTGGGTCCCGATTGATTGTGGGCTTTTATAAGAATCCTCCATTCTGCAATGGAACGTCATACAGAGTCCCCCAGCCAGGGTTGCCAGATGCTGGTGCCAATGGCATCGTTCATTTGGCTGGTAGTGATTAGACTCGGACTGCATCGATCCAACAGTGTGAATGGCAACCCTGGTTCCCTTCAGTGTTGAGACTAGGCAGGCATTTGTCTCTTTGTATCTATGGAGGGACAGAGAGAGAAATGCTCTTTGAGATGGAATGTTCTGTGTATTCAAATTGTATTGTATTGTTAACATGAAGTGACTGAAAAGAGCTTTGTCAGGTTAAAACATGGGTAAATCCTACATTCAAGAATACTAGCATCCATCCCACCTCTTTATCAACCCTACCGGAATGAAGCACCTGTCTCTGTGTGGCCCAGCCAGGTCTGTCCTGTCTCTGTGTGGCCCAGCCAGGTCTGTCCTCTCTCTGTGTGACCTAGCCAGGTCTGTCCTGTCTCTATGTGGCCCAGCCAGGTCTGTCCTGCCTCTGTATGGCCCAGCCAGGTCTGTCCTGTCTCTGTATGGCCCAGCCAGTTCTGGCCTGTCTCTGTATGGCCCAGCTAGGTCTTTCCTGTCTCTGTATGGCCCAGCTAGGTCTGTCCTGTCTCTGTATGGCCCAGCCAGGTCTGTCCTGTCTCTGTATGGCCCAGCCAGGTCTGTCCTGTTCTGTGTGGCCCAGCTAGGTCTGTCCTGTCTCTGTATGGCCCAGCCAGGTCTGTCCTGTCTCTGTATGGCCCAGCCAGGTCTGTCCTGTCTCTGTGTGGCCCAGCCAGGTCTGTCCCATCTTTGTGTTTAAGTGCTCAGCCATGATGAATGTGGAACAGGACACAGCGGAGCATCCTGCTATTACCCCCCTGATAATGTATTACCTTTATCTGCTGTGGAGCAATTAACCCTGGCCCTGGGAATAGAGACTTATCAGTCCTTCATTAACTAGCAGGCCCCGCTGAATGTCCCCATCCCTCTCTGTCACCCACCTGTCTCCTGTCGACGAGGCTGTCTGGGCTAGGAGTGTGGGGCTCAGAGGGTGTGGAGGAGAGAATAGGCCAGTATGCTCTAAGTGGTACCCCGCTGAATGTCCCCATCCCTCTCTGTCACCCACCTCAGCCCTGTCTACAGGTTTGTCTGGGCTGAGCATCACAGTCCGTGTGTAGGGTGAGGACTGTGGAGGAGAGCCTGCCAGAGAGACAGGTTTTTATTTTTTTATTTTTTTTATTTCACCTTTATTTAATCAGGTAGGCTAGTTGAGAACAAGGTCTCATTTACAACTGCGACCTGGCCAAGATAAAGCATAGCAGTGTGAACAGACAACAACACAGAGTTACACATGGAGTAAACAATTAACAAGTCAATAACACAGTAGAAAAAAGAAAAAAAAAGTCTATATACATTGTGTGCAAAAGGCATGAGGAGGTAGGCGAATAATTACAATTTAGAAGATTAACACTGGAGTGATAAATTATCAGATGGTCATGTGCAGGCACTGGTGTGCAAAAGAGCAGAAAAGTAAATAAATAAAAACAGTAGGTAGGTAAAATGGGTGGGCTATTTACCGATGGACTATGTACAGCTGCAACGATCGGTTAGCTGCTCAGATAGCAGATGTTTAAAGTTGGTGAGGGAGATAAAAGTCTCCAACTTCAGTGATTTTTGCAATTCGTTCCAGTTACAGGCAGCAGAGAACTGGAAGGAAAGGCGGCCAAATGAGGTGTTGGCTTTAGGGATGATCAGTGAGATGCACCTGCTGGAGCGCGTGCTACGGGTGGGTGTTGCCATCGTGACCAGTGAACTGAGATAAGGTGGAGCTTTACCTAGCATGGACTTGTAGATGACCTGGAGCCAGTGGGTCTGGCGATGAATATGTAGCGAGGACCAGCCGACTAGAGCATACAGGTCGCAGTGGTAGGTGGTATAAGGTGCTTTAGTAAAAAAAACGGATGGCACTGTGATAAACTGCATCCAGTTTGCTGAGTAGAGTATTGGAAGCTATTTTGTAGATGACATCGCCGAAGTCGAGGATCGGTAGGATAGTCCGTTTTACTAGGGTAAGTTTGGCGGCGTGAGTGAAGGAGGCTTTGTTCCGGAATAGAAAGCCGACTATAGATTTGATTTTAGATTGGAGATGTTTGATATGAGTCTGGAAGGAGAGTTTACAGTAGCCAGACACCTAGGCACTTATAGATGTCCACATATTCTAGGTCGGAACCATGGTGGTGATGCTAGTCGGGCGTGCGGGTGCAGGCAGCAAACGGTTGAAAAGCATGCATTTGGTTTTACTAGCGTTTAAGAGCAGTTGGAGGCCACGGAAGGAGTGTTGGGGGGGGCTGTTGGCCAAGGTTGGAGTAGCCAGGAGGAAGGCGTGGCCAGCCGTTGAGAAATGCTTGTTGAAGTTTTTCGATTATCATGGTGACCGTGTTACCCTACCTCAGTGCAGTGGGCAGCTGGGCAGCTGGGCAGCTGGGAGGAGGTGCTCTTGTTCTCCATGGACTTTACAGTGTCCCAGAACTTTTTGGAGTTAGAGCTACAGGATGCAAATTTCTGCTTGAAAAAGCTGGCCTTTGCTTTCCTGACTGACTGCATGTATTGGTTCCTGACTTCCCTGAACAGTTGCATATCGCGGGGACTATTCGATGCTATTGCAGTCTGCCACAGGATGTTTTTGTGCTGGTCGAGGGCAGTGAGGTCTGGAGTGAACCAAGGGCTATATCTGTTCTTAGTTCTGCATTTTTTGAACTGAGCATGCTTATCTACGATGGTGAGGAAGTTACTTTTAAAGAATGACCAGGCATCCTCAACTGATGGGATGAGGTCAATATCCTTCCAGGATACCCGGGCCAGGTCGATTAGAAAGGCCTCCTCGCAGAAGTGTTTTAGGGAGCGTTTGACAGTGATGAGGGGTGGTCGTTTGACTGCGGGCCCGTAGCGGATACAGGCAATGAGGCAGTGATCGCTGAGATCCTGATTGAAGACAGCGGAGGTGTATTTGGAGGGCCAGTTGGTCAGGATAATGTCTATGAGGGTGCCCTTGTTTACAGATTTAGGGTTGTACCTGGTGGGTTCCTTGATGATTTGAGTGAGATTGAGGGCATCTAGCTTAGATTGTAGAACTGCCGGGATGTTAAGCATATCCCAGTTTAGATCACCTAACAGTTTAGGTCACCTAACAGAACAAACTCTGAAGCTAGATGGGGGGCGATCAAGGTAAGGCTATATATGGTGACTGTGGGAATACAGACAGTCCATCATTAGGCTCCTCTGAATGTCCCCATCTCGCATTCAGGTTAAGCCTGTTCCTGGGCTCCCATCTTGCTCTCTCCTCTATCTCCTCTCCTGGGCTGCGCTGTCTCCCCATTATCTCCCCTTCCTCCCTAAGTGTGCACATGTTCACTTTATGACAATGTCATATGTTACAATGTTTGATTGAATAACGGTTCTCTTTTACGTGAAAGGCTGAAACCACGAGGAAGGTCTCATATACCGCCTGCAGAAAAATCCTCCATGTACATGATTTCACACTCCTTTTGGATTGTAAGACTTGTATGAATGTCCTGCTTAATATAATGTTTGTGTCATCATTGCCAATCAACTGCATTATACATGAAAAAAACCCTTCAATTTCAACCAGTAAAAATGCTCTTTGGCTAACTTTGCTACAGCCTATGTCAATGAGCGTTAGCATTCTAGCTAGCAACTCCTGCATCCAAAATAGGTATTTTGCGAAGATCACAATCCAATATAATGTTAGCGACATTATAAGGGTATGATAACGCACAAAAGTGTTTTTGTTTAGAAGAAATAACTACTTATGTCTAGGCTATTTTGAATGGGCGCAGATGGCTAACGGCAGTGGTTTTCCCCCAACAGTGGCCGTTGCTCAGGGGACTACTTGTTTATGACGTGAATAGCGACTCAGGGTATGTGGAATGATATACAACCGGTACATTCTAGAACACAGTCCCTCCCTGGGTGATTGTTGATGCACTAGATGGGCCCAGATGACACGCAGCCCCAAGTGACATATGATGTGTATACACAGTAAGGACAGGGAGGAGGTTGTTTTTTCCTGTTGTCTCCTGTATACGGGCCACATAATGTATGTTCCGGGAGCCAGAGGACATTTTTCATGCGTTTTAAAAAACGAATACAAAGCCCTTGAGATGTCACTTCCTGTCAAGGAGGGAGTAGGAAGTCCGTACATAGAGTTATGGGGTACACTTTATGTCATGACATTGGAGCTGGAGTGGTGTATGGAAAAAAACATTGTGCACACACACACACACACACCACCTGCAGTGTTGGCTGCCCCAGCCACTGTGTTGTCACATTTTCCCTCATTCTCAGACAATTATATTTCTAATTATATTGTTTGCTCCCCAGAATGTTATAAGCATTATTTAATAAGAGGGGAAAATTGTGTAAATGTGAGTTTTGGATTTGTCTGTTGGTAATTCAGGTTTGGGGGAACGAGGGAGAGAGAGATGTATTTAAGATGTGATCATGGTATAACAGCACTTTGTTGGGGCTAAAACGCTGATGCCGATAAAGCACGCAATTGGAGAGATTAGAGACGTGTCACAGAAAGAACAGAGGAGGAAAGACATGGATGGAATACTAGAAGAGGAGAGAACAGACAATAAGACCAGGGGAAAAGGAAAGAGAACAGACAATAAGACAAGGGGAAAAGGAAAGAGAACAGACAATAAGACAAGGGGAAAAGGAAAGAGAACAGACAATAAGACAAGGGGAAAAGGAAAGAGAACAGACAATAAGACAAGGGGAAAAGGAAAGAGAACAGACAATAAGACAAGGGGAAAAGGAAAGAGAACAGACAATAAGACAAGGGGAAAAGGAAAGAGAACAGACAATAAGACAAGGGGAAAAAAGGAAAGAGAACAGAAAATAAGACAAGGGGAAAAGGAAAAGAAAGGGGAAAAGGAAAGAGAACAGAGACAAGGGGAAAAGGAAAGAGAACAGAACAGACAATAAGACAAGGGGAAAAGGAAAGAGAACAGACAATAAGACAAGGGGAAAAGGAAAGAGAACAGACAATAAGACAAGGGGAAAGGAAAGAGAACAGACAATAAGACAAGGGGAAAAGGAAAGAGAACAGACAATAAGACAAGGGGAAAAGGAAAGAGAACAGACAATAAGACAAGGGGAAAGGAACGACAAGAAAAGGAAAGAGAACAGACAATAAGACAAGGGGAAAAGGAAAGAGAACAGAAAATAAGACAAGGGGAAAAGGAAAGAGAACAGACAATAAGACAAGGGGAAAAGGAAAGAGAACAGACAATAAGACAAGGGGAAAAGGAAAGAGAACAGAAAATAAGACAAGGGGAAAAGGAACGAGAACAGACAATAAGACAAGGGGGAAAGGAAAGAGAACAGACAATAAGACAAGGGGAAAGGAAAGAGAACAGACAATAAGACAAGGGGAAAGTAAAGAGAACAGACAATAAGACAAGGGGAAAAGGAAAGAGAACAGACAATAAGACAAGGGGAAAAGGAAAGAGAACAGACAATAAGACAAGGGGAAAAGGAAAGAGAACAGACAATAAGACAAGGGGAAAGGAAAGAGAACAGACAATAAGACAAGGGGAAAAGGAAAGAGAACAGACAATAAGACAAGGGGAAAAGGAAAGAGAACAGACAATAAGACAAGGGGAAAGGAAAGAGAACAGACAATAAGACAAGGGGAAAAGGAAAGAGAACAGACAATAAGACAAGGGGAAAAGGAAAGAGAACAGACAATAAGACAAGGGGAAAGGAAAGAGAACAGACAATAAGACAAGGGGAAAAGGAAAGAGAACAGACAATAAGACAAGGGGAAAAGGAAAGAGAACAGAAAATAAGACAAGGGGAAAAGGAAAGAGAACAGACAATAAGACAAGGGGAAAAGGAAAGAGAACAGACAATAAGACAAGGGGAAAGGAACGAGAACAGACAATAAGACAAGGGGAAAAGGAAAGAGAACAGAAAATAAGACAAGGGGAAAAGGAAAGAGAACAGACAATAAGACAAGGGGAAAAGGAAAGAGAACAGAAAAAGACAAGGGGAAAAGGAAAGAGAACAGACAAGACAAGGGGAAAAGGAAAATAAGACGAGAACAGACAATAAGACAAGGGGGAAAGGAAAGAGAACAGACAATAAGACAAGGGGAAAGGAAAGAGAACAGACAATAAGACAAGGGGAAAGTAAAGAGAACAGACAATAAGACAAGGGGAAAAGGAAAGAGAACAGACAATAAGACAAGGGGAAAAGGAAAGAGAACAGACAATAAGACAAGGGGAAAGGAAAGAGAACAGACAATAAGACAAGGGGAAAAGGAAAGAGAACAGAAAATAAGACAAGGGGAAAAGGAAAGAGAACAGACAATAAGACAAGGGGAAAAGGAAAGAGAACAGACAATAAGACAAGGGGAAAAGGAAAGAGAACAGACAATAAGACAAGGGGAAAAGGAAAGAGAACAGACAATAAGACAAGGGGAAAAGGAAAGAGAACAGACAATAAGACAAGGGGAAAAGGAAAGAGAACAGACAGTAGAAACCCATTGAAGTGAAGAAAAATAAAGAAATAATTTCAGAGAACAGACGACTGATGATGAAGGCCTTTAAGCCTTCTCTCTCTCTCTACCTGGTTGCCCACACCACCTCTTCCTCCTCCTCTTCTCCTCCACTCCAAGCACCACTAGTTCCAATGTGATAAATCCTTCAGTGACATTTCAGCCACCGGCGGTGTCCCAAATGGCACCCTATTCCCTACAAAGTGCACTACTTTAGACCAGAGCCCTGCGGGGTCATTGGCCAAAAGTAGCACACTAGATAGGGAATAGGGTGCCAATGGGACACAGCCACCAAGTCCCACATAAACACACTCCTCTCACTGAAATGTCAGCGCTAAGCCGACAGGGCTGAATTAAAAACGAGCACAGCAAAGGCAGTAATGTCACCACACTTTACACTCCAACGCCATCAATCTTCATGACATTTAAGAGTACGAACATTCCAGCCACCATCTACAAGCCAGCCACCACTATCACACTGACTAGGACTTACAGTCCAGATCGGACGGGGGACAGAGACTGGGACAGGAAAATACATAACAAATCATAGCTTGCTCATATTGTTGGTGACTCAGGTGTTATGGTTTAGGACATAACACTCTTTAACATCCTTTGAGGAAAAGTTTGGGAAGTGGGTGCTGAAAAACTCAATTAAAGTAATTGATAAATCAGGAGATTTGTCTTCAAAGTAGTGGGTTTACTCCTGCATGACGCTATTCCCTTGTCCGACCAGTGCAAACAGAGGGCTATGTTCAATCTGTCTCGCTGAAGAAATGTGAAGGTCATTACTGATTGAGCTGACATATGCAGCGTTTACCGTGAATGCAGTCTCCACTCACGTGGGAATGTTGAATTTCAATTTCAATCACTGAATTTCACTGATACGGATTGACTAGAGCCCAGAGTCATGCTATGCTTCTATCTGATGTAACTCAATGAGGTTCTATCTGACGTAAGACAATGAGGTTCTATCTGACGTAAGACAATGAGGTTCTATCTGACGTAAGACAAGGAGGTTTTATCTGAGGTAAGACAATGACGTTCTATCTGGTGTAAGACAATGAGGTTCTATCTGATGTAAGGTTCTATCTGACGTAAGGTTCTATCTGATGTAAGACAATTAGGTTCCATCTGACGTAAGACAATGACGTTCTATCTGGTGTAAGACAATGAGGTTCTATCTGATGTAAGACAATGACGTTCTATCTGACGTAAGGTTCTATCTTCCGTAAGACGATGAGGTTCTATCTGACGTAAGGTTCTATCTGTCGTAAGACAATGAGGTTTAGAGTTGTTTTGAAGCCTATATCTAGAGGATGAGTTGTGTAAAAGTCTGCTGGGTGCATTACTTTATTTTGCCTCGGGATACTGTAAGGTAAGATTTAAAGATTTCCTTACGTCACTCTGATGAAATTTAAATGCCTCAGCAATGATATATTATTGATGGGATGATGTAGTACAGTTTTACTCTTTAATCAAAGATTTTTCGACTAATATTGCAAAGCTGGAACGGCGCTAAATTCCATGCAACAAGGACATGCGGATGGATACTGCAGTCCTTGTCATCAAAGTCCAAATGCAGCATAATAATGAAGTAGGAAACCTCACCTCCCAGGACATAATCCCTGTTTCCTCTCTTTTTCTTTTCTCCTCTCGCTGCATGTTGTTGTTCTATTGATTCCCAAATAAATAATTGAGAAAGTCTGCTAACTGCCCTTTTAAATTCTCCTCACTCTCTCTCTCCTCTTCCCCATCCCCTCCTCCATATCATCCCCACATCCCGCTCCTCTTCTCCTCGTCTCTACCCCATCCTTCACTGCCTCCCCAACTCCCCCTTCTCTCATCCCATCCTCTCCTCTCTCTCCATCCCCCTCTCATCTCTGCCTCTCTGTGTGCTGATGTGGATCCTACAGTGCTGGGAAGGGTTGTTCACTCTCTCTCTCTCTCTCCTCCCTCCATCTTCTCTGTCTGTATGCTGTGAAGGGTTGTTCAGGGGGAATGGGCTGCTCGCATGGCTGGTCAGCCTGGCCATACCATCCATCAGGAACACACGCTGTTGTTTTAGACTTCTGGTGGGAGCTGTCTCCTTGTCTCAGACTCTCTCTCACTCTTTTCTCCTTCCTCTATTCTTCGCTTGCTTACCAAAATCGCTCTCCTCTGTCTCTCTCTCTCTCCCTTTCTCTCTATCCTCTTCCTCTCTCTTTCCTCTCTCTGAAAATGTCTCTCCATCTTTCTCCTCCTTCCTCTCTCCTGTCTCTACTATACAATGTTGCTTGAGCACATAGCTGATAGGAATGTTCAAATCTGCTCTGGGCATTCTTCCTGTTCCTCCCACTAAATCAGTTTCCCAATGCTACACAATGCAGATGTCTAAAATCAGCCTTACCTAGCCTTAACTTTGCTTACACAGAAAGTAGTCATTGCCAGCATCAAAGCAATTTGTCTGTCAATATTGGGTCTTGTACAATATAACAGTGTATACAAGTTTATATGTAAGTGTGATATAGGCCCCCTGCACACAATACTAGGCAACAGAGTTTCTAAACCCAGAGGCGCAAAATCACAAGACTTCCGGGAGCGCTTGCGAAACAGACCAAGCAGAACAGGCCGGGGTTTAAGAAGTCAATGAGAGAAGTGAAAAATTCTTCCTTAGTTGTACATTTTCTCAATCTAAATGCACAACCTAGATTACAGCCAGTGTCTTAAGTGGATGAACATGTTATTACTCCAACCTCGTGAAAGTGACAAACCGACACGTTTTAATTTTTGACGGCCTGCTCACGAGCAGTTCGCCGATGACATGTTTCTACGAATGAGCTTAGCTATGACGTCGCCTACAAGTGTAATCTGGGATTTCTATCGGAGAAGCACATTCAGCTTCATATTGTACTGTCGTTATCTAGGCCTATACTAATATCTCCTTTTCACATGGCCTCCCATTGGTCACACACCATACCCTATCTACCTTCACCATCACTATTTAAGAGCTTACATTACATATAGATCACAGGACTACAGCATCATCTAAAACAGGAATGTCCTTCCCCACATCTGTCCCTAGGTTGCGTCCCTATTCCCTACATAGTGCACTACTTTTGACCCCAACCCTGGTCAAAGGTAATGCACTACAAAGGGAACAGGGTGGCATTTGTATAAACATTTATATTCCGCCCAAGTAAAACCCTCCGTGCTCGGACCAGAGCGGAGATAGCGCTTGACTCCATTTTATGGAATATAATCTGTTCAGTCAGAATGATAAATCTGTTTGTGCCTGTGGATATGAGAGTACCATGCAGGTGTGTGTGTGTGTGTGTGTGTGTGTGTGTGTGTCTGCGTATGCATGCTAGTGTAAGCCAATAGCAGCCACTGTTATTGCACTGCACACATCTCCTGCTTTTAACCCAGTTCATGATCCCGGGACTGGGGAGAGATGTACAGTATGTCTCTCTCTCTCCCTCTCTGTCTCTCTGGTTCGACTGCACTCTGCGACAGAAAATTGATATGGACTGTGACTTATTTCCGAGAGGGTATTGATATCGAAGTGTTTGATAGCATCGGCTGGCGTCTCTCTCTTCACGCCGCCGTTCCGTTGTGATGATGCCGGCACGCGTGTGCGTGTGAATCAGTGTGCATCACGGAGAGCTTTGACTCGAGTTGAGCACACTAGAGCCTTGTTCACACTGGCAGTTTGAAGTGACTCAAATCCCATTTACTGTATTTGCATATCCGAATAGAATCTGCTCTTTGTCCCACAGTCTGCACAGAGAAAAAGCACATGGGAAACGGATATTTCAAGCCACATTTTATAAATCAGATTCCTGGCCGTGTGACTTGTGTCTGGATGGTGTCATCTGATTTTGGCCTCTCAGTGGTTTTTAGACTGTTGTTTGGAATATACTGTTGCTTGCTAGCCAGCCTCTTGACAGTATGACACGAACATGTGGTAGATAACTAGCTTGTTAATTGTTTGCAAACAAATGAGTGAATGTGCTAAACAGCTACCTAGCAAGGACTCATTTTGAAAGTTGGATGATCTTATCCTTTGAGGCGTAAGAAGTGTTGTATGAATTCTGATGATTCAAAGCAACTGGACAGGTCCATGGCAGGCATTGTTGTCACCTTTGCTTGCTCCATACCTTCTGAGTGATAGGAAGCACAAGCACCACCACCAATCAGCCGACACCACTGCACACACACCCGTTGTTACTATGACAACTAGTGTAGACATGTCAGCAAATGAATGCTGTCTGAACACACAAATCTGATTGGGTCACTTGCTGTTTGGACAGTCATTAGTCCCAAACGGATTTGAAAAACAAAACTGATCGAAGCATTAAGGCCTGCAGTGTGAACAAGGCTTAACTGACCTGGCTGGCCTTGCTGGCTCAGTTACAGTATTCACTTTCTCTGACAGGAAGGGCCTGATATGGGCTGGTTGCTTTTGCTGAACCAACTGGAGGATCAAGCCTCAAACTTTCCTATAACCGAAGTTCAGAAGGGGAAGCATGTATTTACTTTCCCTACTGTAGGGCTGGGCAGAATGGGGGAACCTAGCTAGAGTAACTAGAGGTCAAGCCATGAAACACATCCTCTTTCTTACAACTAAAGCTGAACAGTTCAGAAGTTGATGCTTGCAGTGTAGCCTTCAGTCAAGCTTATTGTATGATATACCTTCAGTCAAGCTTATTGTATGATATACCTTCAGTCAAGCTTATTGTATGATATACCTTCAGTCAAGCTTATTGTATGATATACCTTCAGTCAAGCTTATTGTATGATATACCTTCAGTCAAGCTTATTGTATGATATACCTTCAGTCAAGCTTATTGTATGATATACCTTCAGTCAAGCTTATTGTATGATATACCTTCAGTCAAGCTTATTGTATGATATACCTTCAGTCAAGCTTATTGTATTATATACCTTCAGTCAAGCTTATTGTATGATATACCTTCAGTCAAGCTTATTGTATTATATACCTTCAGTCAAGCTTATTGTATGATATACCTTCAGTCAAGCTTATTGTATGATATACCTTCAGTCAAGCTTATTGTATGATATACCTTCAGTCAAGCTTATTGTATGATATACCTTCAGTCAAGCTTATTGTATGATATACCTTCAGTCAAGCTTATTGTATGATATACCTTCAGTCAAGCTTATTGTATGATATACCTTCAGTCAAGCTTATTGTATGATATACCTTCAGTCAAGCTTATTGAAACCATGATTTACAAACAAAATTAATTATTAGTGAATTAGGGAGAGGATAGAAGAGATTTTAGCAGCTCCCATTTAGTGTTTACACTTCTGTACATTATATATGCCTATATCTTTTATTTTAATGCATACTTTATGAGTGTGAGAACCCATTATAGCAGAAATCTAAGGGACATCCTTTTACTCTGGTGAATTCTCCCAACCTTGACAGCTTACATCCCCATCTGTCTCACGTACATGTGCTTTGTGACAGTCAAAAGGCTTGCCTTTCTGCCTCTGGCTCCCAGCTACCACTCACACACCTTGTTCCAGCCGGTGTTACAAGACAATCCACTGATGCACTGATGCTCTCCCATCTCCTCGCGATCGCAGATCAGTCCCACCTCACACAAGCCTTCTGCCTGCCCACCGGCACTCCCTAGCCCTAATGGCGTTGCTTTGTTACTGAGATAGTGTCTTGTTCTGTTCATCAACGACTTCTTCCAACAGCTCTTAACGTGACAGCCCACCACCACCGCGCCATCCTTCATTAAGCTTAGTGCCTCACTCCCATCGTTATATCAGGCAGAAGAGAACAATGAAATGTTAGCCTAGCGTAGAGTTTCACTCCCCTAGCTACTTTCTCACACTGAGATATCACTAAAATATTTAGCGCCCAGACTAACTCGACGCTACGGTAACATCACCCTTGGTGTCTTCTGCCTAGTAGGAGTTATTGGCTTGGCAGTGGGAATCAGGGGAATCACACAGAGCCTGATGTGTTTATAATCTGATTATTCATTTCAAATATATTTTTCTCTGCTTGATCAATGAGTTGAGCTGGCTTTATCCAGAAATGGCGCTTTGTTCCCTATGTAGTGCACTACTTTTGATCAGGGCCCATATTATGGCTCTGGTCAAAAGTAGTGCACTATGTAGGGAATAGGGTGCAATTTCGGACACTGGTACAAAAGTATTTTTGTCTGCTCGATCAATGAGATTATCTGTCATTGCAAATCATAGTAATGGCAGCTACAAAAGTAGTGCACTATATAGGTAATAGGGTGTTATTTCAAATGCACCCTCAGCAATGCTTTTCTCCTGTTGATCAATGAGATGAGCAGGAGTCTATCTATCCCAGCATGCATCAATAACAGAAAGCAGCAGTAGGGAGCTTTCAATCAACAACTGGCCCTGAATGATGTCATTCTACCTTCCTGTGGGAAGATTCCAGAGGAAAAAGGGCCATAATCAGAACATGATAAAAGTCAAGTAATTTTCATTCTCTCTCTCTCTCTCTGTGAAATAATTTCCATTCCCCTTTTCTCACTCTATGAGACGGCACTCTTACTCTCTTGCTCTCTCTCTCCAAGACGCTAACGCTATCTTACATGCCCTAAGGTTGTTGCACTGCACATATTCACATCTCCAAACTGTTGCTCCCTAGAGCAGAGCACGCTTTATGGCAGCATATGCTTTCACAGATCCAGGGATGAAAGTAGATTTCATTTCTGACCGGTACGGGACAGCCAAGTGCACGCAGACATTTGTTTTTATACTACAGAAATGACAGGGTAGCCTACTCTGCTGACACTGACAAACAGATCAATAAATACGATGTTGTCTGATCCATATAATCGGCCTACGAAAAGGGGCGAAAGAAAAGCACATTTTTTCCCCATTAAAATAACATCAAATTGATCAGAAATACAGTGTAGACATTGTTAATGTTGTAAATGACTATTGTAGCTGGAAACGGCTGATTTTTTAAAACAAATATCTACATAGGTGTATAGAGGCCCATTATCAGCAACCATCAATGGCACGTTGTGTTAGCTAATCCAAGTTCATAGTTTTAAAAGGCTAATTGATCATTAGAAAACCCCTTTTTAATTATTTTAGCACAGCTGAAAACTGTTGTCTGATTAAAGAAGCAATAAAACTGGCCTTTAGACTAGTTGAGTATCTGGAGCATCAGCATTTGTAGGTTTGATTACAGGCTCAAAATGGCCAGAAACAAATAACTTTCTTCTGAAACTAGTCAGTATATTATTGTTCTGAGAAAAAAGTCAGCCATATCAGCTATATATTTTTGAAAAGGCAGTAAATGAGGCTGAATGAACTGTTTCACTGCCAGACAAGGCTCTGCTGATAGCCAGGTGTAGCAGTGGTAAGGTGTTGGGACTGCTGTTGGGACTATGCTGTTTGTGGGCACCGTTTGTCACCGTTATAGTGCAATTCATGTATTGTTTAGTGTTGTGTAGTGGCGTTGCTGACATGCATCCCACCAAGATTTACATGCTAAAATCGCCACTGATTGTAATTACATTATTTGATTGTCATTAGGCATTCACTGAATTGATGCATCCACTGTTGTCCACGTGCGCCTCGGCCACTTAATTTCAATTTAAGGGGCTTTATTGGCATGGGAAACATATGTTAACATTTGTCAAAGCAAATGAAATAGATTTTAAAAAACAAAGTGAAATAAACAATCCCTCCCTTGTCTGCGAGCGTCTCGGCCACTCATCTCCACCTTGACAAAGTGTAAGTGTTCTTTTCAAACACGAAGGCAATTTGGAGCGTATGCCATCCGGTTTCCAATCAATTCGCTCATTCTTCGTGTGGCTGACATGCAGCACTGTGTAATAATGGTGTAAAGACTATATATTTTGGGGGGCATGTTGTATTAATCGTGATAGGCTGATGTTTTACAGGTAGGGGAGACCGGGGATGGTTGTAGCACGGGACAGTTATAACACTCTCAATATCTCCAATCAGGAACAAGCTAACATCATGTGACTCCCTGTGTACATGCGCAGTTTATCCTCAAACCTCGGGAAGAAACAAGACCCTGTGATAAACTGACAAAAATCTGATGTTGAGGTAAGATAGTAATTTTTGTTTTTCCGATGTCATCAACCGTTTTGTTCTTAGATTCACCAAACTTATTTCAGGGTTATAACCAGTTTGTGTAGATATATTTGATGTAAGTTAGCAATTCTAAAGTTTTAACATTTAGCTCAAATTGGAGCTAGCTAATGGCTGCAAGGGTCAGGGTTAGTTGTGGTCTGGCTGCAGTGCTGGGAATGCAAATTAAGGGCCCACCAAGCCTGTACCCCAGGACCACTATACCACTGTCACAACTGTGACTCTGAGTGAACATGTCCAACATTCACACACACCACTGTTCCATCTCTCTCAACACACACACACACTCAAAACATTCAGTTGTTGTCAGATGTTGTAAGTTGAGAAGGGACAGTTATTGGAGAGTACAAATAATATACATTTTATGATTTGTATTATGACTATTATTTCTGCCACACAAAATGTTAAACATGGCAGTGTTGTTCTCGATAAAGGCTTTCAGTATGTTGTTGCATGTCCTGATTTAAGCATGATTTTAAAACTGTTACATTTCACCCCAAGCCCCGTTACAGCTGACCTGGGAGCTGGGGTAAATTGTAACCTTTCACTCCTTGTATTTGAGACAAGGTCACACCTTGTCTGTTTGATTTAGAGAGATAATACCTATACCAATTTGTATCAGGCAGAAGTTGTTCCTATCACATTTTGAATGTAGTAGCTCCAACAATATCTGAGAAATTGACAAGAGTGTTACAGGCATCCCCGGTCTCCTCTACGGGTACCCAGGTCTCCCCTACGGTGTACCCGGGTCTCCCCTACAGTTTACCCCTACTATTTGTTTTGCCTGGACACCATACTGGACCATACCGCCTTACTTTAACCCCTGCTCCTATGACAAATGCCACGTTAAAGATAAAAACATCTTCAAACATATTCATTTGATTTTGACCCACAATAACAGTACACATCAGCAAAAGGTCACGTTAAGCACAAAAAAAGCGGGAAAAATAGCATGTCTGTGTGCAACACGCCAACACCTGTAGGGAAACGCTGCTTGTGTCATTAGCTCCTCAGTTGTTTCATGTGTGATGTTGTTCACATTCCGTTTTGATCTCTGAACTTTATTAGAACACCTTTTAAACATTTGCTGTCACATTAATGTGATGCGCCTCAGGAGAGACAGTGATACCCCTGTCGTTGTCTCACTGTCACGTTTTACATGTGTTGGATGAGACCTAGGGGTTTGCTTCATGTCAGAGATAGTGAATAAAACTAATCTGCAAGATGTGGCTCATGTACATTTAGAAACTCTTCACACCCCTAAAACACACACTCCTCACAGATGTGACACGCAGGGCGGACGCACGTACTGTATACACACAAGCACGCACACACACGCAGACACACTCCTCACAGATGTGATATCACACTCACTAAGCAGACACAGACACACACACACACTCTCTCCTTCCAGACACCATGGACTAATTATCCGGCATGTTCGAAGTCTTGTGGGATCGTCGTGAGATCTTAGTGTCCCTTTGATCTGGGCCTGTCAGAGGCTCAGTACACCCTGTGATCGTGTGTGATGATAGAGGCCCGGGAGGATCACACAGAACCCCTATTCTGTGCTGATGACGAAGGATGGGAAGACGATCACAGAATCCCCAAGTGGTTCTCTCTGGTCAGACCTCCACAAACGACGGTGGCATCATTCATCGCACAGCACATTGAAAGAGGATTGTTTGACTGTTGGTGAGGTCCCCTGTTTTCTAGATGTATTATCTCTGGAAGGCAAAGGGGAAGCCGAATCTCTGGCTACTGCATATTGTGTTTGAGGTGGTTTGTTTTATATCTACACATGGTTGCCTGCCTCTGAGACATATGGTACAGTATTTGTTTAAGGCCTGAACTCTCTCCACTCTCTGTCAATAGGCTGAAAACAGGAGAGTTGCCACATGCATAGTGTACGCGTCTCTGGTGCTCAACAGCTGATGACGGCAGGTTGATTCTTCAGTTAAGTCATGGAAAACATGTGGAAGCAACTTCAGGTAATTAGACAAATACTTAAGAGGGTGAAGCTGGGGTGATTATTAAACAACTGTGGGAATGACTTAACTGTTTGACTGCGCTATCACTTGAATTCCGGTGTAATTTACGCTTCGTTTCCAGAGTAAGATGCAATTATGGCTACTTAAACGTGCATAAATCATGAAGAAGGACATGTGTTACAAGGATTTCGTGACAACTCATGTCATAAACTGTTTAGTGTTTAAGCATAGAAATCCACACAATAATGAGACAAGATTTAGAGAGAGCTCTTTTATTTCAAAAGAAAAGCAGTCAGAGAAAAATGTACCAACAAAAAAAAAGAAAAATCCACAAAAATGTAAAAGCGAAAGACAAGAAGGCATGGTATTTACAACAGAGGACATCTTTTTTTGGTGTTACAGATTTCATCAAATCACAACGACTAACTCTTGGTGCTCTTCTTTCACTTTTTTTTTGTGGAAAGTAAAAACGACCGTAGCAATTTAATGTTCATAGATGGACAGAACGTTTGAAGAGTCCCCTAGGCAGGAGTATAGATAGATGGCTAAGGCACAGAGTTTCCCCCTGAAACTTTAGGAAACTTTGACGTTTCCCCAGAAGCTTTGGGAAACGTTGAGTTCAGAGATGTTTGTGCAACAGTTGCTCAACAATACATTCCAGCAGAGAGAACAACAATCTGTCATGATGTTCTCTGAAAGGCGAAGAATAATATTAAAAGCTTTACCCAATTCTGAGTCATTCCTTACTCCTTAGATCTGTCCAAAACATTGAAACAGGTTATGTACCTAAAATCACTCTGTGGCCAACTAGCAACAAGTAACACTAGCTATCTGTTATTCTTTTACTATTCCACTTCATAATCTTTCCACACTGCATCGGTATTTACATAGAATGAGTTTTAAACATATTTTCAATACAAAATATTTATGTACATTTTCTTCATTTTTTTGTAACAAAATAGGACTTTTACACCGAGTAACATATTTCAATTCACTTCTCGAGAATGATAATTGTACTTTTGAACAATGGGCAAAGTATTCGTCAATTTCAGTATTAGTTTCAATGTGACAATGGCACTGCCAGTAAAAGGAGGTCTGGGTCATATCTGTATCTAGCTGTTATGTTATTAGCTAGCTAGCTAATACAGAGAAATAGTAATGGTGTCTTTTTGTAGGCACTAAATCCGCCATGTTTTGTTGGACAAAGCCTATGGGAAAATGAATGGCATTTTTGAAGGGTTTTTGGATAAACACTGAAAATAAGGTCTGTGGTAAACACAGGCTTAGGAGATCTTATACGTTTTGTTCTAGGAGATAATCTTCATCAGCTAACGTCACTTTGTGAATTTTGATGCATTTATGTAATAAAAAAAGCACATAAAGGCTTCATATTGAATAAAGGGCATAATAACTGACTGCTATTATCTCATAGAACAAAACGTACAAGATCTCCTAAGCCTGTGTTTACCACAGACCTTATTTTCAGAGTTTATCCAAAAACCCTATTCTTTCCCCATAGGAAAGGCTGAAAAAACCAGAGGTAACTCACTTCTGGGTTTTAGCACTAGAAGCTGGTGAGCCCTATATAGGCAAAATTGCCCTTCTTTGTAACCATGGCAACAACACACAACAGTTCAAGTTTGAGTGACAGGACTGACACTTATTAGGATCGATACATCCAACAGGGTCCAAGGTGAACTTGGGCCATTGATTAACTCACTAATGATCGCTGATGAGCCCTGGTGAAAACATTCACTTAGCACATTTGACTGCCAAATCATGTTGACAATCACAGATTGGATTCTAAATTGGGACCAAATTAGGTTGTGAGGAGAATTGAGTTGAAGCCAAACAAGTGAAGCGGCAGATCGTAGTTACCCTCCATGGTGATTGGAGAAGGGGGCACTGTGCTATAGGCTATGTTTGAACTGTTGTCAACTGAGAGAGAGTCTTGATGGCAGCAAAATAACTTAGCATGTAGTAGAACAGGTGAAAACCAAAGTTTCCTGGGCCCAATCCAACAGTTCCTTGATCAAGATACAAGATATAATTCACTATTTGTTTCCATTTTTGCCACACCATGAACAGCATCATCAATCACTAACATCCTGGTACTGACACGGAACCGAGTAGGAAATGTAACATCGCCACGAAATGACTTCAACACACACGTTGGAGAGTTTTTGGAGTGTTTCTGTCTTTTTTTGTTAACTTCTCTGTTTGGGGAGGTTGTCAGGAGGAAGCTGTGACCTTTCAGTCCTGGGTGCTTCCCCGTGTGATGAAGACTTTGCAAACAGTCGACGAAAGAACCAAGACAGGAAGAGCTATTCAGACCGGACATCACGGACACACAGGCGGGCATTAGGTTTGTTGCGCCCAAAATAGGTATACAGGTTCATTGGGGCATTTGCCTTTGTAAATAAAGGCAGTTTCTCTTTACAAAAAAATGTTTATCGAGCTGCCAAAGCAGCGTTGTAGTCATTTAGTCATTGACTAAAAATATTCTGTATTTATATAAACTTATAAATAAATAGCAACTTGTGGACAACTCACTCCATTCACTCGACAATAACTTTGAGACATATTCTGTTTCATACTTGCAACATAAACTGTCGTTAAAAACAAATTAACAAAAATTCTTAGAAAAGGAAATGATAAAATAAGCTTGAGAATTTCTGTTTTCTTGCGAAAGCACAGCTGATATACTTTCATTTCAAGTTCCAGGCTGTCCAGTATGGAGTGATATCAGTGCCAATAGGAACTGAATCTAGTTTCAATCATTCATGAATTGAATTCAACTTCTACTGGCACAAATGCCACTCCATAGTCCAGTCACACCAACACACCTTTCTCCTGTTCAGGCACTGAAAGTCAATAAGTAGTGCTGTGCCATAGTAGTGCTGTGCCATGTCAGTCATACGCAAAGATCGAGGCAAGGAATTTTGCTTTAAAAAAAAAAAAGATACATCTTCGCGACACCCTCCGAGGTTGCGGTTCAGTCTCTCCCCCTATATGTAGGCCAAACCAACCTTGAGAAGCAGGCCTCGTATTCACAAATCACCTCAGAGTAGAAGTGCTGATCTAGGACCAGGTCCCGCCCTGTCTATATAATCATATTCATTATGCTTTAAAAGAGAAAACTGATTCTAAATCAGCACTCGTACTCTGAGAGGCTTTGTGAATACGGGCCCAGAACTTGGTCCACTACCAGTGTCGACTATCCTGTTCCACCTGAACACTGACTTCTGACTGACTTCACAATCGCTCTTCCATTTAGCAGCAGACTAGGCGGCCTTACTAGGTGCTTGGCAAAGCAACATTTGTCTCCACGTCGGACACAGCATCAATCACAGTAAACTCAGCGGCGAGATTAAAATGAATACATTGGGAAACAGAACACGACAAAGCCAGCAGAAACCCCAAAGAGGAACACTTCAGGAGTCTGAAACTTGCACGACACCACAGAACCTTCCCTAGATATTCTCTTCCTCTTCAACGTTCCTTCAACCTCAAACCAACCTTAAAAGAAACACAACTTCCGTCTTTTCTCTCCTTATGTGATCCATTACGTCGACTGAAAAATACAAATAAAACAAAAAGGAGATTTAAAAAATAAATTATTTAAACTTAAGACCTGCAGTGTGGCCTCCTGTCCAGCCGGAGGCGCCACTGCTACCTGATGCGCCCGTCGGCCTGCGGCGGGACCAGCTGGGACTTGGGGTCCGGGCTGAGCGAGCTCCAGGGGGTCTTGGCGCAGGTCTGCATGACGGGGCAGGATGTTCCAGGTCCCCCTGTCATGGAGGTGGAACACACGTCCCCAGCCTCCCACATCGCACCCACCAGGCCGTCTACCCAGTGCTCCAAGGTGGGGCCAGTCAGGGCGGCGTTGCGCTTAGCCTGCTCCACCTGACCCAGGTGTACAGGGATGTTGAGCACGGGGTTGAGGCCATGGAAGCTCTGCTCCATATAACTGTTCTTGGCTGGTCCGTTGTGGAGCTTCAGCGTGTCCTCTGGGGGAGGGAGGGAGAGCGAGAGCGAGATGAAGCGAGAGAAAGAGGGGGACAAAAATGGATTGTTAATGTTTTATGGTGAGACTGTCCTGGAGATAGTGTTCATAAATGGATTGTTCATGTTTTATGGTGAGATGTGTTCATAAATGGATTGTTCATGTTTTATGACGAGACTGTCCTGGAGATAGAAAATGGATTGTTCATGTTTTATGGGATTGTTCATGTTTTACAAAATAAATGGATTGTTAATGTTTTATGGTGAGACTGTCCTGGAGATAGTGTTCATAAATGGATCCTGGAGATAGTGTTCATAAATGGATTGTTCATGTTTTATGGTGAGACTGTCCTGGAGATAGTGTTCATAAATGGATTGTTCATGTTTTATGGTGAGACTGTCCTGGAGATAGTGTTCATAAATGGATTGTTCATGTTTTATGTAAATGGATTGTTAATGTTTTATGGTGAGACTGTCCTGGAGATAGTGTTCATAAATGGATTGTTCATGTTTTAGACTGTCCTGGAGATAGTGTTCATAAATGGATTGGTTTTATGGCGATTGTTGTTCATGTTTTGTTTTATGGTGAGACTGTCCTGGAGATAGATAAATGTGTTCATAAAGGGATTGTTCATGTTTTATGGTGAGACTGTCCTGGAGATAGTGTTCATAAATGGATTGTTCATGTTTTATGACGAGACTGTCCTGGAGATAGTGTTCTAAATGGATTGTTCCTGTCCTGAGATAGTGTTCATAAATGGATTGTTCATGTTTTATGGTGAGACTGTCCTGGAGATAGTGTTCATAAATGGATTGTTCATGTTTTATGGTGAGACTGTCCTGGAGATAGTGTTCATAAATGGATTGTTCATGTTTTATGGTGAGACTGTCCTGGAGATAGTGTTCATAAATGGATTGTTCATGTTGGAGATAGTGTTCATAAATGGATTGTTCATGTTTTATGGCGAGACTGTCCTGGAGATAGTGTTCATAAATGGATTGTTCATGTTTTATGGTGAGACTGTCCTGGAGATAGTGTTCATAAAGGGATTGTTCATGTTTTATGGTGAGACTGTCCTGGAGATAGTGTTCATAAATGGATTGTTCATGTTTTATGGTGAGACTGTCCTGGAGATAGTGTTCATAAATGGATTGTTCATGTTTTATGGTGAGACTGTCCTGGAGATAGTGTTCATAAATGGATTGTTCATGATGCTGTCCTGGAGATAGTGTTCAAAATGGATTGTTCATCAATGGGGAATCTAAATGTTGTTCAGGCAAAGTGTTCATAAATGGATTGTTCATGTTTTACCACTTTGACTTGATTGTAAAGGGTGGAATGGAACTGTGAACTCATTTGATGAGACCAAACTTTGTGTTACTGGTTAATCACATGCTATTGATTTCTCTAGGGTAAGCCTAAGCCACAAAGTGGGAGACTGCACCAAGTGTCTCAATGACTGCACTTAGTGTCTCTTTATGAAGCCATTGGAAGCTAGGGGGCAGATCGGACCATCTTCTCACACACCATATATTTATAAGCCCCTTCATTCGGGGTGACAGGGTAGCCTAGTGGTTAGAGCGTTGGACTAGTAACCAAAAGGTTGCAAGTTCTAATCCCCGAGTTGACAAGGTACAAATCTGTTGTTCTGCCCATGAACAAGCAGTTCCTTCATTGAAAATAAGAATTTGTTCTTAACTGACTTGCCTACTTAAATCAAATTTAAATCAAATAATTGCCCAAGCCACAAATTGGTAAAACAACTGTTCCTTGTGTCTTTTTACAAAGCCATTGGAAGCTAGGGGGCAGAGACGAGACCATTACCTCATCCCTAAAACTCCTCCACCCTGAAGGTAAAGCTGTACATTCCTCAGTGCTCCTAACACCGGGGCGCTTGCCGTCCCTCCTCAGCCTGGCTATTGTACGCTAGCCCAGCTCTCCTCTCCTCTCTCTCTCGCTCTCTGCCAGTGCCGGGGTTCGCACCCTGCCGTTAGCCGCTAGCGTTTTCACAGGCTAGCAACAGAGATGCAGTCAGACACCTGGTTGTTCTGCCAAGCTTGCCACTGCCCGGTGCCAACTACCGACTTTATTGTGGTAGCGGTGTGTGTGTGCTGCCAGTGTGTGTGTGTGCTGCCAGTGTGTGTGTGTGTGTGTGAGGGCCCACGGTGCCAGCGCTAAGCCAGGGCAACAACAGAAGACACACCATAAAGGCTACATGCAGTAGAACGACCTGGAGATATTCAGGGTTGTAAATCTGTATGGGAAGGCTAGAGGCTGTTAGAGCAGGTGGAGAGGAGGCCAAGGCTGCAGGATTACTGTGCCACCACGACCTTCAGGACTATGGGATCTAAGGACATCTAACCCCATCCAACAGGAGTAGGAGCCGGAAGGCTGCTTTCCCAGACACTAAAAAGGATTCTCAATTGAAAGTGCTTCTTTGTCCAAGACCAGGCTTAATCTGTGTCTGGGAAACTAGCCCATAAAGGTTTTTATCCTCAGCACTGTCTCAATGGATAACTACTGTACTGTAGTCCATATAAGGCTGTTTGATACTGAAGCGCACAGGTTTCCATAGTTTCTATGCTGCAGTGGATCTAGTTTAGGACTACTGTTTGCACTATGGGCCAACTGGTCTATTTTAACCACTCAAGCTGATCCAAAAAGTTTGGTGTAAAACAATCTAAAGTAGAGCTCAGTGTCGCTTCACTTGGGTAATAAAACATTTCAACAGTATAACCTCAGAGAGCATAACAGTACGTTTCAGGATTTATCTTCCATAAATAGTGGAGAAAGGCAGTCGATTTACCCTCATCTCCAATGCTAATGTGAATTTAGCATTCAGACTATGTGCTAGTACAGAGTTTGGAGTTTGAGGGGAAGTGAAGTTAATAAATTTTCTCTTCCCATCAACAGCGATTTACAACTGAGAGAAAAGCAAACAAGCGAACTATCAAACGAACAAAAACACTCATGAACAATTGATGAATATTTTAGCTTCCTCTCTCCTCACTCTCACACATGGCCCCAAACCCCACGACGCGTCAGGGCAAAGCCTGCTAACTTTTATTTGTTGATTCTGTTCATAATTAAAAATGGTCTCAGTGCGATTATAAAACAGGCTGTGAATATGCCCCCACACCGAGGTTAGCATCTCAACTCTCGGGTGACTTTCACAGCAGCCGATTACTCTAGCTAAAACAATAGGGGTCCTGGTCCCTTATAGTTAACACAGGCAGATTGATTTAATTGTGTAATTGTGTTCCTCGGCGTGATATGGAGGTGTTTAACATACTGTTTAGTATGTATGAGAAACACTGAGGGTGATTACGGTCGACCTGGTGACAAACAACTGGGGCTTCCAACGGCTCAGAGGGTTGATTAGAAGGAGCATCGTAAACACAGCAGGGCCTCATGGGAAATGTGCTTTTGTGTTTGTGTGTGTATCCATGATAGGCCTATAACATGACAAGACACACTGCATCAATTATATCACATACATCACAGACTGACACTCATGTGACTTGTAGACCTGCACTACATATTGGCCTATCTCTTACCTTGCTGTACAGGCTAGTGCTTGTTATAAGCCAGTGGTGTGTGTGTCTGTGTCTGTACTCTTACCTTGTCTTATAGGCTGATGCTTCATATAAGCCAGCGGACTAATCAGAAACCTTGTCTCGGCCACGGGGCTCCAGTGATGCAACACCCGTATGGTCCACACCCCAGGCCTGAGAGGCTGGTTCAGGGGGGGTCTGTAGTGGGTGTACTCTGCGCTGGCGTCGATCAAGATATCGTAGGTGGCAGCGATGACGTTGGTGGGGTCGATCCACACCACGGTGGCGGTCACGTTGGGGCCCTTGGACCACCGCTGCATCCCGACTGTCTCATCCATGGGACCCATCAGACCACCGAAGTTACGGAACATGCGCTCTTTGGCATCCCACTCTGTGCCGATCTGAGAGAGGGATGGAGGAAGGGACGGAGGGGGGAAGGAGAGAGAAAAGGGAGTGTGTTATTAATTCACTGGATCTGAAATGTCCAACCGTATAATGTATTTCATGCATACTTTGCATACAACATTAACTGAGGCAAATGAAGAACAGAAAAATAGGCTGAATGTGAATTCGTCTCTACACTGTAATGTCATAGGAAATTGTAGTTGTGATATAATATGTATCCCACACCATTCATACAACCATCATGGATCATGTCTACTGTACAGACTAGTGATTTCCAGTGCGTACAGATGTGGGATCTTAATTTGATCACCCAGGTTTAAAAAGGCTTTCCACTTTGACATTTTCAGACTTGATTTTCCCACAGGAATAATGCTGTAGCAAACGGGTTCAAATTAAGAGCCTACATCTGTATACTAGTCTCACTTCATCTGTAATGTCAGCATTGGTGTGCAGCTTCAAACATTAGTACAGCCATTACCTATCTATCATGTCTACAGTAGTGCATTATGTGATTTCCAGCATGTCTCATAAGGCTTTATGTAGACTTTCTATGTGTATAGGCTTATACAGGATTTCCAGTATGTCTACGTAAGATAGTCTCAGTTGATGTGTAATGTGAGTGTTGGTTTGCAGCTTCCTGTGTGATCGATAGACAGGCCGACTGAGGCAGCAGTGTATATGTTGAGTGAAGAGCGAACACCCTGACTAACTCTCTGGGGGGCTGGGGATCAATCTATAACAACACAGACAGAGACATGGAGAGAGAGAGCAAGACAGAGAAAGTGGCAAGAGAGAGAGAGAGACAGACAGAGAGACAGAGAGACAGAGAGACAGACAGACCAGACAGACAGACAGGAAGATGAAAAGCCCCAACTCCATTTAATGCGGTTAAGACTATTGCTGGAGGGAAAAGAGAGAGGTGAGAGATGAATAACTTAGATACTGAGAGAAATAGAGGGAGATGGAGAATACAGGCAGAGAGAGAACATGTTGAAATAAATTGAATATGCAAAACATTAGACTGACCAGGTGAATCCAGGTCAAAGCTATAATCCCTTATTGATGTAATTTGTTAAATCCACACGGGTTAAATAATCATTTTTAAGCCTCAAGACAATTGAGACAGGGATTGTGTTTGCGTGCCATGCAGAAGGTGAATGGGCAAGACAAAAGCTTGAAGTGCCTTTGAACGGGGTATAGCAAGTAGGTGCCAGGGACACCGGTTTGTGTCAAGAACTGCAACGCTGCTGGGTTTTTCACGCTCCACAGTTTCCCATGTGTATCAAGAATGGTTCACCACCCAAAGGACATCCAGCCAACTTGACACAAATGTGGGAAGCATTGGGGTCAACATTGGACAGCATTCTAATGGAACGCTTTCGACACCTTAGGTGTTCATAATGTTTGGTATAAGGTACTCAGAGAGAGGACTATAAATAGCGAGATGTATGGACAGAGAGTGTAGGAGGACAGAGATAGTGAAGGAGGACAGAGAGAAAGAGGATGCAGATTAATCTAAGGCGCTTGTAGAAACATGAGGAGGGAAGATGACAAGGGTTGATGAGGAAGGATGATGATGAGGAGGGATGATGATGAGGAGGGATGATGAGGAGGGATGATGATGATGGATGATGAGGAGGAGGGTTGATGATGAGGGATGATGAGGAGGAGGGATGGTGAAGGCTTGAGGATATGCTCATCCTTACTCCCAGTGATTAACACCAGACCACAGATCAATGGGCTGACTGGAACACTCCACTCAATATTAGGCCGACTGAGAAATGAGTCTATACACTATAAATAGACTCAACCTCCATAGAGAAATTAGTTGTGTGTGGTGTGTGTGTGTGTGTCACGATGTCAGAAAACATCAACTGTGAGAGGATCTTGGCTTTCCCTTTAATTCACTCTTCACATTAATGTGTGTGTGTGTCTGCGTGTGTGTGTCTGCGTGTGTGTATTTTGTACTTTGTAAAGTGAGTTTTGTAAAGTGATGGACTTTTGTAATTAAATGTTGTAATTTAACTGACCTCTATTCTCTCTTTCAAAACTACATTTTCCTTGTGTTTGTGTGTATGTGTGTGAGTGTTTGTGTGTATGTGTGTGAGTGTTTGTGTGTATGTGTGTGAGTGTTTGTGTGTATGTGTGTTGTTTGTGTGTATGTGTGTGAGTGTTTGTGTGTATGTGTGTGAGTGTTTGTGTGTATGTGTGTGAGTGTTTGTGTGTATGTGTGTGAGTGTTTGTGTGTATGTGTGTGAGTGTTTGTGTGTATGTGTGTTTTCACACTGCCTGAGCCATAAGTGGATCTTGCCAGCCTGTGATGCACTTCCGTAATTCAATTTTGTAATTCAACTGACCTCTATTTTCTCAACCAAAACTATATTTTCCTTGTGGTTGTGTTTGTGGTTATGTGTATGTGTGTGTGTGTGTGTGAGTGTGGGGGGGTGTGGGTGTGGTTGTGTGTATGTGTGTGTTTCACAATGTCTGCAACAACAACTAGAGGATATTGCCCTGCCTCCCTTCAATTCAATTCACCTCAATTTAGTGTGCAAAATTGGTACCCTTCAACTCAATAATGTTACCGACTCCTATTTTCTCTACCAAACTACTACTTTCCCTGTTAGTATCCTCAACATCCTTAACTAGAACGTCTATCAGCTATGCTATTCATTCTCTGCAGGTCTGGAAGAGTATCCCTCATGCTAATTCATTATAATCTATTCTATTCTTATTGATTCTATTCATTTGTTTTCTATTCTATTTCAGTCTATTAGAAGTGGTTTCCTCACTGGCATATCACACCATAAACATCACATTGATTGTCAGTGGTCTGATTCTAGGCCACAGACTGAAATCAAAAGCGTATTGACTGAGGAAATGCCACTATAACCCACTGGCTGCAGACTACTGCCTCCCGACTCTAAATTGTTCTGTGAGAAATCTGGGTAAGGTACTATGGGCATAGATAACATTGGATTTCAGTAATGGTTTTGGCTCAATTCTATTTCAACTCCATCAATTCAGGAAGTGAATGGAAATGCAATATTCTCATTGAAAATGAATCATACTTTTCATATCTTGAATTGGAATTTGAATGAATCTCCTGAAGTGACTGTATTCTGGTTCAAACTGTCACTGGAGAGTGGAGACAAACAGTAACACAGCTACAAATCCGCAGTTCATTGAGTGTACGACCGTACTGACCACCTGAGAACCGGTCAAACAGTGTTTAACCTCTGACCCACTTCAGGTTCATCCGATGACCTCCAACCTTTTCTCTACACTTCACTTCAAACCCTGGTCCAACATCTCAGCTTGTTTTAGTTCATGATCTTAATTCACACTTGACTTAGTGACAGCACAGGAGTACTACTGCTACCAGCCACCCCTGTCCTTCACTGCTGATCTGGAAACCCTGGAGTCAAACACAGTCAGCTTGTGGCTTGTGTGACCTAAATTTACACTTAGAGCACAAGTAGTAGGCTACTAGGCTACCATCCAGCCTCTCTCCTCTACCTTTAATCTGGCAACCCTAACTCAAGACCCTTCCTCACTCTAAACCTGTGGCAACTGTTGCTCAAGATCTGTAAACCATCATGGGTTCCCGAGTCAAACCCCTCACTCTGTAGCATGCATCCCTTTTTCATTCCCTCGCTCTACCTATTACCCCTCCCTCCCTCCCTCCCTCTCCATAGATCTTAATCGACAAACATAGATGGCGTCCTTGCCCACGTCCTCTATCTCAAGCTGTCCCAGGGGAGTGCTCCGGGCCTGGGCTTAGCTGCATTCAACACCTGCTTTTCATTACCTCCATACACAAAGACTGACACTAAATAAGGCCCAGAACCCAACAGAACCCTGGGCCTGGGGGCCTTAGTCTGTTGCACGCACGCGTGCGTGTGCGCGCACACACACACACGCAAAAAAAAAAACAGTTTTTTAAATCGAGACCAGATGTGGTCTGGTTGGTTGGACGTGGCTGCCCGCACCACTGCCTGATGGAAATTGACCTGTCATGTTTTATGGTGTTTGACTCTGGCGCCAGTGAGGTTGTTGGGGTGTGGTGGAGGGGGAGAGGGATGGGGTGAAGGGTTTTATGGTTGAGTTGCCAGGTCAGCAGTGGTAGTACCACTGTAAGACGTAATGTGTGAGTAGAGGGCTTAAGCTACAAGATTAAGTGTTGTGCTGCTGAGGTAATGCTGGGGAGGGGGTGAGGTTGCCAGGTCAGCAGTGGTAGTACCACTGTAAGACGTAATGTGTGAGTAGAGGGCTTAAGCTACAAGATGAAGTGTTGTGCTGCTGAGGTAATGCTGGGGAGGGGGTGAGGTTGCCAGGTCAGCAGTGGTAGTACCACTGTAAGACGTAATGTGTGAGTAGAGGGCTTAAGCTACAAGATGAAGTGTTGTGCTGCTGAGGTAATGCTGGGGAGGGGGTGAGGTTGCCAGGTCAGCAGTGGAGGACAGAGGGAGGGTGACGTACTACTGTACTGTAGGTAAAGTGTTAGTAGAGGACATAAACCACAGCATTAGGTGTTTGACGTGGGTGCCCGTGGGGGGAGGCAGGGTTGCCAGGTCTTAGGTTGCCAGATCAGTAGTGGGTGACAGTGGGAGGGTGACGTAGCCTAGTACTGTAAGTATCCTGTGAGCAAAGGCGCTTAAGATACAGACAGGCAGCTACTACTGATACCTCTGTCCTGCCTATGCAGAGTTAGGGGGAGGTGGAGGAAGAGATTGGAATGAAAGGAGATAGAGACCGTCGTGTAAAGGGATGCATGGGGTTAGAGGGAAAGAGAGAGAGAGAGAGGTTATAGGTAGGAGGGACAGACTGTGCTGCCTCCCCAGTTTATGGTAGAAGTTAGAAGGAGGCAGAGGGAGACATTCTAGGTGGTAGGAGGGAGAGACCTTGTACATACATGATACACAGACCCACTGGACTACATAGGAATCTACTACCACCGCTACAACTGTAGTCTGTTAGTAGGGTGGTAGTCTGTCATCTATCCCTCACTTATTTAGGATAGTTGTCGGAAGCAAGTCTATTAAGACCACTGTGGAGAGGTAGAGAGCAATGTTAGAGAGCAATGCCAGTAAAAATTGGGTAGAGAGAGAGTTTATAGATGGAAGGAAAAGGTTGTATTTTAAAGTTGTGCTGCAGACATGGTTTATCTGCCTGACAGACATTCACAACAGTCAACTATAACTGCTTAGCTCTGTCATGACCGTCTATCTGTCCTCTGGCTGCCTGACAGACTGACAGTCATTGTAGCTAAGCAACCGACAGAAAGTCCTTTGCGATGCTGAGTACTTAGATAAAGCCGTGCCAGCGTCGGTCTGCTGTCACTCACAACTCTTTAGACTAGAACGCCTCAGAGGCTTCCCTGTGCCCATGACTTCCTCACAGTCTAGGGTCGTTTCGGAACTGTTACAAAGGTCAATAGGTCGAAGGTCAAGAGTAAAAGGTCAGATTCACCCCGACTTATCACCTCAGAGTGCTGGAACTCATACGAGGACATCAACTGACATTTCAGAGGGTTCTGCTTGACAGTGTGAAAACCAGAAAGAAAGATCGCTCTCAACCCCCCCATGATAAACAGAAAAGTGCTCGCTGGCTCACTAAGACATAGCTGATGTTAGAGAACATCCCCAGAAGTAGAAATAGGGTCATTATTTATACTAACATAACTACGCTATCAGGAAGCCGTTCGGGCATGAAGGTGAGTAGTCTACGTTTCATTAGTAAACAACAAATAAGCAGCCGGTGAGGCTCTAATCCACATCAAATCTGATGAATTCAATCAATTTACATTTTACAAGGCTACCAATCCTGTGTTTAATGCCTGCCGCCAATGTGTGTGTGTGTGTGTGTGTGTGTGTGTGTGTGTACTCTCTGCAAGGTTGCCATAGCGATAAATATAGCTAAGGTCACCATGATATCTGATCTAGTCAATCATATTTTATACAACATGCTTCTCTGTGCCAGGCACTTCAGGGCTTTTATATACTACAAACACATAGAGGTCATTGTTTGACTAAGTGGCTGGATAACGGCCGGGTACTCTAGTCTAAATGACAGGGGCTGCTGAATGACTGTGAATGTTATGTGAACATTACGTAAAAGTTGTAGCCTACAACCTCGAAACAATGTACATCAGTTAATGGTCGGACTGACTGACCATTACGTTGTCCATTGACTGGATAATGAATGGTTGAACACAATCAATACAGGAGCCGGTGATAGAAATGGATGTGCTGAAAGATCTGCTCAAGGTAATGTGAACGTTACCTCAACGTTGCGCAACCCACAACATGACATGTTACCTCAGCAAATGTTCTCAATTGACTATGTGAACTCTCCTCCACTTCTAAATGGGATGAGTTTGCGATATTTTTCAGAGATAAGATAAACAACAATAGGCAGGGTATCAGTCAAGCAAGACCCGATGAGAAGTTTGATGATATGTGCCCTGGGCTACCACGCAAAGGCACTGTGGATTTATTTTTCCTGGTTGGCACTGACATGCTCAGGAAAGAGATATCACAAATTAAGCCTCCTACCTGCCTTCTCGATGCTATCCCCACCGCCTTCTTCAAAACAGTTTTTAATTGCATATCTGAAGAAGTGTAAGCTATTGTTAATCACTCCCTGTTCACAGGCACTTTCCCCACTGCACTAAAAACTGCTATTATGAAACCCCTTCTGAAGAAAAGTCATCTAGATTCTTCAGCTCTTAGCAATTTTCATCCAATCTCCAACCTTCCATTCTTAAGCAAAATTCTGGAGAAATTGGTTTTGAAACAGCTAAATGTTTTTTTAAAGTGCCAACTGTATTTTTGAAAAACTACACAGCACAGAGACAGTCTCTGTGGTAAATGATCTTAGAGCCAACACAGATGCCAAACATCTCTCTGTCCTTGTACTCTTAGATTTAAGTGCTGCATTCAGCACTGTTGACCATGTTGACCATCCTTCTGGACAGACCGGAGAGGTTGGTTGGCCTCTCCGGTCCAATTCTACATTGGTTTAGGACCTATTTAATCGGCCGAGAGTTTTTTGTCACCCTTGGTGAACACAACTCAGAGAAAATACATATCACATGTGGCATTTCACATGGTTTGATTTTGGGTCCGGTACTGATCAGTTTATATATGTTACCCCTTGGCAGAAAGCACAGCATTGATTTCACTGCAACGCAGACGATACACAACTTTACATTTCTGTGTCACCAGAGAATTTTAGCTCCACGGATAGATTAGACTGTATTAGTGATTTAAATACCTAGATGGCTCACAACTTCCACCAGCTAAATCAAGACATGACCGAGGTACTTATTGTTGGAGCCAAAGCACAGTGAAAGAATCTGGCCACACATTTTAATTCACGGGCAATAAAGATAAAACACCAGGTAAAAAACCTCGGTGTTATTTTAGATTCTGAAATCAATTTCAAATCACACAATAGGAATGTGACCAAAAAAGCTTTTTACCACCCGGGGAACATTGCCAACGTGCATCCGTTTCTATCTCAGGCTGATAGACACTCATCCATGCTTTTATTACAAGCAGGCTTGACTACTGTGTAGCTCTCCTGTCTGTGTCACGCCCTGATCTGTTTCACCTGCCCTTGTGATTGGCTCCACCCCCTCCAGGTGTCACTTATTTTCCCCAGTGTATTAATCCCTTTGTTTCCTGTCTCTCTGTGCCAGTTCATCTTATATGTTTCCAAGTCAACCAGAGGTTTTCCTGTTCTCCTGCTTTTTGCGGTCTCCTTTTTCTAGTCCTCCCAGTTTTGACCCCTGTTTCTGGACTTTGTACCCACCTGCCTGACCATTCTGCCTGCCTTGACCACGAGCCTGTCTGCCCCTCTGTACCTCCTGGACTCTGATCTGGTTTTGACATTTTTGCCTGTCCACGACCCTTCTCTTGCCTACCCCTTCGGATTAATAAACATTGTAAGACTCCAACCATCTGCCTCCTGTGTCTGCATCTGGGTCTCGCCTTGTGCCTTGATAGTCCGGTCTACGCAAGAAAGCCAATGGTCAACTGCAAAACATACGGAATGCTGCAGCACGGTTACGGACCGAGACCAGACGAAGAGCACACATTATACTGGTTTTAAGGTCTCTGTAATGGCTGCCTGTGAGTTTTAGAATACATTTTTAAATCATTCTCTTGGTTTTTAAATCAATCCACGATTGTGCACCCCAATACATGTCAGACATGCTTTTAAGTACCCAGTAGGTCTCTCAGGTCCTCTGGCACTGACCTTTTAACTATCCCAAAGCCTAGGACCAAGAGGCAGGGAGAGACCACCTTTAGTTATTATGCCCCCAGCCTCTGGAATAGCCAGCCAGAGAACCTGAGAGGTGCTGAAACTGTGGACATATTTAAAAAATATCTTAAAACACAATTTTTTTTAATCCTCCTATGTTTGCTTTGTGTAGTAAATATTTCTGTTTTTATTTTCATTATTTTTATTAGTTTATTTTCCCTGTGAACCACATTGTGTTGCATTCCATGTCTGAAATGTGCTGTAGAAATAAAGCTTGATTTGGGGGCACCGTCTACTGAAAGAGTGTAAATATTATGTGACTGTTATAAGAAAATTGCATAAAAAAATTGCATAAAACCCAAAAAACTGTGTGTCAGTTACCTCAGCGAACTGTAGCCTGGTGAAGCTACTGTATATAAGGTATGTCTACTTCTAAGAGATGTCTGTCACGCCCAGATCTGTTTCACCTGTCTTTGTGCTTGTCTCCGCCCCCACTCCAGGTGTCGCCCATCTTCCCCATTATCCCCTGTGTATTTATACCTGTGTTCTCTGTCTGTTTGCAGTTCGTCTTGTCTTACCAGCGTGCTTTCCCGTCTTCCTGTTTCTCAAGTTCTGTCTCCTAGTTTTTCCCGGCTCTGACCATTCTGCCTGCCATCCTGTACCTGCCTGACTCTGACCTGATTACAAACTTCTGCCTGCCCTGACCCCGAGCCTGCCTGCTGTCCTGTACCTGCCTGACTCTGATCACGAACCTCTGCTTGTCCTCAACCTGCCCTTTGCCTGCCCCGCGTTTCTAATAAATAATCTGAGAACTGTACTATCTGCCTCCTGTGTCTGCATCTGGGTCATACCCTGAGTCGCCATATCACAGTGTTACTGTTCTGGGAATGTTATGTGAACATTACCTAAACGTTATACAACCAAAAAAAGGATTGTTACCTCAGCGAACTGCAGCCTGGTGAAGGTGCTGGGAGGGGAAGCCACCTTGTAGGTCTTCCTGGGCATCACCCAGGTCTCCAGGGTCTCCAGCTTGCTGGTTGCCAGGTTAGTGGCGTGGTGCTTGACCAGGTAGCCTTGGAACTGGTCCGACTGGAAGTAGAGATGCACTGACACCGGGTGGCCCATGGGGAAATACCTGGCAAACCAAGAGGAAACGCACTTTTTAACCAACCTTTCTCAATAGACCTTTATCAGTAGCCTGAGTGCAGGTCTGTTTGGGCTATGATGCCAACTGTCACTCATTTTGACAGAGACAGAAATGGAGTTGACAAGAACACAAACAAATCTTGGGACCAGGCTACTTTATCAGGGTTTTACCTGGCAACACCAGTGGTAACCCAACAGACAGACCCATTGAGATTCCCATTAGTGAACTTGATATGGTACCAGTGCTGTTTAAAAGGCCAATGGTGTAAGATGAGAGTATCTAGATTCATCTATTGAACAACTACTGGAGACTGCTTACAAATGCTAATGTTTGTAGATGCTAAAGTTCACTAGCGGGTCCTTGCTAATGTCTCAGACGCTAAAGTAAAGGTTAGGGGGATGTGCTGTGCTTTCTGTGATTGTGTGAAGGGAAGAGGCATTAACTCAATGACCTATAAAACATCTGTTGCTGTGGAGACTATTATTAAGGCTAGGAATGGACAGACTGACTGAGACCAGACTGTAGTTGTAGCCTGCCCCGGACCAACCCAATACAGTCATTGGGTATATTGGCAGTAATATATTAAGTTAGTCACAGCCCGATGCCTCTGACGATAACCATGACACACCAATTCGTAACACACATATTGTCTAATCCCAACCTTTGCCATCCCGGGGACGACCAAATCAGCGTCAAAAGATCTTGAGGGCCACCATTCGCTGAGTCGCAAAATTTCTTTACATAAAATATCTTAGCGTTCAAATTTAGTCAATTTTATCAGTGAATGTAACAGATTTAAAATGTATTGTAATGTACAATTGCGTATAATACTATACATCCAATAACTACAATAAAATAAAATACACATTACAAATAGTAAATAATGTGCGGAGCAGGTAGTCCTCGGACCACAGGTTGAAAACTGCTTGTCTAAAACAAAGTCAGCTGAGGTCAAAACACACACACACTAACAAAGTTGAACTGGTCTGGGACACCATTAAGAAGTCAACTTGATCTTACAATCAGCTTGCCAGTCCAGGCTAGTCCTGATAGTTATATTGTTCTGGGGGCTGTGTGTGTGGAGTGAGTGTTTTTTTTCTGATTCTGTACATGTGGCAGAAGGCTGGCACTGAGAGCAGAGCAGAGACTACTGGGAAAATAAACAGGGTGTGTTTGTGTTTCTCTCTCTCTCTCTCTCTCTCTCAATCCATCTCTCTCTCTCTCTCTCTCATCCTCCCCACGCCCCAGTGTCCACCGTGTGTGTGTATGTGTATGTGCCCACCAGCCTTCTCATCAGTATTCCAGTAGTAGAACCAGGAGTCAGTCTGCCTGACAGCGCTGTGTGTGTGTGCCCGTCCCAGCCCGACAGCACTAGCTACCCTGACAAGCAGAACAGCAAACATTTACACCTGCTCACGGAGAGCACTCCACACCCTTTTCTCTCTATCCCTCTCTCCTCCTCCCTCCCTCGTTCCCACTATATAGGGAATAGGGTGCCGTTTGGGACACAGACAGAGATTGACAGAGATGTTGCCCCTAGCAACATCGTAGCACCAGTAACAAAGGTTTCCTCACTCTCTGAGACTGAGTCAGTTACTCAGTTATTTATTACAGACGTACAGGGTGGGACTGAAGTACTCACAATTTGAATTATACATAGACTCTTGGGAATGCCTGACGTTGACGTCTTTGACAATTGTGTGTTTGTGTCTGTGTGTGTGTGTGTGTGTGCCTGACTGTGTGTGTGTGTGCTAGAGAGAGAGAGAGAGAGAGAGGCAGAAAGAGCTAGAGAAAGAGAGAGTGATAGAGATTTTTTTTTAAAGGTAGAGAGAAAGAAAGAGAGAGGCAGAAAGACAGAAAGGGGGCAGAGGGAGAAAGAGAGAAGGGAGTGAGAGAGAGAAGAGAGAGTGAGCGGTTGAGAGAGCGAGAAAGAGAGTAAGTGAAAGAGAGAGCATAGAGTGAATGGGGAGAGATGGGGAAGAGGGAGAGACGGGAGAGAGAGAGAGAGAGAGAGAGAGAGAGGGGGAGATAGCTAGAGAGAGAGAGAGAGAGAGAGAGAGATAGAGTGCAGATACATAGAGCCTCCATTCAGCCCTTCCCTCCACCCCCTCCCCACTGGAGTCACAGCAGGCTGTGAAAAGACAGAAAAGACAGAAATCCCCCTCTCCTCTCCATCCCCCATGGCAGTCCCACCCTGCTGTCTCATACACACACTGTAAGCTCTACAAACATAGCCTCTCATGGCCCCAAACATTGCCCTGTGTGTGTGTGTGTGTGTGTGTGTGTGTGTGTGTGTGTGTGTGTGTGTGTGACAGCTGGGTGTGGATATGTTAGTGTGAAAGACTGAAAATTGTTTCCTCACAGCAAATGCTTTTTCACATGCTCATGATCCCACAATTAGAGATTTGCAGACTGACAAGTATACTCACAGATGCCCTCTTGCTCTCACACACTTGATGTGTACACACACACACACACACACACACACACACACACACACACACACACACACACACACACACACACACACACACACACACACACACACACACACACACACACACACACACACACACACACACACACACACACAACCTCGTTTCCCTTCCTTCCCAATTTACAGGCAGAGGCATGAGTAGAAACAGCTGTAGTTAAACGATAGACAGGGTGTGTGTGTGCAGCTAGATGGAAACATGCGTCCTCTCATCTTGACTCTGTACCCAGAGACCCCTGCCGCTACCCACAATGCAGAACTACCTGCGTGCCTGCTATCCAGCCTGCTTATGTGGAACTATACTGAATCTAAAACAGACTGATAATACAAGCTGCCAGCAGCAGAAACATGGGCGTATAATACATCTGACGTTGGTTGGAACACTGACAATTCCACCAGAATGGTGTCGCATCCCTCCAACAGACTTCCAGACACTTATGCAATCTATGCCAAGGTGCATTGGATCTGTTCTGGCAACTACTAAAGTACTTTATGTTGGTGTTTCCTTTATTTTGGCAGTTACCTGTGCATTGGCCCTGAGACTCAGCTAACGCAGGTTTCATATTCTAGCTACCGCAGGTGCTGCTGGTCCCAAACGTGTTGCAACTGTGGTATTACAATACAGTAACAGTTAACTAAGACAAAAGACACGTTGGCTTCAAACTGGCTTCCTGTTTTAACATCCATCGATGACAGGGATCCCAAATGTGTCATAACAACGGCCATTTCACCCGTGGAAGTAACTGTATGGAGACAAAAGACATAAAAGAACCAGCTGACACGTCTCCTGATCCAGGAAGCTGGATGCTATGGATCGCAAATGTATCGTAACACCAGGGTAAATCTATATTGGTAAATGTGTCAACAGTAGGCCTCGTTACTGAACTAACAGTCCCAGCATATACAGCTGCTATGGATCCCACATCTTATAACACCAGTATCGTCAATTGTAATTCTAGGGACACAGAAATGATACTGCTCTCTGCATGGAGCAGCACCATCCATGACCTATATACAGTACACCTTCACATGGTGTAAATGATCTGTCGTATCGTCTTACTGAGTGAACAGTGTGAACCGTACCGGTTCCAATCGGCTCATTAGAAGCAGGGTATTGTTGCTAGTGATGCCGTACGGATAGCGTTGACGCGTGATGCCGTACGAATAGCGTTGACGCGTGATGCCGTACGGATAGCGTTGACGCGTGATGCCGTACGGATAGCGTTGACGCGTGATGCCGTACGGATAGCGTTGACGCGTGATGCCGTACGGATAGCGTTGACGCGTGATGCCGTACGGATAGCGTTGACGCGTGATGCCGTACGGATAGCGTTGACGCGTGATGCCGTACGGATAGCGTTGACGCGTGATGCCGTACGGATAGCGTTGACGCGTGATGCCGTACGGATAGCGTTGACGCGTGATGCCGCACGGATAGCGTTGACGCGTGATGCCGTACGGATAGCGTTGACGCGTGATGCCGTACGGATAGCGTTGACGCGTGATGCCGTACGGATAGCGTTGACGCGTGATGCCGTACGGATAGCGTTGACGGGTGATGCCTTACGGATAGCGTTGACGCGTGATGCCTTACGGATAGCGTTGACGCGTGATGCCTTACGGATAGCGTTGACGCGTGATGCCTTACGGATAGCGTTGACGCGTGATGCCTTACGGATAGTGTTGACGCGTGATGCCTTACGGATAGTGTTGACGGTGATGCCGTTACGGATAGTGTTGACGGGTGATGCCGTGCCTACGGATAGTGTTGACGGGTGATGCCGTACGGATAGTGTTGACGGGTGATGCCGTACGGATAGTGTTGACGGGTGATGCCGTACGGATAGTGTTGACGGGTGATGCCGTACGGATAGTGTTGACGGGTGATGCCGTACGGATAGTGTTGACGGGTGATGCCGTACGGATAGTGTTGACGGGTGATGCCGTACGGATAGTGTTGACGGGTGATGCCGTACGGATAGTGTTGACGGGTGATGCCGTACGGATAGTGTTGACGGGTGATGCCGTACGGATAGTGTTGACGGGTGATGCCGTACGGATAGTGTTGACGGGTGATGCCGTACGGACAGTGTTGACGGGTGATGCCGTACGGATAGTGTTGACGGGTGATGCCGTACGGACAGTGTTGACGGGTGATGCCGTACGGACAGTGTTGACGGGTGATGCCGTACGGATAGTGTTGACGGGTGATGCCGTACGGACAGTGTTGACGGGTGATGCCGTACGGATAGTGTTGACGCGGTGATGCCGTACGGATAGTGTTGACGCGTGATGCCGTACGGATAGTGTTGACGCGTGATGCCGTGCGGATAGTGTTGACGCGTGATGCCGTACGGATAGTGTTGACGGTGATGCCGTACGGATAGTGTTGACGGGTGATGCCGTACGGATAGTGTTGACGGATGATGACTTACGGATAGTGTTGACGGATGATGACTTACGGATAGTGTTGCTATGATGCCGTACGGATAGTGTTGCTAGTGATGCCGTACGGATAGTGTTGACGCGTGATGCCGTACGGATAGTGTTGACGCGTGATGCCGTGCGGATAGTGTTGACGCGTGATGCCGTACGGATAGTGTTGACGCGTGATGCCGTACGGATAGTGTTGACGGGTGATGCCGTACGGATAGTGTTGACGGGTGATGCCGTACGGATAGTGTTGACGGGTGATGCCGTACGGATAGTGTTGACGGGTGATGCCGTACGGATAGTGTTGACGGGTGATGCCGTACGGATAGTGTTGACGGGTGATGCCGTACGGATAGTGTTGACGGGTGATGCCGTACGGATAGTGTTGACGGGTGATGCCGTACGGATAGTGTTGACGGGTGATGCCGTACGGATAGTGTTGACGGGTGATGCCGTACGGATAGTGTTGCTAGTGATGCCGTGCGGATAGTGTTGACGCGTGATGCCTTACGGATAGTGTTGACGGATGATGCCGTACGGATAGTGTTGACGGGTGATGCCGTACGGATAGTGTTGACGGGTGATGCCGTACGGACAGTGTTGACGGGTGATGCCGTGCGATAGTGTTGACGCGTGATGCCGTACGGATAGTGTTGACGCGTGATGCCGTACGGATAGTGTTGACGCGTGATGCCGTACGGATAGTGTTGACGCGTGATGCCGTACGGATAGTGTTGACGCGTGATGCCGTACGGATAGTGTTGACGCGTGATGCCGTACGGATAGTGTTGACGCGTGATGCCGTACGGATAGTGTTGACGCGTGATGCCGTACGGATAGTGTTGACGCGTGATGCCGTACGGATAGTGTTGACGCGTGATGCCGTACGGATAGTGTTGACGCGTGATGCCGTACGGATAGTGTTGACGCGTGATGCCGTACGGATAGTGTTGACGGGTGATGCCGTACGGATAGTGTTGACGGGTGATGCCGTACGGATAGTGTTGACGGGTGATGCCGTACGGATAGTGTTGACGGGTGATGCCGTACGGATAGTGTTGACGGGTGATGCCGTACGGATAGTGTTGACGGGTGATGCCGTACGGATAGTGTTGACGGTGATGCCGTACGGATAGTGTTGCTAGTGATGCCGTATGGATAGTGTTGCGCGTGATGCCGTACGGATAGTGTTGACGCGTGATGCCGTACGGATAGTGTTGACGCGTGATGCCTTACGGATAGTGTTGACGCGTGATGCCTTACGGATAGTGTTGACGCGTGATGCCGTACGGATAGTGTTGACGCGTGATGCCGTACGGATAGTGTTGACGCGTGATGCCGTACGGATAGTGTTGACGGGTGATGCCGTACGGATAGTGTTGACGGGTGATGCCGTCTGACACCAGATATGTATATTATTGGATGAGGAAGGATACAAAAAGGTTTCTGACGGAGGGTTGAATTTCACCCAAAACATTGAGGTGTGTCATTGTCACGATGCTGTGAATGACTGCTGCGGTGTGTGTGTGTGTGTGCATTCATGTTCTGTGCATGCATTTTCTGTGCGTGTATACTACTATTTGTGTGTACGTGTGTGTGTGTCAGTGCGTGTTCATGTTAGCATGTTATATGCCTGTACACAGTGGTGGAAAAAGTACCCAATCGTCATACTTGAGGAGAAGTAAAGATACCTTAATACAAAATGACTCAAGTAAAAGTGAAAGACTAAAAGTAAAATACTACTTGAGTAAAAGTGTAAAAGTATTTGGTTTTAAATATACTTAAGTATCAAAAGTAAATGAATTGCTAAAAAGTATCGAAAGTAAAAGTATAAATCATTTCAAATTCCTTATACTAAGCAAAGCAGCTGGCCACATTTTGTAGTTTTTTAAAATGTATTTACGGATAGCCAGGGGCACGCTTCTACAAACGAAGCATGTGTTTAGTGAGTCCGCCAGATCAGAGGCAGTAGGGGTGACCAGAGGTGCTGGTCACTTTTTTTTTCTTTCTACTTTTTACCGCAAAATAATGTACTTTCTACTCCAAACATTTTCCCTGACACCCAAAAGTACAAGTTACATGATGGATGCTTAGCAAGACAGGAAAATGGTCTAATTCACACACTTATCAAGAGAACATTTTCTTCAGGAAGTAAAAGTAGTCAAAAATATGAATAGTAAAGTAAAGTTCAGATACCCATAAGAACTACTTAAGTATTTTTACTTAAGTACTTTACACCACTATGTGTATATGTGTTCAGTGTGTGACCTGGACTGCTTACTAACCTGCAGCTGTCATCCTTAGGATCTCCTTGCAGCGATGCTGCCGCCCTGGCCAGGCCCATACGAGCAAACGCATGGTAGAGTGTGAGCTGTGTGTCGCTCAGGGTTGCGACCCCATCCGCCTCGTCAAACGCACTCTCCCAGTAGGCCTGGAGGCCAGGGGTCCCGTGGGGCATGGGTCCAAACAGGTAGCCATCTAGTTGGTTCACTATCTCCTGGTTAACACTGGCTTCAAACTTCCTGGCGAAGAACGTAGGACGGGACGTTTGCTGTGAGGAAATGGAGGGAGTAGGAGAGGAGGGGAGAGAAAAACATAGAGAAGATTATAGAAATGGTGGCTTGCTGGGAACGACTGCAGAATGGGAGATGGAGTGGAAGTGAGTGGGAGGTTGAGAGAGAGAGAGAGAGAGAGAGAGAGAGAGAGAGAGAGAGAGAGAGAGAAAGAGAGAGAGAGAGAGAGAGAGAGAGAGAGAAAGAGAGAGAGAGAGAGAGAGAGAGAGGAGAGAAAGTGAGAATGAGAGAGAGAGAGGAGAGAAAGATAATGAGAGAGAGAGAGAGAGAGAGAGAGAATGAGAGAGAAAGAGAAATAGTGTGTACATTTAATATTCTCTCCCACATACAGAAGACAACGAGCAGATACACTGCCACGTCACATCTGGTAAACTGTCTCAGTACCCACGTTTTCTCTCTCTCGCCTGCACATTTATTAAGTTCAGGGTTGCGTCTTTCCCCCTGTCAGCTACCAGAGCTGGCTGCTTCTTTCAAACACAAGACAAAACCACAGAAGAAGACTTCCTGTTTCCTTTGTACTTCCTGAAACACCAGGGAATCTTACCTTTATCTCTCTCCCCATCTCTCTCTCTCTCTCCAATCCCTGTCTCTGTCTCTCTCTCTCTATCCGCCACTTGCTGATCTCCATGACAACAGACATAAAACACCCAGAAGTCAGTCTGAGTTCTCTCCAAAACAACTCTCTCTATCTGTGCTACTAGGGCCTTGTTGTTAAGGAGGGTTTTGGGATTAACATTTTAGATGCATCACATTGTTGTTCCTCACTAGAGAAAGCGTGTGTGTGTTTGTGAGAGAGAATGTGTGTGTGGGAGTGTCAGAGTGTGTGTGTGGGAGTGTCAGAGCATGTGGGTGAGTGTGCATGTAAGTTTGTGTGGGTGATCGGATGCATCACTTTTCTCGCTAGAAAAACAAGGAGTGTCACGTCCACACTTTAAGAGGCATTTCGCTACTTTGCTTATGGCCCACTGAAATGGCTTTGAATGGCTGTGGGAGGCACTTACTGAAATGGCTTTGAATGGCTGTGGGAGGCACTTACTGAAATGTAAATTAGTTTTCTCTAGAAGATGGTGTGTGCAGTGTTTTCCACTAGCGCCGGCTGTCGGCTATACAGCCAATTACAGTCATTTTCAGCCAGGTACTTTTCCCACTTAAATTACTTTTCAATTCGCTACTCAGACAAAAGTCTGCCGATCCCTCTCCCGCTAGAATGAACGATATGCATCCTCTAGCCATCTACTGATGGGACAGGCGCCTGTCAGTCACGGAGTGTGCGATGACAGGGAAACCCCGCTGGTTTGACAGTCTGCTGTCTGCCCCGCCTCTCGGGTACTTGAGTGTGTGTTGTGTGTTCTGTGGTTGCAGTCAAATGTCTTTACACTACAGGTTGGTGGCGCCTTAATTGGATAGAATGGTCTCGTGGTACGTACAGGAACAATAGGTAGGTTAGTAGAGAGAGAGAGTCTCACACTGGTCCAAAATATGATAAAAGAAAACGGATTGAATCATTTTAAAAGCTGGTAGCCTGTGGAAGTCAGCAGACTTGCAGGATCCCCCAGCGTGTCTGGGTACTTTGTCTATTTGGCTGGCAGCTCCATGTGCTTGTGGAAAACACGGTGTGAATGGGGTGTTAGGATGATGTGGATGGATGAAGGGTGGAGGATATGATTAATAGTATTCTCTCTCTCCGTTTGTCTCTGTCTCTCTGTCTTCCTTTATCTCTCTCTACGTCTGCCTCTCTGCCCCTCCGTGTCCCTCTCTCAGTCCCTCCATCTCTCTCTCCATCCCTCTCTCTTCATCTCTCTCCACCCCTCTCTCCATCCCTCTCTCTTCATCTCTCTCCACCCCTCTCTCCATCTCTCTCTCCACCCCTCTCTCTTCATCTCTCTCTCCCCACCCCTCTCTCTTTATCTCTCTCTCCACCCCTCTCTCTTCATCTCTCTCTCTCTCCATCTCTCTCACACACACTCTTCATCTATATCCCTCTCTCCCCATCCCCTGCTTCATGCTGATGTGGGCAATGGTTGACAGTAGCTCATGAACATGTTGCCCTGCTCCCTCAATCTCCCTCTTTCCCTCCTTCTCCTCTCTTCCTCTATATTTCCATCCCTTGCTTCTTGCTGTGGGTCACAGTAGCTCATGAGAACTCTCTCAGCAGCCTCCGCTGCTTGGCAGACACACAGCCAGTCCTTTCAGTTCCATACACCTCAGACAGGGAGGGGAAACTATTTACCCTCATCTCCTCCCGCACTGCGCACCTTGCTGTAAATTCCTAGTGTGAGAGATAATGACGGCCCATAGGGCCCAGACCTGGCAAACCGTTGCTTATCTGGCAACCGGTGGCATTCTCACACCAGGGCAGCAACTGTGGAACTTGGCGGTGGTTCTCACGCCCCCTCACACGATTTATTAACCCAACTTTCACAGGTACAGTTCATCAGGTGAGAGAAATCAGAGGGTGGAAAGATGTCGGTCGAGGTCCAGGGTCTAATTATGAAAGGTTCTCTCTGTTGTCTGTAACACGGGAGACCTTCTCCACTTCATCTCCTCCGCCCTGTCTTTCTCTCCTCTTTTCTTTCTCCTTCTCACAGATCTGTCCGTTTCTCCACCGAAGCAACACAACACCCCCACAGACTTATTAAGAGGACTCCTCCACACATCACCATTAGTAGGGACACTAGACACCCACTCCTACACCACAGATAGAACTAGATTCGTGTCCAGTACTAGACACTACACAGTCCTCCTCAGTAAATTCTGAATCATGAGCAGCTTCTAGCCTAAATATAGCCTCTCTGTCAGTCTATACTAGAGCCTACTGAGCGTGGAAAACCCACACTCGATGGGTTATTAATTAAGTCCTATTAATACAGTGGACTGACTGGTAGAAGGTAGGAGGTCTGCACTGTGCCCAGTGTGTTCTGTAATGAATCACACACACACACACACACACACACACACACACACACACACACACACACACACACACACACACACACACACACACACACACACACACTGTTCCTAGGCATTTTATACTGTAATAATACTGTCAGTGTGCTCCAGTCTTGCCAGAATTCCAAGGGAGAGCCAGAGAGCCAGAGTCAGGGTTGGCATTAGGGTTGGCAGCCAACAGGGCCAGACAGTAGACTAGGCAGAGGGCAGCAAGCTGGCATAGAGACTAGTTCGGTCAGCACTATGACTTTGGATGTATTCAAGTGTGTGTGTTTGAGAGAGAGAGAGAAAAGTGTGTGTGTCTGTGTGTGTGTGTGATACCATGTCTCACCTGGAAGCGGTGAAAGTCGGCAGGTTTAAAGTCGTTGGGGGAGCAGCCGCACCAGTCCACTATGTGTTTGTACTGACACTTACAGCCCAGCTTCCTGTTCCAGTTCGTGATGCGCAGGTTGTTGTCCACCATGCTCTCACAGTGAGCACTGTTCTCCAGCACCGTATGGAAGAACGACTGAGGAGAGAGAGAGAGAGAGAGAGAGAGAGAGAGAGAGAGAGAGAGAGAGAGAAGAAAAGAGAGAGTAGGTGAAGTGTAGTGTAGGCGGAGGAGAGGAGAATGAAGGATGACGTGGACACCTGGAACACTTAACCACAAACATCTCCTGTTCCTCAAACCATCTGCTCCAAGCCCTTACGTAGTGAGTGTCCTTAGGACTGCTGTGTCTAGGTGTGTGTGTAGGTGTGTGTGTATACCTCAGCAAGCAGAAGTATATAGTTGTATGTGTTTTTGTGTGCATACTGTGTTCTTACCTCGGCGGGCAGCAGTGTGTAGGTATAGAAGCGCTTCATGTTGGTGACCAGGTCGTCTTGGGAGTTTATAACGTACTCCACGAACGGACGATTGAGCAGGAACCAATCAGAACCGCCGTCCACAGAAATGCCTTCTGGGATTTTGCGGTCGCCAAGTCGCCACATGTGGGTGTCGCACTCAAAGAAAAGCCGGTCCAGACCTTGTTTGCGGATAAACCTGGTTGACCAAAAACACACAAACATGCTTAAACCTATAGCGACCACAAACACACAACCACACAAACATGGTTAAACCTATAGCGACCACAAACACACAACCACACAAACATGGTTAAACCTATAGCGACCACAAACACACAACCAGACAAACATGGTTAAACCTATAGCGACCACAAACACACAACCAGACAAACATGGTTAAACCTATAGCGACCACGAACTCACAACCACACAAACATGGATAAACCTATAGCGACCACAAACACACAAGCACACAAACATGGTTAAACCTATAGCGACCGCAAACACACAACCACACAAACATGGTTAAACCTATAGCGACCACAAACACACAACCACACAAACATGGTTAAACCTATAGCGACCACAAACACACAACCAGACAAACATGGTTAAACCTATAGCGACCACGAACTCACAACCACACAAACATGGTTAAACCTATAGCGACCACAAACACACAACCACACAAACATGGTTAAACCTATAGCGACCGCAAACACACAACCACACAAACATGGTTAAACCTATAGCGACCACAAACACACAACCACACAAACATGGTTAAACCTATAGCGACCACAAACACACAACCACACAAACATGGTTAAACCTATAGCGACCGCAAACACACAACCACACAAACATGGTTAAACCTATAGCAACCACAAACACACAACCACACAAACATGGTTAAACCTATAGCGACCGCAAACACACAACCACACAAACATGGTTAAACCTATAGCGACCACAAACACACAACCACACAAACATGGTTAAACCTATAGCGACCACAAACACACAACCACACAAACATGGTTAAACCTATAGCGACCACAAACACACAACCACACAAACATGGTTAAACCTATAGCGACCACAAACACACAACCACACAAACATGGTTAAACCTATAGCGACCACAAACACACAACCACACAAACATGGTTAAACCTATAGCAACCACAAACACACAACCACACAAACATGGTTAAACCTATAGCGACCACAAACACACAAACATGGTTAAACCTATAGCGACCACAAACACACAACCACACAAACATGGTTAAACCTATAGCGACCACAAACACGGTAAAACCTATAGCGACCACAAACACACAACCACACAAACATGGTTAAACCTATAGCGACCACGAACTCACAACCACACAAACATGGTTAAACCTATAGCGACCACAAACACACAACCACACAAACATGGTTAAACCTATAGCGACCACAAACACACAACCACACAAACATGGTTAAGTTGGTTTCTTTTACACAAAATCACTAACTTAATTTGACTTATATAAACTTATGTTACACTCAACTATATACACTTATTTTTGCTTAATTTGTCCTTTATTTAACCAGATGGTCTCTTGAGGAACCTCTTTTTCCAGAGACTGGGAATTATTTTAGAATCTCTCACTGCTGCTGTTTACAGAAATGCATACAAACTGAACAAAACATCTCTGTGGTGACATGTTTATCAACATTTACAAACAAAGTTCCATATAGCCTAGTGGTTACTCTATGTTCTGCTTGGAAAAAATTATTATATGTTCGATGTTCACCAATTTCCCTTCACGGTATACACTCAGTATACCCTGCTAGTAGCTTTGAGAGAGCATAGGGAGAGAATAACATCCTATACATGTGTCCCTCACACACTAACAACGTGTGGCTCATGTGAAGCACCAAGTGTTGCAGTAGGTGTCAAGTTCAGGTCAAAACAGACTGTTTCCCTAAGTCCTTGAAGGTCTTAAAGCCAGCTGCTATCCACCACAGAAACACACTTGTAGAACCTGTATACACCACCATCTGATTCCTATAGAAACAGCTACAGTGGGAAGGAAACGTGTGGGAAGAAAACGTATGGAATTATCTGGATTTCTGTATAAATTGGTCATCAAATTTGATCTGATCTTCATCTAAGTCACAACAATAGACACACATAGCGTGCTTAAACTAATAACACACCAATTATTGTATTTTTCTTGTCTATATTGAATACATAATTTAAACATACACAGTGTAGGTTGGGAAACAGTATGTGAACCCCTAGGCTAATGACTTCTCCAAAAGCTAATTGGAGTCAGGAGTCAGCTAACCTGGAGTCCAATCAATGAGACGAGATTAGAGATGTTGGTTAGAGCTGCCTTTCCCTATAAAAAACACTCACAAAATTTGAGTTTGCTATTCACAAGAAGCATTGCCTGATGTGAACCATGCCTCGAACTAAAGAGATCTCAGAAGACCTATGATTAAGAATGGTTGACTTGCATAAAGCTGGAAAGGGTTACAAAAGTATCTCTAAAAGCCTTGATGTTCATCAGTCCACGGTAAGACAAACTGTCTATAAATGGAGAAAGTTCTGCACTGTTGCTACTCTCCCTAGGAGTGTCCATCCTGCAAAGATGACTGCAAGAGTACAGAGCAGAATGCTCAAAGAGGTTAAGAAGAATCCTAGAGTGTCAGCTAAAGACTTAAAGAAATCTCTGGAACATGCTAACATCTCTGTTGACAAGTCTACGATACATAAAACACTAAACTAGAATGGTGTTCATGGGAGGACACCAGGGAAGAAGCCACTGCTGTCCAAAGAAAACACTGCTGCACGTCTGAAGCTTGCAAATGTGCACCTGGATGTTCCACAGGCTAAATATTCGGTGGACAGATGAAACTACAGTTGAGTTGTTTGGAAGGAACACTCAACACTATGTGTGGAGGAAAAAATGCACAGCACACCAACATCAAAACCTCATCCCAACTGTAAAGTATAGTGGAGGGAGCATCATGGTTTGGGGCTGCTTTGCTGCCTCAGGGCCTGGACAGCTTGCTATCATCGACGGAAAAATGAATTCCCAAGTTTATCAAGACATTTTGCAGGAGAATGTTAGGCTGTCTGCCCGCCAATTGAAGCTCAACAGAAGTTGGGTGATGCAACAAACAGGACAACGAATCAAAACACAGAAGTAAATCAACAACAGAAGGGTTTCAACAGAAGATACTAAGCCTTCTGGAGTGGCCCAGTCAGAGTCCTGACCTCAACCCGATTGAGATGCTGTGGCATGACCTCAAGAGAGCAGTTCACACCAGACATCCCAAGAATATTGCTGAACTGAAACAGTTGTGCAAAGAGAAATGGTCAAAAATTCCCCCTGACCGTTGTGCAGTTTGGTTGAGATTATTGCTGCCAAAGGAAGGTCAACTAGTTACTAAATCCAAGGGTTCACATACTTTTCCCACCCTGGACTGTGAATGTTTACACAGTGTGTTCAATAAAGACATGAAAACATATAATTGTTTGTGTGTTATTAGTTTAAGCAGACTGTGTTTGTCTATTGTTGTGACCTAGATGAAGATCAGATCACATTTTATGACCAATTTATGCAGAAATCCAGATAATTATAAAGAGTTCACATACTTTTTCTTGCCACTGTATATAGGAACAACCTTAATGAATCCACTATCCATCCTATCTCATGCCAGTAGTGGTTTTATTCAGTCAAGCCTGTCTAACTCCTGGCACACACACACACACACACACACAGACACACGAACACACACAGACACACACCATGGCAGAGCACTACAGGCAGCCAGATTGTGATTGGTGTCAGTGTGTGTGTGTGTGTGTGTGTACCAGTGATTGGCATGTAATTTAGTAGCGTGATAGGGCATGGAGCGGGGCAGGGGCAGGGCTGGCAGGCAGCACCTCGCAACGGCAACAAGGGAAGGTTAATTAATAAAGCTACAGATGGAGCCTAATTGGATTATGACTCAGTCACCGAGCTGGGGCAAGGAGGGTGTGTGTGTGTGTGTGTATGACGGTGGAGGCTCCTCAGAGGAGGAAAGGGGGGACATCCTCCTCAGTGAATTTCATTTTTTTTTTAAATAGTGAAATATTAAAAGTGATCCTTTAAAGATAAACTATACTAAATATATTCACGTCACCAAATAATTTATTAAAACACACTGTATTGCAATGAAGGTTTACAGTAGCCTCAACAGCACTCTGTAGGATAGCACCATGGTGTAGCCGGAGTACAGCTGGCTTCCGTCCTCCTCTTGGTACATTGACTTCAATACAAAACCTAGGCTCATGGTTCTCACCCCCTTCCATAGACACATTACTTATGACAACTTCCGGAGGATGTCCTCCAACTTATCAGAGCTCTTGCAGCATGAACTGATATGTTGTCCACTCATTTAAAGGATCAGATAATTAATCCAGTACTGAATGCATAGGCTACAGCTAGCTAGCACTGCAGTGCATAAAATGTGGTGAGTAGTTGAGTCAAAGAGAGAAAGACAATATTTGAACAGTTTTGAACAAATTGATTTCTTCAAAAATGAAGGAGAAGCAAAAGAGAGAGAGCTAGCTATATTTCATTTTTTCACTTTCACTTTCACATACTTAGCTAGCGAATGCAGCTAGCTAGTTTAGCCTACTCAAACACCTGGCTCAAACAGAGAGGGATGTCATGTTAGCCAGCTGGCTATGGCTATCCAGCACTGGAACTTTTCAAAGTCAATGTCACGACTCCCGCCGAAGTAGGTCCCTCTCCTTGTTCAGGCGGCGTTCGACGGTCGACGTCACCGGTCTTCTAGCCATCGCCGCTCCACCTTTAATTTCCATTTGTTTTGTCTTGTTTTTCCGCACACCTGGTTTACATCCCCTCATTACTCTACGTGTATATTATCCTCTGTTCCCCCCATGTCTGTGTGTGGTATTGTTTGTTTCGTTTCGTGTGTGACACTTCAGGCTGGTTTTGCGCCGGGTATGGTTGTATAACCCGTGGTTTTGTATTTTGTACCATTTTGTGTAATTTGTGCGCATTCGCTTTTTTCCCTTGGGCCGGAGTGTTGTGACGCAGTTGTGTCGGGATGTTTTCCTCTGCCTGAATAAAGTGTGCCTGTTCACTCATCTCTGCTCTCCTGCACCTGACTTCCTTCGACCAGTTGCGCACACTCTGACAGTCAAGGTAAGGTTTTGGTTTGATTCATTTATTGCCACCGGGGCTGCCGGTGTAACTGCTAAACTGTTTGCTGACTGTATACTTTATTGCATGATTGTAGCGGGTTTACTAACGCGTTAGTTCTAGTAGCTATGTTGACTACGTTATGACGTTAGCTAAAATGGTGACAATGATGTAGGCTGTGTGTAACGGTTATGATATGAAGGTTTGGCTTGGAAAGGTTTTTCCGCCTGGTCTCTACCAGCTGATGTGTGTTGCACTGAAATCCACAAGCGAAGGGAACAAGTGAGAGGAGGAGAGCATGTAGATATGAGAAGGAAGTGATCTGTTGAAAAATGTTCCCTGAATTTCTCCAATAGAAAATCTTGTTTGCAACCGTTGGACTAATGATTACACACTAGATCAGCTAGATGCAGGCAAGAATGTGCAAGACGGTATTGAATGTGTCACTGTCTGTCGCCTTGATTACTCAAATGTCTCTCTCGACCTGTCCCTCACTCTCCAAGAGTGTGCAAAGCTGTCTTCAAATCAAAGGGTGGCTACTTGAAGAATCTCAAATATAAAATATATTTTGATTTGTTTAACACTGTTTTGGTTACTACATGATTCCATATGTGTTATTTCATAGTTTTGATGTCTTCACTATTATTCTACAATATAGAAAATAGTAAAAATAAAGAAAAATAGTAACCTTTTAGTAACATAAACCTGTTAAATTGAACTGGGTGAATGGAATATAAATGACAGTCATCCAATGTGCTGTAATAGAAATAAGGCCATGCTCATAAAAATGTTTGTTCTCCCTCATCTTAAACGGCACCGACCACCACTGGTGTGTGAGAATGAGAATAAGAATTAGTGAACATGTTTTAATGTGTCTGTATCATGCTAGTGTGTGTGTGTGTGTGTGTGTGTGCACCTGTATGTGGGTATGTATTTATCAATGCGTGTGCTTGTTAGATCTCACCTGGCGTTGTCTCTGCCGTGGGACTTGATGAAGTTCATGTCTCTGTACTTGGACAGGAAGGCCACCAGCTGGCTGTTGGTTCTGTTAACGACAACCAGGAAGAGATTATTAGAAACCAACCAATCAGTGGAAACGACAGCCAGGAAGATCAATGACCAATTACCATAAATTACCATTAATTACCAACCAATCAAAGAGAGAGAGGTAGAAACCATATGCCATATAATAGGGCAATACAACAGCTTTTCCCTGTCATCACTTTTCAAGGGTTGTCAAGGATACAAAGGGATAGTTGTTAAAGGGATAGTTCTCTATAAAATCCTAAGTATGCCAGCCATTTTCATGGACTCTCACTCACACAACCGCCACTCACTTTTATGCTCAGTTTGTTTTTGGGGTGAACTATTGCTTTAACAGAACATTTGATCATGTATTATTTAACTATCCACTATGATCAGGGCCCAGGGCTTTCCAGGACAGTTGGTCAGGAAAACGACTAACCCTAAGTACAAAGACAGTAAACATAACATCCATTTAACAGTTGGCTCAATAACCAACCCCACAGGCACTATACAATACAGCAGTCCAGTGGAGTCTAACCCATTCTACGCAGCCCAGCCAGGCTAAAAGCTTCTCCTCTGCAGTGCAAGCCATCATTGCCACAGTCAAAGGTATTCTCAACAACACAGATGTCTGCAGAGTGTAAAGCAGGGCAGGGGGAGGCTGTCTGGGCCTTTAGATGACAGCTCAGTTTTCCTTTCTAAAAGAGCCTAAACTCTCCTAACAAAGCTGGGCTAGCGCAGGCTGAAGAGATGCATATTAATGCCATTTACTGATGAAGGAGCAATTTCACAGCCCCAAGGCTTTACTTAGTAGATGTAGTGGAACACACACACACGCACACTGATGTTGTGTAGCAGAACACACACACACGCACGCACACAAACACAGACAACACATACAGAGCATAGCACAGCGGGGGAAATCCAGGTCACAGCATAGATTTGCCAGAGTTGTGTCATTGTGCCTGAGTGATCACACAGTCTGTCCAGTGGGTCTGGCTGGTTTGCTGACTGACTGTCTGCCCCCAGGGTGCAGTCACTGTCTCTCTGTCACTATATGTCTGGCTGGATGGCATTCACACACACTGCGACCATAGCCAGTACCACAGAATTACCAGCCAAGCCCATATCACAGCCTTGCAGTCACCCTTAAAATAGCATCATAAAAACACCCTGCTACCCTGTTGGCATATGCCCTAATTGCACACTCTTAGACAAATATACTTTACTATACTGTACTATACTGTGCATGTACTGTACTATAATGTACTATACTGTAATATACTGTACTATACTGTAATGTACTGTACAATACTGCAGCTATACTGTACTATACAGTAATATACTGTAATGTATTGTACTATACTGTAAAGTACTGTACTATACTATACTGTACCTATACTACACTGTAATATGCTTTACTATACTGTAATGTACTGTACAATACTGTAGCTATACTGTAGCTATACTGTAGCTATACTGTACTATGCAGTAATATACTGTAATGTACTGTACTGTAATCTACTGTACTATACTGTATGGTACCTATACTGTACTATACAGTAATATACTGTAATGTACTGCACTATACTGTGCTATACTGTACTATACTGTAATATACTGTACTATACTGTAATATACTGTACTGCGCTATACTGTAATGTACTATACCATAATGTGTTATACTGTAATACACTGTAATGTACTATACTGTACTATACTGCAATATACTGTACTATACTGTAATATACTGTACTGTACTATACTGTAATGCACTATACTGTAATGTACTATACCGTAATGTGCTATACTGTAATATACTGTACTGTACTATACTGTACTGTACTATACTGTAATGTACTGTACTATTCTGTAATGTACTGTACTATTCTGTAATGTACTGTACTCTACTATACTGTAATGTACTATACTGTAGTATACAGTAATGTACTGTACTATAATGTACTATTGTGCTCTTACCACACTTGAATAGTTGACAAGTCCATATCACAAGTTATTTCTGAATCAAAGTTATGCATATGCTTTTTTGGTAGGTTACAACTTACAACTGACCAAAAGAGGGCAAGAGAGAGTCTATACTACATACCTATAGCGAGTCTTGTCAACATGTATACGGTTCATAAATCAGCTGGATAGTCTTTAGATAAACAGACGGATAGTCTTTAGTAAATCAGCTGGATAGTCTATAGTAAAACAGCTGTATAGTCTTTAGTAAAGCAGCTGTATAGTCTTTAGTAAAGCAGCTGTGTAGTCTTTAGTAAAGCAGCTGTGTAGTCTTTAGTAAAGCAGCTGTAGTCTTTAGTGAAGCAGCTGTATATTACTTAGTAAAGCAGCTGGATAGTCTTTAGTAAAGCAGATGGATAGTCTTTAGTAAAGCAACTGGATAGTCTTTAGTAAAGCAGATGGATAGTCTTTCGTAAAGCAACTGGATAGTCTTTAGTAAAGCAGATGGATAGTCTTTAGTAAAGCAGCTGGATAGTCTTTCGTAAAGCAACTGGATGGTCTTTCGTAAAGCAACTGGATAGTCTTTAGTAAAGCAGCTGGATGGTCTTTGGTAAATCAGCTGAATAGTCTTTAGTAAATCAGCTGGATAGTCTTTAGTAAATCAGCTGGATAGTCTTTAGTAAAGCAGCTGTATAGTCTTTAGTAAAGCAGCTGTGTAGTCTTTAGTAAAGCAGCTGTGTAGTCTTTAGTAAAGCAGCTGTATTCTTTAGTGAAGCAGCTGTATATTACTTAGTAAAGCAGCTGGATAGTCTTTAGTAAAGCAGATGGATAGTCTTTCATAAAGCAGCTGTATAGTCTTTAGTAAAGCAGCTGTGTAGTCTTTAGTAAAGCAGCTGTGTAGTCTTTAGTAAAGCAGCTGTGTAGTCTTTAGTGAAGCAGCTGTATATTACTTAGTAAAGCAGCTGGATAGTCTTTAGTAAATCAGCTGGATAGTCTTTAGTAAAGCAGCTGGATAGTATTTAGTAAAGCAGCTGGACAGTATTTAGTAAAGTAGCTGGATAGTCTTTAGTAAAGCAGCTGGATAGTCTTTAGTACAACAGCTGGATAGTCTTTAGTAAAGCTGCTGGATAGTCTTTAGTATAGCAGCTGGACAGTCTTTCATAAAGAAGATGGATAATATTTCGTAAAAACAACTGGATAGTCTTTAGTAAAGCAGCTGGATAGTCTTTAGTAAAACAGCTGGATAGTCTTTAGTAAAACAGCTGGATAGTATTTAGTATAGCAGCTGGATAGTCTAGTAAAACAGCTGGATAGTCTTTAGTAAAGCAGCTGGATAGTCTTTAGTAAAGCAGCTGGATAGTATTTAGTATAGCAGCTGGATAGTATTTAGTATAGCAGCTGGATAGTCTTTAGTAAAACAGCTGGATAATATTTCGTAAAAGCAACTGGATAGTCTTTAGTAAAGCAGCTGGATAGTATTTAGTATAACAGCTGGATAGTCTTTAGTAAAACAGCTGGATAGTCTTTAGTAAAGCAGCTGGATAGTCTTTAGTAAAGCAGATGGATAGTCTTTAGTAAAACAGCTGGATAGTCTTTAGTAAAGCAGCTGGATAGTTTTCAGTATAGCAGCTGGATAGTCTTTAGTATAGCAGCTGGATAGTCTTTAGTAAAGCAGCTGGATAATATTTAGTATAGCAGCTGGATAGTCTTTATTTAAGCAGCTGTATATTATTTAGTAATGCAGCTGGATATTCTCTAGTAAAGCAGATGGATAGTCTTTCGTAAAGCAGTTATATATTATTTAGTAAAGCAGCCGGATACTATTTAGTACAGCAGCTGGATAGTCTTTAGTAAAGAAGTTATCTATTATTTAGTAAAGCAGCTAGAAAGTATTTAGTAAAGCAGCTGGATAGTTTTTAGTAAAGAAGTGATCTATTATTTAGTAAAGCAGCTGGATATTCTTTAGTAAAGAAGTTATATATTATTTACTAAAGCAGCTGGATATGCTTTAGTAAAGAAGTTATATATGATTTAGTAAAGCAGTTGTATAGTCTTTAGGAAAGAAGTTATATATTCTTTAGTAAATCAGCTGCATAGTCTTAGTAGACCAGCTGGATAGTCTTTAGTAACGCAGCTGGTTAGTCTTTAGTAGAGCAGCTGGACAGTCTTTGGTAAAGGGCTTCTGAGTGGTGCAACATTCTAAGACACTGCATTTCAGTGGTAGAGGCGTCATTACAGACATCCTGTTTCGATTCCAGGCTGTATCACAACCGGCCGTGATTGGTAGTCCCATAGGGCGAAGCACAATTAGCTTGCAACTGACTTGCCTAGTTAAATAAAGGCTCCATTTAAACCAGGGGGTTAGAAAAGAGGATACAAGCAAGACAACACAGCCTGTCTTGAAGAGAAAAGCCTGGAAAGAGATCCTCACTCTGGGACAAAACAACCATGTGACTTATCCCTCCCTCCTCCATTACCAGCCCCCCGGGCAGACACCACCACTAGGGCAAGGGGGAGAGGGTATTTGGGCTGGGCCTTTTGGGCTCATCCATGCGGACATTATCAGAGAATTAGACAGGGAATAATGCCTGTTTCTCTCCTACAGCCTTCAGCCTATACAGACACACTGAGACCAGGGCTAACCCTGCACTCCTTATAGCATTGGTGCTCTATGGCTGTTGCATATTGTAGGGATTGTCCCTTCATTCCTTACACAGTATCAGTGGAGAAGATGACCATAGGGTGGGTCATAGCCTGGTTTTTCTTTTAGAGGTACTATGACTGTAGCATAGACTGGTTGGCTTCATTCTACACTCACTTGACTGTTGAATTGAACTGAATTGAAGAGGGCTGTCCAGGGCAAGTATAATCTGTCACAGAGTGTTCTGATTTTTGATTGTATCACTGTACGGCCCTGTAGGTGAGCAGGAGTGGATTGAGGGAGTGCATTGAGGGAGTGGATTGAGGGAGTGCATTGAGGGAGTGGATTGAGGGAGTGGATTGAGGGAGTGCATTGAGGGAGTGGATTGAGGGAGTGCATTGATGGCCAGAGTGTTGTGGGTTAATGGATGTAAATATGGTCTAAATGAGGAAACTTGAGTCAAATCCAAGAAGTGGTCCAAAAAAAGCACTTGCTAAGCGAAGATATTACTGTCTGCTACGCCAACGTGTAATCCCTCTCTTTCCCCCTTCTCTTCTGTCTCTTCTATCACTCCCTCTCCCTCCATCTCTCTCCTGATGGGCCTATAAAAACCTCCAGTGTCAGCCCTTTCCTCCGCCACATCACCGCCATGCAAATGAAGAGAAGAAGAGGAGACAGACAGGAAGAAAGAAACGGCTCATCAGCACACCACAAACACTTCCACTCACACAGTGGCAGACGCAAGCATACACCCACATTATGCAAACACAGGCATACACAAGGCATTATGCGCACGCGCGCATGCATGCACACACACGCGCACACACACACACACGCACGCACGCACACACACTTGAGCGCCCATAGACAGACACTTTTATGATCGAGCATCAAAATCAGAACTATTCTCACCGTTTTCACACTATCCCATAATGTCTACGACAAGCACATATCTTCATGGCAACAGACTAAAAGTAAGCTCTTTCAGAAACATAAATATTCCCCTGAACATTTCCCTGACAGGGTGAACACAAACAGGGGTGTCTCCTGAGCCTGTGTATACAAACCGTGTATATAAACCAACCACACGTGTTGGAATATAAAACAACACAGGGCAACCACCTCTTTCTTTATACCTTCCATTTTAGCTCCAAGTGTTGGACACACAAGGTCCAGTTTCCTTTTTCACAGTGGTGATTACAGCAACTGGTGGCCATCTGGGGAAAGTATGTGATCGAAGTCTATGAGGGACTAATGACCTAGAGGTTCACAATGGTGTGTATGTGTGACACTCGTTCCTCGGTGGAATGAGTTTTTGTTTCAAATATTTTTATTAAACACACACAAGAATGGTGTTTAGGTATACAAGACAGGTATACAATTCTTATGTAAACATAAAAGAGCATACAGGAACAACAAGACCCAGAGTTCTGGGTGCAGAACAAATAATACAAAACACGACATACAAAACAAGGACACATAGAAAGAAAGAGGGAAGATGTCCCCCCTATCCCCCCCCCCCTTATTCCCCCTATTCCCCCACCCACCTCCCAACTGCTCGGGTGGTAGGGCCAGCACACGCTGCCCAAAGGTAGATTAAAATATTACAATTGAGAGTGTGTTAATAAGTACAAATTCACAGCGCCGACTCGTCCAAGTAGGAGAGGAAAGGCTGCCAGATTTGATCAAATGTTGATAATTTATTGTTCAGAATATATCTAATTCTTTCTAAGTGTACAGTGTTTGCCAATTCACTGAGCCATAATTTGGTAGAGGGCGCTTCCCTCCTTTTCCAAAACAACAAGATTAGTTTTTTTGCCGAGATGAGACCATACGAGATTAGTTGTTTTTGGGGGTTGGTTAATCCGTTTAGGGACTCAGATACTCCCAGGATTATCAGAAGCGGGTCTGGATCTATTGAAGTCTCCAAAACTTCAGAGAGGATCCTAAAAATTCCACACCAATAACCATGCAAGCTAGAGCATAGGGCAAAGCAGTGGAGTAGTGTACCCTGCGTAGCCTGACATTTATCACATGTAGGGGATGTGTCAGGAAATATCCTATGCAGTTTAGTTTTGAAATAGTGTAATCTGTGTAATACCTTGAATTGTATGAGACGATGTCTGGAATTAATGGAGCATGTGTGGATATACTCCAAGCTCTCTTCCCAGTCTGCCACAGAAATGTCAGTCCCTAGTTCTTCCTCCCATTTTGCCTTGATGGCATCAGTAGAAGGTGTGCTAACAGATTGAAAAGCATCATATAGACGCGATATCAGTTTATCTGAGGTGGGGCATATCTTTATGCATCCGTCAAACATGGAAGGTTTAGCATTCCCAAATGTTGGGAGGTGTTTTCTAACGTAGTCTCTAATTTGTAGGTATCTGAAAAAATTACTTCTGGGAAGATTATAAGTTTCCCTCAGCAGCTCAAAGGAAGCAAAGGTCCCTTCTATGTATAAATCCCTATGGTACTTATCCCCAACTCTCCCCATCGCTCAAAGGTGTTATCAAGGTTAGAAGGGGCAAAGGAGGGATTCCTGGCAACAGGGAGCATGAATGACATTGGTCTGAGCTCAAAGTGGACTTTAATTTGCTTCCAGATTCGGACTGTGCTATGTATTATAGGATTGTTACAATAAAGTGACATCTCCAGATTGACAGGCGACAAAATCACAGCGCCAATAGAGAAGGGGTGACACTCCTCACGCTCCATACTAAGCCAGCTGGATGCCGGGAGTACGTCATCCAACAGAAAGGTAACAATGCGGAAGTTAGCGGCCCAGTAATAAAATATAAAATTTGGGAGAGACAATCCTCCTTCCATCTTGGATTTACAGAGGTGTTTTTTACCTATCCTGTGTGTTTTATAATCCCAGATGAAAGGAATGATAATTGAGTCCAGTTGTTTATGAAAGGATTTAGGTATGAATACTGGGATGTTCTGATATAGGTAGAGCAGTTGTGGGAGGAAGACCATTTTAATGGCATTAATTCTTCCGAGCAGAGAAATTGGGAGAGTTCTCCAAAATAGTATGTTTGCTTTGAGTTTTTGTATCAGAGAGGGGAAATTCTCTTTAAATAGTAAGGAGTATTGTTTGGTAACTACAATTCCTAGGTAGGTAAACTTTTCTGAAGATTAAATGGGAGATGTTCTAGCCAGGAGGTATTTTGCGACCGTATGGGCATTAATTCACTCTTGTTCCAATTTATTCTGTATCCCGAGAAGGTACCAAACAAATTGATCACATCAAGAATAGCTGGGATACTAGCCTGGGGTTCTGTTACATAGAGGAGGATGTCATCTGCGTATAGGGAGATCTTATTTAGAGTATCTTTAGTATTATAGCCGTGTATTGCTGCATGAGAGCTAATCGTCTGAGCGAGCGGTTCGATAATTAGGGCGAAGAGCATAGGCGACAGCGCACAACCCTGCCTTGTCCCCCTGTTGAGGTTAAATTGGGGCGACAATGATTGCTTAGTGAGTATTCTGGCACAGGGTTTCCTATATAAAAGCTGGATCCAATTTATGAACCTATCTCCAATATTAAATTTCTGTAGGACCTTGAATAGATAGGGCCACTCAACTTGGTCAAAGGCCTTTTCGGCATCAAGAGATATGACGGCAAGGTCCACGTTGGGTAACCTCTGAGAATACATAATATTGAAGAGGCGCCTGAGATGGAAGAACGAGTTTCTGTTAGGGATAAAGCCGGTCTGATCCGAATGGACCAATTTGCCAATTAAAGTGCTAAGCCTGTTAGCCAGAGTTTTTGCTAAAATCTTTTGGTCTGTATTAAGGAGAGATATTGGTCTGTATGACCCTACCTCTTCTGGATCTTTACCCTTCTTATGTATAACTGTAATGAACGCTTCGTCCAAAGTAGAAGGGAGAGCTCCATCCTCATTGGCCTGAATCAACATTTTGTGCAGATAGGGGGAGAGCATGTTGCTGAATGTTTTATAGAATTCACCAGGGTATCCATCTGGGCCCGGGGTCTTGCCACTCTTTAGAGATTTAATTGTTTCTCGGATTTCATCAAGAGATATTTCCTTATTCAGGAAGTTAGAATCTTCCTGGTTCAGGGCAGGAAGATTACAGTCCTCCAAAAATGTTTGCATAATTAAGGGGTTAGGATCCGCTTTAGATGTATATAGAGTCTCATAAAACTGCCGGAATCTGTCATTGATGTCTTTGGGGGAAGAGAGTAATTCCCCAGATGCAGATTTAACCCTGTGAATCATTCGGTTACTCACATTTTTTCGAAGTTGTCTGGTGAGTAATTTGTGTGGTTTGTCACCAAACTCAAAATATTTTTGCTTGGCATAGAGAAAAGATTTAGCAATTTTAGCTGAGAGAATCTGATTATATTCAAATTTTAAAGAGGTAATTTTTTTATGTTTCTCCATAGATGGGTGGCTAGCATTCTCCCTATCCAGTAAGTGAATTTGTCCCTCTAGTTCTTCCAGTTTTCCTCTGTTTTGCCTACTCCTGGCAGCCTGAAAGGAGATGATACAGCCTCTCAGATAAGCCTTCAGTGTTTCCCACAATAATGCTGGGGAGGTCTCTGTGTTGTCGTTGGTATCAAAGAAAAATTTAATTTGGTCTTTAAGATATTCACAGAATGTTGGTTCTGTGAGGAGCTGAGGATTCAACCTCCAGACCTTCTCGTTTGGTACAATGTCACCCAATCTCAGGGAGAAGGTGAGTGGACTGTGGTCCGAGATTATAATATCATGATACCTCACATTACAGGTATAGGGGAGTAATCTAGCATCCAACAAAAAGTAGTCAATTCGAGTGTAAACCTTGTGAACATGAGAGTAAAAGGAGTATTCCCTACCCGTAGGGTTAGCGATCCTCCATATATCAAATAAGTTAGAATTTTTTATGTAGGTATTCAAGAATTCGCTTGAATAGGAGGTAGGGGTTCGCCGGGTAGAGGATCTATCCAAATATTGGTCTAGCACACAGTTAAGGTCCCCTCCAATGACCAGGTTAGTATGGGAGATATCTGGAATCAGGGCAAGGACTCTTTTGAAAAAAGAGGGGTTGTCAATGTTTGGCCCATAGATATTTAGTAGAGTTACTGAGGTAGAGTGGATTTCTCCTATTGCGATCACATACCGACCCTCTTTATCCGCAATAGTGGTTTTATGTAGAAAGGGAATTCCTTTCCGTACCAGAATCGCTGTGCCTCTTGTTTTGGCAGAGAAGTTAGAGTGATACACTTGCCCCACCCACCTACACTTAAGTCTGCTATGAGAGTTATTCTTCAGATGGGTTTCTTGCAAAAATATAATATCAGACGAGAGTGCTTTCAAGTGGGCTAGGACCTTGCCCCTCTTAATTGGTTCGTTTAAACCCTTGACATTCCAGGAAGTGAATGCAAGCCCCGCCCTCCTCTCGTTTGTAGTTCCTATGGTGGCCTGCATACCATGTAACTTGATAAAAAGGTAAGAAAGCGCACCAAACCATCACGATCAGCATATGTAGCACCCACACCCGAGCAGTATCCAACCCACCCCTCCCCCTGCAAGCACCTTTACTTCCCACCCTGTTCCCCTAATTTCACCAACACTTACCCCCCCCATCAACCCACATTTAACAGGCATGTACAAACAGGAGAAAAAAAAGGAAAAATAAAAATAATAAACACATTGTCTGGCCGATGCCAAAAAAGCATGGCGCGACCTCGAACAAGAGGTAAAACAAAAATAAAATCCCAACTATACGTTCACCTCTCACTATCCTAGAACTTCTACTAACATATGAACTGAGGAGGCTCCCGCGAGTTAAGTGTTCAGTTAGCATCTAATAAACCTAAACCGAATAAGTTGCAACTTAAACATATTGCGCATTTAAGCGTCATCCTGGGTCAATCCCAGAGATAAGCAAGATATAGCCTCAAGATAATATTGCTAAGCACTGCCGGTCAAAAAATAAACCATCCGCAACCGACCTAGTCAGCCGTACCTTTACATACTGTGGGTCAGTGATTTAAAATATACACATACATAATACTAAAATGCTAAGAGAAAATAGTAATAAAGTACAAATAGTAATTATATTTACGCACACCTACACATACATAAGCACTACAGAGGGCTGGTGGGACTCTAGTCGGGAGAGAGGCCCACGGCCAGACAAAGGCAGAACGGCACAAAACATCAACTTGCTAACCAGGCGTCTGCCCCCTCCCAACCATCACCCCCAGTCCCCTGCAAGCAATAAATAAATGGTATGGTAGTAAGAGTGATGTAAGGATTGTAAAATAAATAATGAAACAAAACAAAAGTGGGGGAATATAAGTATATCCGTCCGAAGGTGTCAGTGATCAAACCTGGAAGTAAAAAATATGCATCGCTGAGCACAGCCGGGATGAAAGTGAATTTAACGTTAAATGAGAGCTCTTACCACCATCCATTGGTCTGCTCAGCGTCTTACATGCTCGGTAGCCCTTGTTGAGCCCGTTTAATACGTTTTCACCCAATATGGTATAGTATGGATTCGAGTCCATGAGCAGACCCTGACACGCAATAACAAGGCACTCTAACCTGTACGGGGGATTGGTGTATATCCCCGGATAAACTTCTCTGCGTCCAAAACCGAGGAGAGCCAAATCTTCTCACCGGAAGGCGGGGTAATTCTTAGTCTTGCAGGGAAGAGTAAGGCTGGGCGAAGATGGAGTTTGTAGAGTTTGGTCATGACATCTCTGTAGTCGGCGCGATGCTTTGCCACATCGGGCGCATAATCCTCATAGACACGGAATGGATGCCCTTTATGTGACAGGTTGCCCCTCATTCGAGCTTCACGCAGGATAAGATCCTTGGTCTTGAAACTGTGACAACAGATTATTACTGGGCGAGGACGTTGGCCCGGTCCAGGCACTGGGACAAGGGAGCGATGTGCGCGGTCCAGCTGGGGATCCGAATCCAAAACATCCGATCCCATTGCATCCTTCAATAGCTTGGCGAAGAAGTCGGTAGGGCGAGAGCCTGCCTCTATCCCCTCTGCCAGACCAACAACGCAAAGGTTATTACGTCTGGATCGGCCCTCCAGGTCCACCACTTTCACAGAAAGCCTCTGCACAGTATCCTGCAATGACGTGCATAGCTTCTCTAACTCGTCGATCCTACCAGCATTGAATTCAGAAGCTTTCTCAAGGTCCACAATACTCTGGCCATGCGAAGCGTCCGTTCGAATGACGCTCTGGGAAGTCAATACATATATTGACCTAGGGGCAATTAACATGCAATCATGTAACCTATTCAACTGAGTAAGTAAGCCAGGAGAGGGATTGGAATTTGGGGGGAACAAATGTGTAATCACCTTAAGAAGAACCGGAGATCGACTGTGATTGATCTATTTAAGTTGTTTAGCTCGGGTCTTTGTTGTAAGTCTGCAGTGGTTGTACAGTGAATGTGACAGTAAGGATTCCCTGAGGGCCTATGGGGTTACATAGCTGTGTGTACTGTCTGGTAGTTATTCAGATGGCTTTTGGTCTTCATAATGGCTCATTTTAAAGTGTGTCTGAACTGTAAATTATAATTACACAACAAAGGACTATCAATCTCTCAACAAAAAAAATTCAATCCATAACATGACCAAACAGGTGTTCAAATTGTTCCATTCCTTTCGTGTCAGGTCACACAGGGACGTGAGCATGTGACGTAGTATTGCTTCTCTGTTTGACTCCTGGCCACTCAACCCTAACCAGCTTGACTGCTTCGAAGGAGAAGCGGCCCAAAACATCCTGCAACACCAAGACGTTCCATTAAAACCAATTTGCTGTCAACACAGCTGCTGCTACTTCCGTACTTAAACATAGACAGAGAATTCGGAAAGTATTCAGACCCCTTGACTTTTTCCACATTTTGTTACATTACAGCCTTATTCTAAAATGGATTAAATAAATAAAAATGTCAGCATCAGTCTACACACAATACCACATAATGACGAAGTAAAAACAGGTTTAGACATTTTTGCTAATTTATCACAAATAAAAAACAGAAATACCTTATTTACATAAGTATTCAGACCTTTTGTTATGAGACTAAATATTTAGCTCAGGTGCATCCTGTTTCCATTGATCATCCTTGACATGTTTCTACAACTTCATTGGACATGATTTAGAAAGACACACACCTGTCTATATAAGATCCCACAGTTAATAGTGCATGTCAGAGCAAAAACCAAGCAATGAGGTCAAAGGAATAGATGAACAGAGCAAAGTACAGAGAGTTCCTTGATGAAAACCTGCTCCAGAGTGCTCAGGACCTCAGACTGCGCCCGAAGGTTCACCTTCCAACAGGACAACGACCCTAAGCACACAGCCAAGACAATGCAGGAGTGGCTTCAGTACAAGTCTCTGAATGTCCTTGAGTGGCCCAGCCAGAGCCCAGACTTGAACCCAATTGAACATCTCTGGAGAGACCTGAAAATAGCTGTGTAGCGACGCTCCCCATCCAGCCGGACAGAGAGGATCTGCAGATCTGTGCAAAGCTTGTAGTGTCATAACCAAGAAGACATCAATCTGTAACCGCTGCCAAATGTGCTACAACAAAGTACTGAGTAAAGGGTCTGAATACATTTGCAACCATTTCTAAAAACCTGTTTTTGCTTTTTCATTATGGGGTATTGTGTGTAGGGGGAAAAATGAGGGGAGGGGAAAAATGTAATCCTCTTTAGAATAAGGCTGTAACGTAACAAAATGTGGAAGTCAAGGGGTCTGAATACTTTCCGAATACACAGCAGGTCAACTATCTGGAAAACCTTGCCCCTCCACCAAAAGTCACGTGATGGGGTAATCTGCAGCGCTGAGGTTAATGAAGAAGTCCCAGCTCCAGTCGGTCATGGTGATCAGGTCTGACATGCTGCTAGCCTCTACCCCCCATCATCCTAACCCTCACCCCCTACCCCCCTGCCACCTCCACCCCAGTCACCTGATGGGGTAGTCTGCAGCGCTGAGGTTGATGAAGAAGTCCCAGCTCCAGTCGGTCATGGTGATGAGGTCTGCCATGCTGCGGAGGTACATGGTGAGCAGGCTGGCACCGCCCCAGATGGTAGCCATCCTCCAGGGTGTCACCCTCACGTTGGGGTACTGGGAGGCCAGGGCCTGCACCTGTCTGTGAAGGTAGTTGGAGCGCTGGAGGGGGAGAGAAGAGGAAGAGTTTAAAATGTTTCAAACTCATTCCACGGAGGGCCAAGTGTCTGCAGGTTTTTTCTACACCCTTGGACATGATTGATGAATTAAGGTCACCGGTTAGTAAGGAACTCCCCTCACAGGGTTATTTAGGTCTTAATTGAAAGGAAAATTCAAATATCAGCAGACACTAGGCCCTCCATGGAATGAGTTGGACACCCCTGGTAGAGGATAATGGTATAGACCAGGGCTCTCCAACCCTGTTCCTTGCTAGTTCCTTGTCCTGTAGGTTTTCACTCCAACCCCAATCTAGCAGGACCAAAAACCAAGTATATTGTTATATCTGGAGTACTTATCCTGTCCTATCCAGTGTCCTGTGTGAATTTGAGTATGCTCTCTCTAATTCTCTCTCTTTCTCTCTCTCGGAGGACCTGAGCCCTAGGACCATGCCTCAGGACTACCTGACATGATGACTTCTTGCTGTCCCCAGTCCACCTGGCCGTGCTGCTGCTCCAGTTTCAACTGTCCTGCCTGTGATTATTATTATTTGACCATGCTGGTCATTTACTCCCCCGGGCACAGCCAGAAGAGGACTGGCCACCCCACATAGCCTGGTTCCTCTCTAGGTTTCTTCCTAGGTTTTGGCCTTTCTAGGGAGTTTTTCCTTCTTCTACACCTGCATTGCTTGCTTTTTGGGGTTTTAGGCTGGGTTTCTGTACAGCACTTTGAGATATCAGCTGATGTACGAAGGGATATATAAATACATTTGATTTGTTTTGATTTATAGTCTTACCTGGTCTATATGTACATAGTAGTAGTGTGAGGTGGTAGATGGTAGTCTATAGTCTTACCTGGTCTATATGTATATAGTAGTAGTGTGAGGTGTGGTAGATGGTAGTCTATAGTCTTACCTGGTCTATATGTATATAGTAGTAATGTGAGGTGTGGTAGATGGTTGTCTATAGTCTTACCTGGTCTATATGTATATAGTAGTAGTGTGAGGTGGTAGATGGTAGTCTATAGTCTGGTCTATACGTATATAGTAGTAGTGTGAGGTGGAAGATGGTAGTATATGGTCTTACCTGGTCTATATGTACATAGTAGTAGTGTGAGGTGGTAGATGGTAGTCTATAGTCTTACCTGGTCTATATGTATATAGTAGTAGTGTGAGGTGTGGTAGATGGTAGTCTATAGTCTTACCTGGTCTATATGTATATAGTAGTAGTGTGAGGTGGTAGATGGTAGTCTATAGTCTGGTCTATATGTTTATAGTAGTAATGTGAGGTGGTAGATGGTAGTCAAGAGTCTATAGTCTGGTCTATATATATATAGTAGTAGTGTGAGGTGGTAGATGGTAGTCTATAGTCTGGTCTATATGTATATAGTAGTAGTGTGAGGTGGTAGATGGTAGTCTATAGTCTGGTCTATATGTATATAGTAGTAGTGTGAGGTGGTAGATGGTAGTCTATAGTCTGGTCTATATGTATATAGTAGTAGTGTGAGGTGGTAGATGGTAGTCTATAGTCTGGTCTATACGTATATAGTAGTAGTGTGAGGTGGTAGATGGTAGTCTATAGTCTTACCTGGTCTATATGTATATAGTAGTAGTGTGAGGTAGTAGATGGTAGTCTATAGTCTGGTCTATATGTATATAGTAGTAGTGTGAGGTGGTAGATGGTAGTCTATAGTCTGGTCTATACGTATATAGTAGTAGTGTGAGGTGGTAGATGGTAGTCTATAGTCTTACCTGGTCTATATGTATATAGTAGTAGTGTGAGGTGGTAGATGGTAGTCTATAGTCTGGTCTATACGTATATAGTAGTAGTGTGAGGTGGAAGATGGTAGTATATGGTCTTACCTGGTCTATATGTATATAGTAGTAGTGTGAGGTGTGGTAGATGGTAGTCTATAGTCTTACCTGGTCTATATGTATATAGTAGTAGTGTGAGGTGGTAGAAGATGGTCTATATATAGTAGTAGTGTGAGGTGGTAGATGGTAGTCTATAGTCTGGTCTATATGTATATAGTAGTAGTGTGAGGTGGTAGATGGTAGTCTATAGTGTGGTCTATACGTATATAGTAGTGTGAGGTGGTATATGGTAGTCTATAGTCTTACCTGGTCTATACGTATATAGTAGTAGTGTGAGGTGGTAGATGGTAGTCTATAGTCTTACCTGGTCTATACGTATATAGTAGTAGTGTGAGGTGGTAGATGGTAGTCTATAGTCTTACCTGGTCTATATGTATATAGTAGTAGTGTGAGGTGTGGTAGATGGTAGTCTATAGTCTTACCTGGTCTATATGTATATAGTAGTAGTGTGAGGTGGTAGAAGATGGTCTATATATAGTAGTAGTGTGAGGTGGTAGATGGTAGTCTATAGTCTGGTCTATATGTATATAGTAGTAGTGTGAGGTGGTAGATGGTAGTCTATAGTCTGGTCTATACGTATAGAGTAGTAGTGTGAGGTGGTATATGGTAGTCTATAGTCTGACCTGGTCTATACGTATATAGTAGTAGTGTGAGGTGGTAGATGGTAGTCTATAGTCTTACCTGGTCTATACGTATATAGTAGTAGTGTGAGGTGGTATATGTTAGTCTATAGTCTGACCTGGTCTATATGTATATAGTAGTAGTGTGAGGTGGTAGATGGTAGTCTATAGTCTTACCTGGTCTATACGTATATAGTAGTAGTGTGAGGTGGTAGATGGTAGTCTATAGTCTTACCTGGTCTATATGTATATAGCAGTAGTGTGAGGTGGTAGATGGTAGTCTATAGTCTTACCTGGTCTATACGTATATAGTAGTAGTGTGAGGTGGTAGATGGTAGTCTATAGTCTTACCTGTTCTATATGTATATAGTAGTAGTGTGAGGTGTGGTAGATGGTAGTCTATAGTCTGGTCTATATGTATATAGTAGTAGTGTGAGGTGGTAGATGGTAGTCTATAGTCTGGTCTATATGTATATAGTAGTAGTGTGAGGTGGTAGATGGTAGTCTATAGTCTTACCTGGTGTATATGTATATAGTAGTAGTGTGAGGTGTGGTAGATGGTAGTCTATAGTCTTACCTGGTCTATACGTATATAGTAGTAGTGTGAGGTGGTAGATGGTAGTCTATAGTCTGGTCTATATGTATATAGTAGTAGTGTGAGGTGGTAGATGGTAGTCTATAGTCTGGTCTATACGTATATAGTAGTAGTGTGAGGTGGTAGTCTATAGTCTTACCTGGTGTATATGTATATAGTAGTAGTGTGAGGTGTGGTAGATGGTAGTCTATAGTCTTACCTGGTCTATACGTATATAGTAGTAGTGTGAGGTGGTAGATGGTAGTCTATAGTCTTACCTGGTCTATATGTATATAGTAGTAGTGTGAGGTGTGGTAGATGGTAGTCTATAGTCTTACCTGGTCTATATGTATATAGTAGTAGTGTGAGGTGGTAGAAGATGGTCTATATATAGTAGTAGTGTGAGGTGGTAGATGGTAGTCTATAGTCTGGTCTATATGTATATAGTAGTAGTGTGAGGTGGTAGATGGTAGTCTATAGTCTGGTCTATACGTATAGAGTAGTAGTGTGAGGTGGTATATGGTAGTCTATAGTCTGACCTGGTCTATATGTATATAGTAGTAGTGTGAGGTGGTAGATGGTAGTCTATAGTCTTACCTGGTCTATACGTATATAGTAGTAGTGTGAGGTGGTATATGTTAGTCTATAGTCTGACCTGGTCTATATGTATATAGTAGTAGTGTGAGGTGGTAGATGGTAGTCTATAGTCTTACCTGGTCTATACGTATATAGTAGTAGTGTGAGGTGGTAGATGGTAGTCTATAGTCTTACCTGGTCTATATGTATATAGCAGTAGTGTGAGGTGGTAGATGGTAGTCTATAGTCTTACCTGGTCTATACGTATATAGTAGTAGTGTGAGGTGGTAGATGGTAGTCTATAGTCTTACCTGTTCTATATGTATATAGTAGTAGTGTGAGGTGTGGTAGATGGTAGTCTATAGTCTGGTCTATATGTATATAGTAGTAGTGTGAGGTGGTAGATGGTAGTCTATAGTCTGGTCTATATGTATATAGTAGTAGTGTGAGGTGGTAGATGGTAGTCTATAGTCTTACCTGGTGTATATGTATATAGTAGTAGTGTGAGGTGTGGTAGATGGTAGTCTATAGTCTTACCTGGTCTATACGTATATAGTAGTAGTGTGAGGTGGTAGATGGTAGTCTATAGTCTGGTCTATATGTATATAGTAGTAGTGTGAGGTGGTAGATGGTAGTCTATAGTCTGGTCTATACGTATATAGTAGTAGTGTGAGGTGGTAGTCTATAGTCTTACCTGGTGTATATGTATATAGTAGTAGTGTGAGGTGTGGTAGATGGTAGTCTATAGTCTTACCTGGTCTATATGTATATAGTAGTAGTGTGAGGTGGTAGATGGTAGTCTATAGTCTTACCTGGTCTATATGTATATAGTAGTAGTGTGAGGTGGTAGAAGATAGTCTATAGTCTATAGTCTGGTCTATATATAGTAGTAGTGTGAGGTGGTAGATGGTAGTCTATAGTCTGGTCTATATGTATATAGTAGTAGTGTGAGGTGGTAGATGGTAGTCTATAGTCTGGTCTATACGTATATAGTAGTAGTGTGAGGTGGTATATGGTAGTCTATAATCTTACCTGGTCTATACGTATATAGTAGTAGTGTGAGGTGGTAGATGGTAGTCTATAGTCTTACCTGGTCTATATGTATATAGTAGTAGTGTGAGGTGGTATATGGTAGTCTATAGTCTTACCTGGTCTATACGTATATAGTAGTAGTGTGAGGTTGTAGATGGTAGTCTATAGTCTTACCTGGTCTATATGTATATAGTAGTAGTGTGAGGTGGTAGATGGTAGTCTATAGTCTGGTCTATATGTATAGAGTAGTAGTGTGAGGTGGTAGATGGTAGTCTATAGTCTTACCTGGTCTATATGTATATAGTAGTAGTGTGAGGTGGTAGATGGTAGTCTATAGTCTTACCTGGTCTATATGTATATAGTAGTAGTGTGAGGTGGTATATGGTAGTCTATAGTCTGGTCTATATGTATATAGTAGTAGTGTGAGGTGGTAAATGATAGTCTATAGTCTTACCTGGTCTATATGTATATAGTAGTAGTGTGAGGTGGTAGATGGTAGTCTATAGTCTGGTCTATATGTATATAGTAGTAGTGTGAGGTGGTAGATGGTAGTCTATAGTCTGGTCTATATGTATATAGTAGTAGTGTGAGGTGGTAGATGGTAGTCTATAGTCTGGTCTATACGTATATAGTAGTAGTGTGAGGTGGTAGATGGTAGTCTATAGTCTTACCTGGTCTATATGTATATAGTAGTAGTGTGAGGTGTGGTAGATGGTAGTCTATAGTCTTACCTGGTCTATATGTATATAGTAGTAGTGTGAGGTGTGGTAGATGGCCTTGAAAAGTCTCTGGAACTGTCGTGAGGCTCTGCCGTGGACCACCAGGACGAAGGCTATCCTGATGGGGGCCGACGGTGGGCCCTCTGACGAGTCCTCCTCCCACGCCACGTTGGCATTGGCCTTACCTGAACAACACAAGGATACCGTACAGAGACAGGTTGTTAGTCATTCATACAGAGAATAAAACATGTACCTGTCTGTAGAACTCTCTGACGAGTCTTCCTCTCTGACGAGTCTTCCTCCCAGACGCTGACAATTGCCTTACGTGGACAGAATAGTAACACACACATTAGGTTTCATCGTCTATACTTCCTACACTGGAAGGTGTACTGAACATGTGGCGCAGTGACTCCAACGTTACTGTGCTGTTACTGTGCTGTTACTGTGCTGTTACTGTGCTGTTACTGTGCTGTTACTGTGCTGTTACTGTGCTGTTACTGTGCATACTATGAAGAAGAAGAAGCATGTCACAAGGAGATGAGTTTCATTCACTATGTGACCATAGAGTTATTTGGACCATGACCAGCAAGGCCACAAGATAGGAATAGGAATCCTAGAACCATTCCTTTGGGTTTGGGGTGGAGTTCACTTGATCGTGTGTCATCATTGCTCTGTACCACAGTCCCAGAATAAGACTTGGAAGTAAGTAGACAATGACTATTCCAACTCACAACCACACTATCAAACAATTCCAGCTCTCTCCAGAAACCGTCCAAAAAGACACACGGATTCATATAGTGGTTTCTTTCATTCTAATAGTAAACGCCTTTACAAAAAAAAAGATTTCCGGTCAGAGCCTCTCTCTTGGTCTTGTATTGTGTTCTCCATCAGCAAATAAGTACTAGGGGAATAAAATCCAGCACCATTATTACATATGGTGGTTGTTTTGTGTTCACAGGGCCTATGGAGTTACAGGAAACACAGAGCTTTATTGAGACGTTATGTTTGTTGACGACAGAGAGGACAAGGTTGTTCAGGAGATAATGGCAGTAATCTGGTCCTCTGTGTTGCGGTGGACGTGGTAAGTGTCTCAACCTCCTTAGGGTATGCTGTCCCAGGGGTAAAAAGATCCCAAGGTGCCCCTCCCCTTCTGGCTCTTTCTTCCCTGTGTCTGGACAAGCTAGGCTCTTACTGCTGTCCTGTAATTATCTCAATTGAAGGGCAGGACCTTTTGCTTGCTTGTATTTAAAGCCTAACAACAGGGGCGGGGCTACATACATGCTCCCGTGACTCCAATTGGCCACGCCTCCTGTCCATCACTCAATCAGCCAATTCCTCCCCAAGAATGATTGTTTTATTCATAGTTTGGTTACTATGAATCCTGCCTATTAATATGGAGTTTTGAATGTGAATGTGGTTGGAAAAGTGAGTGTGAGTGTGTGTGTGTGAAAGACAGAGTGTGTGTGTGTCTGTGTATGTGTTACTATGAAGCCTGGCTGTGCCTATGGGATATTGAATGTGAATGTGGTTGGTTGCAAATAACTATAATTACTAGAATGGGCATTCCCCATTCAAGTTGATTGATGATTGTGGACTTCAGGAAACAGCAGAGGGAACACCCCCCTATCCACATCGATGGAACAGTAGTGGAGAGGGTAGCAAGTTTTAAGTTCCTCGGCATACACATCACAGACAAACTGAATTGGTCCACTCACACAGACAGCATCGTGAGGAAGGCGCAGCAGCGCCTCTTCAACCTCAGGAGGCTGAAGAAATTCGGCTTGTCACCAAAAGCACTCACAAACTTCTACAGATGCACAATCGAGAGCATCCTGGCGGGATGTATCACCGCCTGGTATGGCAACTGCACCGCCCTCAACCGTAAGGCTCTCCAGAGGGTAGTGAGGTCTGCACAACGCATCACCGGGGGCAAACTACCTGCCCTCCAGGACACCTACACCACCCGATGCTACAGGAAGGCCATAAAGATCATCAAGGACATCAACCACCCGAGCCACTGCCTGTTTACCCCGCTGTCATCCAGAAGGCGAGGTCAGTACAGGTGCATCAAAGCTGGGACCGAGAGACTGAAAAACAGCTTCTATCTCAAGGCCATCAGACTGTTAAACAGCCACCACTAACATTGAGTGGCTACTGCCAACACACTGTCAATGACACTGACTCTACTCCAGCCACTTTAATCATGGGAATTGATGGGAAATGATGTAAATATATCACTAGCCACTTTAAACAATGCTACCTTATATAATGTTACTTACCCTACATTGTTCATCTCATATGCATACGTTGATACTGTACTCTATATCATCGACTGCATCCTTATGTAATACATGTATCACTAGCCACTTTAACTATGCCACTTGGTTTACATACTTATCTCATATGTATTTACTGTACTCGATATCATCTACTGTATCTTGCCTATGCTGCTCTGTACCATCACTCATTCATATATCCTTATGTACATATTCTTTATCCCCTTACACTGTGTATAAGACAGTAGTTTTTTTTGGAATTGTTAGTTAGATTACTTGCTTTTTATTACTGCATTGTCGGAACTAGAAGCACAAGCATTTCGCTACACTCGCATTAACATCTGCTAACCATGTGTATGTGACAAATAAAATTTGATTTGATTTGAAAGTTAATGGATCTGTGATTGGTTATTCTATTTCTATGGTTGGTTGGCTGGTTGGTTAGTTAGCTAGTTGACAGTGTTGGGTGAAAATGTTTCTGGAGTGGCACACACACACACATGTTTTGTATTTCTATACAAAATCCTATTTTCCCTTACCCCTAACCTTAAATCTAACCCTAACCATAAACCTTATCTTAACCCGTAACCCTAACCCTAACCACTAACCCCTTACCCTACTTCTAATTTAACCTTAACCCTAACCCTAAACCTAACCACTAACCCTTTACCCTCCTCCTAATTTAACCCTAACCCTAACCACTAACCCTACTCCTAATTTAACCCTAACCCTAACCACTAACCCCTTTACCCTACTCCTAATTTAACCCTAACCCTAACCCCCCCTTACCCTACTCCTAATTTAACCCTAACCCCAAACCTAACCACTAACCCCTTACCCTACTCCTAATTTAACCCTAACCCTAAACCTAACCACTAACCCCTTACCCTACTGCTAATTTAACCCTAACCCTAAACCTAACCCCGTACCCTTACTCCTAATTTAACCCCAACCCTAAACCTAACCACTAACCCCGTACCCTACTCCTAATTTAACCCTAACCCTAAACCTAACCACTAACCCCTTACCCTACTCCTAATTTAGCCCTAACCCTAAACCTAACCACTAACCCCTTACCCTACTCCTAATTTAGCCCTAACCCTAAACCTAACCACTAACCCCTTACCCTACTCCTAATTTAACCCTAACCCTAAACCTAACCACTAACCCCTTACCTTACTCCTAATTTAACCCTAACCCTAAACCTAACCACTAACCCCTTACCCTACTCCTAACTTAACCCTAACCCTAACCACTAACCCCTTACCCTACTTCTAATTTAACCCTAACCCTAAACCTAACCCCTTACCCTACTTCTAATTTAACCCTAACCCTAACCATTAACCCCTTACCCTACTTCTAATTTAACCCTAACCCTAAACACTAACCCCTTACCCTACTCCTAATTTAACCCTAACCCTAAACCTAACCACTAACCCCTTACCCTACTTCTAATTTAACCCTAACCCTAAACACTAAGCCCTTACTCTACTCCTAATTTAACCCTAACCCTAAACCTAACCACTAACCCCTTACCCTACTTCTAATTTAACCCTAACACTAAACCTAACCACTAACCCCTTACCCTACTTCTAATTTAACCCTAACCCTAAACCTAACCACTAACCTTAAAATAGCCGCTGTCCTCCTAGAGATGGGAGAATTTTCCTTGTTTTACTATCCTTGTGGGGACTTTTAGCTCCCCACAAGGATAGATGAAATCCCCCCCCACACACACACACACACACAGACACACAGTATCAGATTGAACAGTAATTGGTAGGCAGCTCGGGAGGTTCACTGGCTAGCATGGCACTAGGCTAATTGGCGGAGCGCTTCACCAAGCACTTTGAGGATTGTGATATGCTAGCTAGCTGAACTAATGAGCCAATGCGTTGTGTGTCTCTACACCTACAGGGACGTGA